>NC_140257.1:10383016-10768016 GCF_949987555.1 Borostomias antarcticus
GCGCTCCGGCCCCGCCGGCGTCCGCGTCTCTAGTATCGCATCGCAGTGACAGACTTCTGGGACGCTGAGGAAAATGTAGACAGCCTGAAAATATAGACAGCCTGAAAATATAGACAGCCTTGAAATATAGACAGCCTGAAAATATAGACAGTCTGAAAATATAGACAGCCTGAAAATATAGACAGCCTGGAAATAAAGACAGCCTGGAAATATAGACAGCCTGAAAATATAGACATCCTGAAAATATAGACAGCCTGAAATTTGTAGTTCATTGATATACCATGTGTACTGTTGCTTTTCTGTCAGGCAACGCAAAGACGAGCTGGAGCAAAGAATGTCGGCTCTGCAGGAGAGTCGCAGGGAGCTCATGGTGCAGCTAGAGCAACTAATGATGCTCCTGAAGGTACCGTGCACACACACACACCTGGCAGCTTCCACTTCGCTATTACAGCTCCACACTCTTCATCAGTAAAATAACACGACGACCACTAGAGGGCATAGTTTGTCAGCTTTCACTGATGCCTCGTCAGAAAGCGTAGCAGGTGGCAGGTCCTATTGGTTTAGCGGATCCCATCCTAATGAGCTGCTCTTGTGGTTTCCTTTTTTTCCTTCTTACCTTCTGCCTTTGTCCTGAAATGACAACTATTGTTTGGTGATTTCCCATTTTAATCTTCGAGTTTGAGCATGAGATTAGTCCTCCTGGTACCGCCCACCCTATCTGTTAAAGGAGGAGACTTTCAGGGAAGAATCTCTGCAACATTCAGTAGGGGAGGGGCTTGAGAATCGCACACAAACTGCTCATTCCACTGGCTTTGGTAGTAAGGCGTTCAATCTCATTCATTTGAAAGGATCAATGCTAATCCAGTCAAATCGCAAGCCCCATGCCAACCAGAGAAGAAATCCCAGTTGAATTTAGGAAATACTTGTAAGTGATTAGATAGATTGATTTGTTAATTAAACATCCTACTCCATTATGTATTTTGTCAGACAGACAGACAGACAGAGAGACAGACAGACAGACAGACAGACAGACAGATAGATAGATAGATAGATAGATAGATAGATAGATAGATAGATAGATAGATAGATAGATAGATAGATAGATAGATAGATAGATAGATAGATAGCTGGATAGATAGATAGATAGATAGATAGATAGATAGATAGATAGATAGATAGATAGATAGATAGATAGATAGATAGATAGATACTGAAATTATTCCCCTAGGGGTACATTTGGTTAAAGAATATACTGCGTGTGTTTTTTGCTTTTTTGGGGGACCAAATGTGAATGAGTCTTTTCTCAACAGGAGGAGGAACAGAAGCAAGCTGTAAGTCTGTGAAGCCTGGAACAACTAATACTGTGTTACTTACAAGTATTCTTACAATACTTAGTGGTCAACTTGATGCAGTAGCAATTTGGGATATAAGACATATCCTGTATGTAAAACACATCAGAAATGTCTCTGCTAATTTGTGGTGTTGATAATGGACAGTGTTTGTTCAGCTCTTTTGGGAAATAAAGAAGTGTAAGCCTGTTAAACTAACAGCATGTTCAGTATTTGGACCGTATTCTGAGTCTGGCAAAAATAACCATGCATTTTGGCATGTGTGAATGTTTGTTTCTCACCAGCTATACTATGCATTGTTTTCATGAATAAGCTCTTCAAAAAGACCTTATTGCATTCTACATTTCGAGTGTGCATCGCCGTGGACAAGCAGAATAGTTTATGTACCATTTGAGCAAAACCGAATTGCAGTGTCATTCATATTGTTCATTCATATTGTAATTTTGATATTACTGATACAGCTTAACTCAAGGTGAAAAGGCTGTAGTATGGGTAAATGATAATAATCATAATCATAATCATAATAATCATTCATTATATTTATAAAGCACTTTTCATTGAGAAAAGTGCTTCATCGGTTTAGCTAACGTTGCTCCTCCTTCCCAAATGTGTTACCTGACGTTAACATTACCTCAGTTCCTGAGTTTAGCTTACAGCTTACTTTAACCAACCCAGCGTACGGTTAGCCTAGCCTGGTCTGGCCTCTGTGTTGTGCTGCCTGTCAGGCGTTCTCACGGCTGGGCTGGTTGTGTTGCAGACCCAGGGACCCGGCTCCCCGCGCTCCTCCCCCGGCCACACGGCCAGCCGGCCCATCCCCATGCCGACCCAGTCGGAGTCTGCTGGCACCACCCCCACCCACACGCCTCAGGACTCCCTCATGGGCGTGGGGGGGGACGTACAGGAGGCCTTTACACAGGGTAACACACACACACACGCGCGGTATAAACACCTTGAAAACAGAATTTTCCGCTTGGCTCTGAGCTCAGTTCAAGTTGCTTTGACAGGGACATAGGAGTGGTGTATGTATTGTCATGTATCTGCTCTGAACCAAAGGCGCTAGGAGAAACTTGAGAAACGACCTTCTGGTCGCTGCTGACTCCATCACCAACACAATGTCATCGCTGGTCAAAGAGCTGAATTCAGGTGATGCTTTGAGTTGTAGCCCCTCAACACATATGGCTGCCTTTTGAAATACCCCCTTGAATATGCAAGCAGGGTCTTGAAAACCTGTCTGTGTTCTACAGAAGGAGGAAGTGAGACAGAGAGCCTTTTGGACTCTGACCTCGGTCGTTACGACATGGTGTCCACTCCTACCTCAGAGGTCCTCCTGTCACAGGTCACCACCAAACCAGGGTACCTGCAGAATTCACCACCACCTACAGCACCAATATTTGAATGTTCCCATATAAGTCTTGATAAGGCCATTTTCCTCCATCTGGTAGTCTAACCGTGAGTGTATTTGTGTGTGTGTGTGTGTGTGTGTGTGCGTGTGTGTGTGTGTGTGTGTGTGTGTGTGTGTGCATGTGTGGCAGGACCACTGGGCCTGGAGAGGAGGACTGCTACGAGAACGACCTGGAGCGACAGCTGGAGGATGAGCTGAAGATGGAGGAGCTGGTGAGACACAGGCCAGAGCCAGAGAAAGTCATGGTGAGCTGTAGTTGGAGATGGGGGTCTTCAGCAGTGCAAAACATCCTCTGTCCAATTCTTTAATTTGTTCTTTCTGTTTGTTTATGCTGTGTTACAGGTGACACTGAAGCAATGACTGTGTTCAGCCCATTTCCTGGTAAGTTATTAATTATCTGTACCTCAAAAAAAGGGGGGGAAACATATAATCTGTGCTCTTTCACTCCTGTGATTTTTTGTAATTTCTCTTTGTAGAGAAGTACTGGAACAGGCTGTGAGAGATGGGCCATGCATATGACACAAAAGATCAAGGTTTATGACACTGCTAAATCCACAATAGAATTCCTATGATTCATGTGTAAAGATCTATTTTTTAAAGGAACAGCATATTTACGAGGATACTGTGAACTGACACGGAGAGATTATGAACAACAGAGCTGTCTATAATACCACTGGTGCCATAAAATCAGACCACTTTTTGGAATTATTTGTTGATTTTAACCATTTTATTTTTTTGGTACAAGTTGTTGACGAATTGTTTAAGTGCAGTAGTCTACATACTGTAGGTTCATGGTGGACAAACATGTTCAGTGCCATTAAATTGAAACGAGTGGATCTGTTGTAAACTGAGGCGCAACAGTAACAAACAGAACAGAATGTCTGGCCATGGCCAGGTTCACCCTAAGTCCAAGGATTTCTTACTATTGGTGTTGTGTGGCTTTTATATTCATATTTGACATTCACCTTATCTTTTAACAGACTGAGTGACTTGCCAGAGAGTCTATTTTATTGGATACATTTCATTATGTGGTGTCTTAGTTGATTAGATCATCTCTGGATGTGGTTCATTCAAACTTTCAGTGCAGAATGAAGCCAACAATGTTATTATTTTTAACATGATCAGAATATGTATTATACTATGTGGAGAGTGCCGCTATTAACGTTACATAATAACACTTGTACAATTGTGGGACTGAAGTAATGTTATTGGAATTTATCAGCATTTGATGTTTGCCATATTGGAGATTTGAATGAATCCCACCCAAGGGTAATGTGCAGGTCTTAGAAAAATTAACCAGACTAGAAAGATGAAGTTGACAAATCTGATGCTGGAATACGATAATACTGTATCTACTGAATTATTTTATTTGCTAGCTACTACAACTTAAAAGTTGAGTAAGGGACTTAATTGAATTTATTTATAGTTGAATTTATTTTGATTGCTGATTGTGTCTTCAATGATCATATACAATAAAAATGCATATGGAGTAGAATGTTTAATATAGAATTGACAACATTGTTAATTACCTTGGCAAAGGTGATGAACATAAATTGTTTACTATCAACCGCTGAAACATTGTTTGCTCATTTGGCTGATTTTGCGGATTTTCTGAAATTGTCTCTTCATTTAAATGTTCCGACCAAAACTTTTCCTCAAACTTATATACAAAAACACACACACTTGATGTACTTGCTCGCTGTGTGTGTGTGCGTGAAATATTACCCAGTCACTTTAGAAAAGTGGCAAGCCAATCTAAAATCATAAATGTGTGAAATGTATTGTGAATGATTTTTGAGCTAGTTCATATCAGTGATTTTGCATGGTGGTGATGCCTAATAAAGAGATGACACAACTGGAGTGTAGCCTGCAAACTCATTTCTCTTCATCATTTGTAATGCGCACTCCAATGATCGTGGTTCAGGGCACCATGTTTATTTTCTGTCATAACTAAGTTAAATCACTGACCATTCACTGTTTAGTGCTCTCGTTCACACTTATTCTTCGCATACCATCCTAGGTAGTGTGTGAAGTCAGCCAACCCACACTAGAACAGCACATCCATACTCAGATCAACATTTGGAAGTCCATTTGGACTGATGTACATTTAACTTTCAAACCAGCAACCTCAGAGCTCCTGATCGAATGCTCACATATAGGCTCATTAACAGTCACCAGACATTCAAGTCTGTTACATGAACCACCATTGTCCATAGTAGCTTTCACCAAGCCTTCAGTTCTGAAGCCTACTCGACTCATTTAGGGTTGCCTATTCAATAAAACAACAGTGGCTTTTGGTACTGATTTTTTATCATCAAAAACTGATTGAACACTGATGTCAAAAAGGCATTTGAACTAAGCAGTACTTTTAATGAGACTTCATCCTCACTTGTCACTGACTTATGGCACTTCCATTATACTTAGCCTGCTCTCGACCTTGTCCCCTGTTCTTGGCTGCTGTAATTACTGCTCATGCATAACATTCCACACTCTATTGTTTTTGTCCTTTGTTAGTACTTGAGTGCCCCCTGGTGTTAGAAATTGAGGATAACAACCTGGGTGTTGGCCAGCACTATTTGGTCGTCTGCCCCTGCTTTAATTCTATTCTAAGTCAGTTATTTATTTCAATATAGCCTACTGTAGGCAATTTGAGCACTGAAGGTACAGCACGAGTAGGTTGCCTTGATAGATGTAAATGAAAAATAATTAAGAAATGGGAAATAATAGGGTCATGTGGACTCATTTAGGCCTACTGTACCACCGCTCTCAATCTTTCTTTATTTTAAATATCAGCTAGAGTTTGGCAACATGGTCTCTTTGCTGTAATAAATGAGCTCAAGCTGCAGACCAATCAATGCATCCCAGTCTAATGCAGTAAGAGTGATATGCTCTTTGAACAAACACTATTCCACATCTTAAGCCATCTGCTTGCATGCATATTTTATATCTCCCTTGGCATGCGTTTTTATTTTTTTTAGAATAGATAGCTTAGACAAATCTACTGAGGATATAAGTAAATGACTTACATTATTGTGTTATGGCTAAAAAAGGAGATAAATTGCGAAGTATGCACATGTACTGTAGTTGACAGCTGTATTCAATGAGCAGCGCATCACGTTTTGACTGGTCGAAATACAACAGATGCCACGATTAAACCAATCGGCTTCAGCAGTGCTGGCTGCTTGTCGAATGAAACGTGTGCGTTTTGAGCGTCATCGTTTCATACAATGAGTTGAAAGAGGGTGGGGTGACTCAGGAAAATACTAGCACATTTAACGCCGAGTAACCTGGGATCTCAGAGTTCACTGGTGAGTCAAAAACCAATCTGATTTGCCATGACACTTGTGCAAAAAATTATCGTGCATATAGGATGTATATCCCAGTTTCTCGTTTGTGTCAACTCGATTTAATATAGTAAACGTGTTGGCTACCAATTTCTCTCAAAGTGAGCTTGTATCCATCTGCTACCCAGCTAGCTAGCTGATCCATCCCTTCATGCCGCTGCCGCTAAACGTCTTGTCAAGTCGCCTTGGTTTGGTTTGATTTAGCAAGCTCAGCTAGCTAGCTAGCAAGCACCTCGATTTCCATGTTTGACTGTTCGTTTGTTGTCTGAGTAAGTTCGCTCATGAATGCTTCGCGAACTGTTGTAGTGGCCTGGTGTTCTTTTTGGTGTGACTTTTGTTCAAGCGAGCTAACGATACGAAAAATCAATGGTTGTAAATTCGTGCATGTTGATTTTCAACACCCGGGCCGTCCAGCGGTGCGCGAGCGACCGCCCAGAATGAGATCATGCTGATATGGCACGAGCTGGGTTCTCCTGCTGGGTTCTCCTGCTAAACAGAACTACCTGCCGCGTGACGACACCTCCACGTGAAGTTAAAGGCAAGGCCAGGGGTTTCACATAAAGGTGTAGCTAGTGACTTATTTTGCCTGGCCATCACCGCCTTCCGTCAAAACAAATTGACCTAATGTGTTGGCAAAATTGGCTTGCTAACTAATTGTTTTGACGGCTGTGTATCCGATTATTAAAGCACGTGAAGAGCTCACGTTTCTTCCAATGTTCAATGAGACGTTAGTTAATAGCAAGCCTCGCCAGCAAACACAGACACTTCCTGATGTCTGCACTGCCTTGAGCAAGGAACATCATGGTACCCTCCTCTGTCTGGCACAGTGTGGGCATATCGGTGCTCCAGTAAAGTCGCAGGCATTAGGCTACCAGTCAGCTGCCTGATCAGCTGCAAATATGAATTACGTGCATGTATAATGCATGTATAATTTCCATTTCAACTGCCTGTCACCCAGATATACACTACAGACTGGCATCTGCAGAGGCTCAGTTCAGGTCTGGGCGCTGGTACAAACAGGACAGGAGTTATATAAATCACAGCTGGCGGTGTTGACAGTTGCCATCACATCAGGTGTGATCATGGTTTCAAACAAGCCCACCCAACTGACCCCGCTGATCAGATGAAACTCTTGAGAACCCCTTCATTGGTTATTTCCTCCTTGTGCACTATGGCTGCCATAGCTCCTGTGTGGGCAGAACGTTTATTGTATGCATTGCTTTATTTTTTGAGCTAGCTTTGTGGATTAGTTGCATGTGCTTGGTATCTAAACTGGCAAATGGGAATCTGCTTGGCCCATTGGCCCCTGGCACTATGGCACACAGATTGATGGTCTGCATTCCATGATGTCGGTCTAGCTTAACATTTCCTAAACTAGAGGGGAATGCAGAGGAGCAAAACACCAATTGTTTTCATCTGCATTAAGACTTGTCAGTGTCAGTGCGAAGTCTCATGTCCCTTTTCTAAGTGGAATTCGCTGTTCGCTGTCAGAACGGGAGCAACCAGCCACCCCCTTCAGTCACGTGGGTAGAGCGCAGCGACGTCACTAGACGGAGATTCGCGAAACCTCAGACAGCCGAGCCCGAGGTGCGGCACTTCCCAAGCATCGTCCTTTCAGCCAGAGCGAACAGTAAATCTGTTCAATATTTAAGAGAGCCAATGCCTGGTCCCACTCAAGCACTTTCCCCAAATGGAGAAAATAACAACGACATCATCCCGGACAACGGATCCAATGTTATTCCTTACAGGAAAAATACAGTGCGAGGAGAGCGCGCCTACAGGTAAATCAGTGTAATGTCGCATTTGGCGTGGTTTCATTACAAAGCCCGAAGCTGGAATTGTAAAACCTTACATATTTTCGATGGTTTACATTTTTTATTTGACATTCACACCATCGGCTGATGGTATAATGCATTGGTGCATTGCTTTCTATCTTATGTCTGTATGTTAAATCTAGTACCACTACGCTGTTTCTTGACCAATGCATGGCGTATCGTTCAAGGCCGCTGCAAGTTCGCGACCAAGATGCGCGAAAACCGTTTCATTGACATGTAGCCTATCGTTAGTAAAAAACATAACGGCATCGTATTTCCATTCAACTGATACATGAAATCGATGGACTGATAAGCTGACTGGTTTAAGCTATGTTGCTTAATTGTAAAAAATGACATGTGAATAGTCGCATTTATCAGAACATTGTCGTATGTCGTGATGGTTCCAAACGAACATGATGTGTTTGACTCAGTAACATCTAAGCAATTCTTCTATTGCATTGCATTTATATTGATATTCTATTCAGATGTCACATTTTTACAATCAGTGTTTGTTGTTAGGTATGCTTTAGGCGGTCAGGCAGGCTAGCCCTCCCCGCGGCTAACAAAGCTCGCCAGTAGCTACATCCGCTCTTGTTGACATGTGAACCACCGTGACCGTCTGGGATTTCTATTACTCCTGCATCAATGTGGAATAATGAAAGATGGCCATTTAAACATTTTCAAACCTCGTCCACACTTGTTGTTGTTGCTGCTGTTGTTGTCGTTGTTGTGTTGTCTGACTGCTGATTAAACCTGATCTAATCATGTCTTAACAGTTGCATAATGATCAATAGAAAATCCACTGCCCTATTAGCCAACTGTCCTCGTTGTATGTTTGTCTGTTATCTGGCAGTGATATATAAGCTCATTATAGTTTAACTGTTAGGAAACGGACATGGGTCAAGATGGGACTCTAGTCTTTATCTTGGCCTATATAGCCTAAGCCTTTTTCATTGGCCAATGCTTCATAATATATTGTGATTTCCAGAGATGTCCGTTTAGCCAACTTGTCAGCTTTATCAATCTTGTCAGATTTTTTCATAGTTGTCAATTACTGTTTATCATTATCAACCAATGCATCTTCCCTATTTATTCAAGTACAGCTGAATGCAATGTTCGTGGTAGAGGTTCCCCCTTATGTTGATAGGATTGGTTAAAACTGGATGTGCATTTCCAGATTTCACACAAAAACGTACTATGTTGCCATAACCGAAAGTGGCCAAGTGAGCATGAATGCAAATCGTGTAACATGAGTAATACAATTTGTTAGTATAAATGGGCAATGTTGAAAATATGCTTAGACTCCTAAATCTCTAGGAATTAGATTTGAGGGAATTTAATTACTGTACAGTAGGTCTGCTTTTCGCCCAGGCTTTCGAAGTAGAACTCTTCTAGTGGTAAATCAGTGAGTGGGTGTCCTTGTGAGGTGGCTTGTGTTGTATTTTCTACTGTTTGCTAGCGTGGCTAACGCCTAACTTGGAAGTCCTTTGACTTCACGGTGGATCGCATCAGCCTGGCTGCTTGTTTGCTGCATCATGCCTTGATCTGAGCGCCAACACGGTGTTCTTTGTGATCTTCAAATTATTTGGTGTATTATGGTCAACAAAATAAGGCTGTCTCTATGTGACTATGCAAACAGTCCAAGGGGTTGTCGTCACCCAGGCTACTGGTTTTTCTTTCTTTTAAGATGGAGGCTGTTGTTTGTTTGGTTTTATCTTAATAGTGCCATTTGTCTTTTGCAGTTGGGGGATGGCAGTCAACGTATATTCTACCTCAATAACCCAGGAGACTATGAGCAGGCATGACATCACTGCCTGGGTTAATGACATTCTCTGCCTAAACTACACTAAAGTGGAGCAGCTCTCCTCAGGTAGGAATTCATGATGTGAATCACGCAAGCCTTTCTGTCCTATAATCCAGTCAGCACACTGAGTGAAAGGGGAGTATGCATGGTGGTGCCTACTTCCCACTCTCCAGTTTGCCCTCAAATGTGAATAGCCCTCTACTTGACATGTACAGACACCTAGGAAACGCATTCACCTAGGCTTTGACAGAGAAGATGGCGTCTATAAATAAGACCTGCTGCCTAGTGCCTCCGATACCCACTCCTCATGTAATCCAATCTGTCCTAACTCCTGAACCACATAGACGTTCTCATTTCACAAGGTGCACTAATTCAAGTTTAAAGCCCATCGCTTCAGTTCTGTGCTGTCTAGTCTCTGTCATGTCTGCTCTTGGAGCACCATTGGTTTGTGGACAATGGAGCATAATGAGTGAACAAAGGATTTGAATGCACTGGAACCAAATTATTTTATGGATTGGGATGAGCGTTTCCCAAAGGTTTAGAGCACCAAACCCATCTTAAACCTCTATAACCTAATATGGCTAACCTACACAGCTTTCAGAAGAGAGTTTTATTCCAACCGGGGACCTGTGACTTCAAACACTCTCTGCTTGTTCCCTAGGAGCGGCCTACTGCCAGTTCATGGACTTGCTCTTCCCTGGCTGCATCAGTCTTAAGAAGGTGAAGTTCCAGGCTAAACTGGAGCATGAGTACATTCACAACTTCAAGGTGCTGCAGGCCTCCTTCAAGAGGATGAATGTGGACAAGGTGAGTCTAGCCTGTTTTCAGCACCACTCAGCCCCACCCCTAGTTTAAAATGCAGCCGAGTTGTTATTGAAGTTCCTACTGTGATAGTATTTTAGACTGGTCTAGTCCAAAGATTTACCAAGATACGTTCAAAGGTTGAGTCTGTTTTATTGTGGAAAACATTACGAGCGCAAGGACTTCCTGACAAACGCAGCAAAGGTGGTTCAGTCAGAGAAGTGAAGTCAGAGAAGTCATGCCCAGTCTTATATTCAACCAAAACACAGGTACGGAGCTTTGAGGATGTGATTGGCTACTCATTGCACGTCATGTGAAATGGCAGGCGTGGCCAAGAGTATAGACATGTGACAACAAAGAAAACAAAAGTCTGAATCAGGACGAGGAAGACTAAGGTGGGGCCCTTCTGACTTAAACAAAGAGATGAGGAAGAGCTATGCAGAGTGTGTTTACAATTACAAAAGGGGGAGACTGAAATTGGGGTTTGCAAGGGACTTGGGGGGAGGTGATAATTACCAGGACAAAGGTTTAAGGTGTTTGGATGTAAATTAAGGTGTTTGGATGTAAATTCCTGGACACTACTGTTGTATGTAATAATTATACTTATTACAGGATCTCAAGGGTCTTTTTTTTTTGCCACATGGTAGTGAGAAACACAAATACACATGTGAATGAGCGGCGACACACACCTACACCTGCAGTCGCCGGTGGAATTGATCCCATCCAAGCTGTCGTCCAGTGGCAGCCAGGAGGAGCAGTGGGCAGCCTCATGAGTGGCGCCCAGGGACCAAGTCCAAGTGCTCAGTCCAAGTCCTGGTCAGGGACAAGACTGAAGATGTATTTTTTTTCATATTGGGCACAGGCTAGTGAGCACAGGGAGAACATGCAAACTCCACACAGAAAGGCCTGGGAGAAAGCCCATTCGGGAATTGAACCCAGGACCTTCTTGCTGTGAGGCGATGCTGTAACACACACGTCACCAAGCATTTCAGCTCTGCGCTTTTCAGAAATGCATATGGGAATATGTATCCAGAGCTCATCCTCTGTATTCAGAGTCCCAGTTCTTTGTGCCTGATCTACTTTCTCTTCTTTCTTTTTTCTCTAACCAGATTATCCCTGTGGAGAAGCTGGTGAAGGGTAGATTTCAGGACAACCTTGATTTCATCCAGTGGTTCAAGAAGTTCTTTGATGCCAACTACGATGGCAAGGAGTATGACCCATTGCAGGCCAGACAGGGGCAGGATGCCATTCCACCACCTGACCCTGGTGAGCAGATCTTCAACCTGCCAAAGAAGTCCCACCATGCAGCCAGCTCTCCCACTGCAGGTAAGTCAACACATGCTCTGTTCATTGCCCACTAATTAAAGTTGTTTGGATTTCCAACTCTATAATTATTTCAATCAATCAAAAATTGCCACAATGAGGCCTAAAGCAACATTATTCCCTATTGCAGTTGATTTAGCTAACGTTTCTGAGTGAGGGGGGGGGGGGGGGGGCAACATTGGCTATCCTAATGGTACAGGGCTAGCTACTCATCAAGGGTTTAGGAGGCATTTATTTGCTGTTATAAAGTAAGCATTAGCACTAGCAAACTTGCTAGTGCTGATGTTAAGCTAGGTAGCTAGCTAGCTAACAACTTAGGGGTGGGGGAAGCAGTGAGAGCAAATCAAAATCATTTCCTGATGACAGCACGTCCTCCCTAACTCCCACCCATAAAAGTGCGAATGAGAGAGAAGAGACGGATATTTTTAGATGAAATAATCTAGCAAACTACTCAGACTTACCTTTTCTCAATTTCATATTTTATTGGCAAAATGTAACACAAAAGCCTGAAAATAATTGTTTAACTCTCCGAGAGGCCTTCATTGTAAAGCGCTTTGGATAAAAGCTCTACACTACAGTATGTAGGTGCATTCCATTTACCATTGTGATAAATTAGCTATATATAACCTTCTGTACTTCTGTGTTCCAGGAGCCACCAGGGCCACGAGCTCTACGACCCCAAAGCCATCAACACCAACATCCAGACCCTCTTCAGCCAAAAAGATCCCTGCAACATCAGCTCCTGCCAAAGGAGAGAAGGAACTGGAGCAGCAGGTCACACAGCTCAATGAGCAGGTATATTCCTGTTTGTCTGACCTATTTTAACCTTACAGACCTGACTTGGTTTCATTCAGATCATCATGCCTCAATTTAAGATGCTGTGTAGTACATTTTTGTGAAATAAATTATGACAATTATTGACATTATAATATTGATAAAGCATCTAGGTTAAATCTGCAGGCACTGCAACATTTTTATGTGCTATCAAGCATTGAAGCATGTCGTAAAGTGTAGCCTGCTGAAACGCATCTGGAGTTATATAAAGAACCTTTCTATACAAAGCTTATTTTGTGAAGGGTGGCTGCTTAGCTAGGAGAACATATGCAATTTCAATGTCAATCACATCTGGGACAAGAAGATACTATGACACATTCACTATAGGAACCCTGTATATTTAGGCTAATTTGTTAATACAGATAAATGAATACCCCTTTAAGGAATGTTTATATAATGTTTCTAAACTGCAAAGTAATTTCCACCACCTTGAATAATAATAATAATTTAACTTGTTAAATGATTCCTCATCTTGAACGGAATGACTGTAAAACCTGAAAATGACCCAAGACTCCCACACTTGGATCAGATCGGTGCTACACTGTTAATTCATGTTCAGAGATTTGGGCGTTGTTCATTTTTGTCCATGACGGCTAAAGTTCTCTGTGTGCAGGTGAACACATTAAAACATGCACTGGAGGGCGTGGAGAAGGAGCGGGACTACTACTTCGGGAAGCTGCGCGAAGTAGAGCTGCTGTGCCAAGACCAAGGCGAGGAGAGCGCCCAGTTCGTAGAGCGGCTAATGGAGGTCCTGTATTCCACAGACGACCAGGTCAGTGAACCGCATGATTCACCTGCCATGATCGATCGCTTTACACTACACGAAAAAGCCCCAGGGGCACTTTGTTATTGTAGAAGTTGCTAGAGGAGAAATTAAGTGTTCAGATCTGGTCGCAGTCGGTTATTTTGAAAGATAAAGCTCCCTGTCTGCTTTAAAAAAAAAAAAAAAAAAAGTGTAGCACCTGGTATTTCTCACTGGTGTGAGACACGGACTTGTGCGATGGGCGTCTCGTTAACTGGTGTGTGTTTGAACCCCCTCAGGAAGGAGCGGCGGAATTGGCGGAGGGGAACGGAGAGGAAGTGGACCAGCAGGTTCAGGAAGAGGAGGTGCCAGATGACCTGCAGGATGAGTACTGACTGCCAACCCTCCATGACAACGCACCCTTTCATTTTGTGAGAACTTCTACGGGATTTTAAAGTTGTTTTTTTTACCAGTTGTTTTTTTTTTTTTTTTCCATCATCGTTTCCTTTTTGTTCTCTTGAAGACTGAGCACATGGAGCAACCTCATGAAAGTTTTATTTTTTGTCCCTCCGTTCAACATTCTGTGTTTTTGTGACTGTCAGTGAAATGCTGTGGCTGGTTGCTGTTATTACCTCCACCAGCAGACAAGCTCAGACCATCACAGAAGTTTCCAAGGACTGTTCGGAGTGGAAAAAGAAGTCACTCAAATCCTAGATGTGATGAAATGTTGGAGACCGGACAGGTAGTTATATCTGTCAGAAAATGTTACGTTGCCAGCTTCTGTCCCTTCTTTTATGTGTTTCAAAGTTATTGTTTTTTTTTTCCATTTTACATATCCTCCATATTAATCATGATAATGCAATAAGCAAAAGCCCTGAAGGGTCAGTAGTAGCTCCTATTTAACCTCCCATGTGTTGCACTGACGTTTGATTCTGGAATGGACATGATTTCTGTCCATAGACTCTCAACAGTTCACACACTTAATGAATTGCAGAAACAAAATATTTATTAAGGCTTAGGAATAGTGTAAGATTTGTATGTCTCTTCTTGAAGAGAGGTAGTGCAGTCAATGAACTATGAATGAATGGTAGTAGTGTTACGATGACCATGTGACCATGTGAGTTTTGATCTTTTCAATGAACTCTGATAATCATTGTATTCACATGTCTCATTAGCAGCTGATATGGTGCTGCAGTGACAGAGGTTGCCTCTGTTTGACAAAAACAGACAAGCAAGGGAGAACATTTTAGTGTGTAGACTAGTCTGAACCACAATGGATGCTTTTTTAAACTTAAGTTTAATCAGAAACCAGCCACAGTCCTCTGTCAAGTAGCCCATCTTTCCAATATCTCATTTGATATTAAACCACAGGTCTTAGGGAAGTTGTGAGTCCGTTCACTGAGTAATTTGACATGCTATATTCCAGAACATACATTGTATAGCCTTTCTTAATGTTACATTTATTATGATTGAATTAAACAGTGCACCATAATGCTTAAGTCCATATTATTGTGTAAATGAAAAGGAATGTAAACATGTACTGTCAATAATTATGAATAGACAATGTTTTTCTGATGTCCCACTCATTATGCATTCCCCAAAATGTGTTGCATGTTTGCATTTTTATTTGTGAATAACTTGACCTGCTTTTTACATATTTAATAAAAAAAGAAAACAAGTATGTTAAGTGAGCTGTGTTTTGTATGTTTAACCTGCTATTTGAAAGCTGTTGCGATTTGGATGGATTTGCTGTAATAAAATCTTTCACCTTCGATTTAAAGGGAGTGTTTCAATTGTGTTGCAATTCCCTGTGGACTGACCCTCATAGACACAAGATGGAGAATGGCTGACTGTTTAATACTCTCTGGACTAAGAGGTCAAGAATTTGATGACTGCGTTCTGTCTTTACTTAAGTAAAGGCTTGTGTCTCCCATACAGCCTCCATGGATTTTTCCTTGGAATGTACGACACTGAAGACTGAATTAATGTAGATGACCTTGCCCCAATGATTACACAAACATGACAAAGCTCTATTTGCGAGAAATAACGAATAAGATGATTATCAATTCATTTCTAGCAGATCTAACACAAAGATGGGCGTGTTGCTCACGTAGTACTACATTTCCCAGAGGCCCCAGCAGCATTTCCTGTACTGCAACAGGAGGCGCGCCAGCACTGAAGTTGCCACACACATTGCCAGCAGAAGTTGCTGTAACGTTACATTTCATTGTAGTGTCTAATAGCTACTGAAGTAGGGTTTCATAGATTACTTTGATGCAAATTGTACTCTACTAACTAAATGTGCTGGCTACTTATTGTAGTTCGTTGTCATGTCTTTTGGTGGAAAGGTATGTGTTTACGTCTATATTTTGCTAACTGACTAGCTTGGTAGCTAACAAGGTTAGCTAGCAACCATTGGCTAGCTAACTGCGGTGTGTTGTCCCATACCACCATGCATATGATTCTGTTATCTCAGCTATTGCCATTTGTAACTAGCTAACGTTAGTCATATGCCTCCGCATGCCTGTGAATTCTTTTTCAGCGCAAAAGGAACTCCAAGGACATCAAGTGCCTCTTCTTTCCGGATGGTGTCAAAAATAGTATAAAGAAAGTGGGAGCAGAGCCATCAGTATCAGCCAATTCTGTCACCAAGTCCTGGGAGAAATGTGGAGACAGCTTTCTAGACACCCCGGTGTTAAAGGTGATGAACATGTCCGTTCTGAGCAGTTGTGTGCTGTGACCTGGATGGCCCTTCATCCACCTTTCACCAATGTGTCAGTTTGTCTGTTGATGAAGTTACTGACTGAATTACCGTTGTACTGCAGAAATTGTCAGCTGTAAGACCGTCGGCACAGTCCACACCAGGTAAACAGTATTCGTTATGTTGATGATTTATGCTCTTTCATGTGCTTAATGTCAGTACCTACAGCTCCAAAAACGCTTCCCTCCACTAAGTGATGGAGAGACAAAAGAGACTGAGCAATGGACCCTGTCCACTCCGCTGTGTGTGTGTGTGTGTGTGTGTGTGTCCAGCGCGGTCCGGTGTCGGCGGGCGTGATGAGGACCCAGTGCACATCGCATGGAGCTCCAGTGAGAGCGAGCAGTCGGACAGCGACACCCGGCCGCGGCCCCTTCCTGGCCTGGCGACGCAGGAGCCACGCCTCTGCACCCGGAGACCGGCGAGACCGGCGGCCTCCGTCCGCTCCTACAGCGGGGCCCTGCGCATGCTCGGCACCGGGACAGGTATACGGAGGAGGACACGCCTGTATTTCTCATATTACCGTCTTCATTAGGTTAGTGCACATCAGTGAGATCTCCCCTGTATGATAGCACCTGTGCTTGGCATCATCGTGGTTTAGGTCCATTTGATTTGACTGTGCCGACGTCTAGAAAAACATGCATCGTCAACCTGTCACCGAGCACAAATAGGAAACACGGCTCTTTAAAAACCGATCCTTTTTAGACGAGCTGCCCACGATAGACTGGCACAGCGAGCGGAGCGGGTCTGAAGATGAGGTTCAAAAGGAGGAGAGCGTGGGAGAGATCTCTGACTGTCAGTCTGAGTCCTGTGATGAGAAGCCAGAGGAATCATCCACACCCACAGCTGTGAGTATATTACAGTTTTACACTGCACCTTGAAGAAGGCCTTACAGCCGAAACGACGTGCTTATAAAACTCACGTTGGGAGCTTTATACAGTGTGCGGACCGTCTTTATTTCTTCAGTCTATTCGTTTGGTCCAGCACCTGCACTTTTTTGATGTGCGCGCATTCCCCTGTCTTTTAATCAGTATATTACAGTGGCGCAAAGCATGTGAATTTCCAGGTCGGATTAGAATAATGCTTATTCACACACAGGAAGGAATAGGCTGGCCCTTCTGCATGTTTATGTACACAGAGGCATGATTTCTGTTATTGCTGTGCCTTATCCCAGGACACTAGGGGGTGCTGTAGACCACACAGTCCATCATCTTGTTCCTCTGGATTTAGCATAAGGGCTGTCTCTTTAAGACATGTTGAGATATAGGCTATTGATGTCACCCTCCAGTTTGATTGCATTACCAGAGTAAAGCGTCATTGCCATTAGAGTCACGGTACATTCTCCTCATGCTTGGGGTCAGCTTTGCTAAATGGTTTCCTCATCCTTGCATTGTTGGCGTGGCTGAATATTATTCTGCCTTTATGTGTTATACCACCAGGTGGAATATTCATTCCATATTACGTCTGCCAGAGAAGTCCTCAGTGAATACCATTAATGAAATACAGTGCACTTTCTGTGCCCAGGTCACGCTCTTATGGTCACAGTTCAGAAGCTGGGCCAGAGTAATACAGAGTACTGCGCTGTGTTTGTGAAGCGAGGCCACACTCCAAATCAGCGGCCACTTAACCAAGCCAGGCTATTAATACTCTCAAAATTCTATTCATGGCGATGGACTTATATTTATTTTTAGGTTTTTATTTTCTCCACATTTAATTTTATAACAAAATGCCATTTTGTGTGTGGTGGTCTGGTCGGACCTGGCCTTGCATACAGTACATGAGACTTTTCACTACACGAGAGACGAATATTATCTAGATCTGTTTCATGATAAGTCTGCTCCTACAGCTTCTGGGTGAGGAGTTTGTCTAACAGCTACATGTTGGAGACTCTGACAGGAGTCATTCAACAGTGTTTGTTGAAGGCTGGGGCAGGCGTGGCGAGAATGTACTTCTGTACTTGTTTTTTAACACACAGTGTGTGTGTGGTGAGCGAACAGAAGGTGTGTTAAACTCAAATGCCGTCCCCAGCGTAGTCCCCAGCGCCCCCAGGGCATGCAGCTAATCAATTAAGCATTTTGATTGGTCAAAGCGTTGATTGAGATGCCTCAGCCAGAAGAATCACGCTGCGAGTGGTTTGCTTTGCACAGATAAAAGTTTTGGATTCAGGTTTTTGGTGAAATGTACCTCAGTGAGTCTTGGAGAGCTCAAACGAACGCGTCAGTACGCCAGAGTAAGACAGGAAGTGTCAGGCAGATTGTCATCAGTACCTACAGACCTACTTCCTCCTCACAGCTATCAGCTCTCTAGGCGTGGGGTCAAAGAGGATCTGACCTCAAACTGGAGGCTTGTGGTTAGGGGCCTTGCTTTGTGAGAAAGGATGCGTTCTTACGAGGATGAGTTCTTGGTAATATGCTAGTAACTCTGCTCTACTGTAACACTCAGTAAGGCCTAGTCCATTGTATGTGTGCCATATTTTAGTTGGACTATGTTACAGTATGATGAGATGCCTTGGGATCCTTAAATAAATGGAATGAAATAAATAAATAAAAACTGATTGCATATTAAGTTATGTTAAAATTGCCAGTAGCAACAGCTATTATTTAGGCCTTAGTTTCACACTTGATGGCAAGTTTTTCCTTTGCGTCATTCCTTATTTGAGTGCCTCTTCTTCATTCAATTATAGATCATTTCTCTCGTTGGACTTTGACCAGTGTTTTTATCAGCAGAAGGAGCTGATAGTTTCTGCTTTCTGTGCATGCTCAGTAACTGGCCTGCCAATAGTAAATCAAACTGGATCTAACAGGATATTGTGTGGAGGATCTCAGTCCAAGGCGGGGAGAGTAATTGCCTCAAATAAAAGCTGAAACAAACACAGGGCTGACTCAATGCATGTCAGCCTGCCAGAGCTCCTCATTATTGTTGTGCATGTGGATGTGGGCTGGTGGGGCACGGGGACGAGGCGTTCCGAGGCCAAGGAGAGGCTCTCTTGCTTCCTGGATGGGGCCAGACCCACATCCAGGCAGCAGTCAGCAGAGTTAACCTGCGCCACGCCCGGCAGGCTATAAACAGCCTCTACTACCGTTTGTTCAGAGAAACATGCTAACGGGGCAAAGCTCCACACAGGCCCAGAGTGCTGTGTGTACTGACAATGCTTTCTGTGCCGGGTGAACACATTTTTGAGCAAGGGCCAGGAACATAGTGTTCCTCGCTCTGTAGCTAGTTAGACTGTGACGTCTGCTGGCATCCCGCCCGGCAGGGTCAAGTTGATTCAAATGAAGAGAGCGCGTAGGCTGACAGAGCCTGGTATGCCGGTCTTGTCTGCACATGACACAAAAACGAGATGTCTCTCCCCGGTTGGATTTTTCCATGGGAACAGGGCCTCAGGTGTGTTCCGTGGTGACGAGGAGTGATGAGTCAAAGAAGCAAACTGTTTCCTTTTTAATTGTTAAAGCACCATGTCCTCTTGTTCTCGCCCACACTGACATGCTACAGACCACTTGGCCATAGTGGACGCCTTCAACTAATTCCTCATTTGCGCAATAAAACGAAGTAGGGCTGATGAATGGTGTTTTCTAAAACGCTGGACACGTGGGTCAGAGAGAATCTGTCTGTACCGTATCTGTCTATAACGTACCTGTGTATACCGTACCTAACAGCCAAGCGTTGCTTACAGTGGGCGAAAATATATACCGGGCAGCCCGAATGTACTGTAGCCTAAATGTGGCGTTTGAGAAGCGAGTGTTGAACAGAGTTCTCAGTGGTGCCGCTGCCCCCCAGGCGACCGAAGCGGAGATCTCGGACTACACGTCTGACGGAGAGGGCGCGGCGGACGACACGCTGACCCAGAGCAGGCTGGAGAGCCTCCGCCCCGGGGAGAGCGGCCGGACGTCGGTCAGTGACTGGGCGAGGGCGGCCCAGGCCATGCTGCAGACGCCTCAGAAGCGGACGGACAGGCACTCCAAGACCCCGGAGGACTCCGCCAAAAAGAGAAGGAAATTTCAGAGGTGAAGAACCTTTTCGCAGAGGTTTTAAGCTCTCGTAGTAGCTGTTGCTTATTGAGAGACACCGAAAGAGGCAGAGAGGATCACCGTGATTGCCTCATCAATTCTGTCAGACTGCTAGTTCAGAGTTTCCACTGTAGTGCTGCTTATCAAAGAGACACCTGGGTTCAGCATGTGGGCGGGAGCTAAATGTCACTGTCAGAGTTAAGACCCCCAGATTTGCCGACTATCTCCATAGTGGATCTTTGTAGAGACACAATCTCCACGCCTCATTTGTAAGCTATCGATTTAGTGTCTGATGTACATTTGTGTGTGTGCGTGCGTGTGTGTGTGTGTGTGTGCGTGTGTGTGCGCGTGTGTGTGCGCGTGTGTGTGTGCGTGTGTGTGCGCGTGTGTGTGTGCGCGTGTGCGTGCGTGTGTGTGTGTGTGCGTGTGTGTGTGTGTGTGTGTGTGATGCTCCCTGCAGTGGGGGTCTGGCAGAGAGACTGAACCGACTTCAGTGCAGACAGAGGTCAGCCATCAGCTTCTGGAGGCACCAGTCCATCTCCGACGCAAACGTAGCCACAGGTAACACAATCACACACACACAGAAATCGGCCACAGGTCCCTATTGTTCACCAGCCGTGCCCCGTTCAGGCGTGAAGATGCACTCGTCGCATCGAAGCGACGATCTGTCAGATGTGATTTCCTACTCAGATCTGTGGTCGTGGTGGAGAGGGCGCATCGAGGAAACGCGGGTTTCTGGTGGATCGCTGTGGCAGTGAACCAGGACCCAGTATATAGGTGACAGGAAGCTCTTTGCTTGCCTGGTTGTTTTTTCCTTTCCACGGTACGCCAAAGCGTTTGTCTACTCCGATTGTATAGGTCTCTGAGTGATTAGGCCCGACGTGCGGTCTTTAAAGCTGACAGTTGATTGTGGAAAAAGACACAAAAAAAACACCCACCTTCTTCCTTCTCGCTATCTAGGGTCAGTAGGTGGTTCAGTCAACTTTAGGCGGGGGTGAGGGTGGAGGTTTTTTGGCGAGATACCGCGAGAAGGTTTGCTGTCACATGGCCTCATTTTAGAGACCTAACGATTGGTGGGTTTGCGGGTCCCTTGGAACGTCAGCATTCCGACACGTAGACAAGCACTCGCTGTTTTAAAGTGCATTCTACAGTTGGCGTAGATACATTTCCTTTTTCCAAATACACTCCAATCGGAGAATGTTTTTTTGAATGGGCGGGGGGGGGGGGCTGCAAAACAGTATACAATTAATCAATTTGAGAGATGGTATTGTAGATTAACCCAGCAGATTGTACACAGTACCATTAAGAGCCCCGACCTATTAGGAATAACAGAGGGCTGCAGGATTTAATGTGTCAAATCTCCACTGATTAATGTGATTGATTCCCCGATTCACCACTTTCTCATAAACAATAACTATTACAGAACCACTCTGATTCACTTACTCACCCCCTTCTCATAAACAATAACGCTATTTCACAACTACAGTACTCAAAGCTATTATAAAACACCTGTTCGTCCTTGCAGCAATAAGTGTGTGTGTGTGTGTGTGTGTGTGTGTGTGTGTGTGTGTGTGTCGCTGTGCATGTGTGATGCTATTTCCTCCTCCACCCACTTCCTTTTTTGATTGGTTATTTTATTATAGGTCAAGAGGAAGACCTTTTTCACTGCTGTATAAAAAGCTTTCGCCTTCCGGATAATGCGAAATAAAGGACTGTTATTTCAGTTTAACTGTGTCACAGAAGAGAAATACACATCACTGTAGGAACATGTTTGAACACTTCCCTCTCAGTTTTACCATTTTAATTTCATCTTTTTAATTTATGCTTTCATATAGAAATGTCCCTTTAGGCCTTTCCCAGTCACTGTCATACACTCAAAAATAGGGCTGCATTGTTTGAGCGGGAGCGTATTGCCATGTTATGATCTCTTTATGATTTATGTCTTGACATCACAGCCAATAGTCAGTGTTACACACCTTGCATATCTGAACTTGAATTGATGGCAGGCTTCCGTGCATGACTATAACTTGTCCTTAAGAGACACTACTTGGCTCGCTGCATGTTCAAACACACCGATTCAGTTTTATGACAGTAGCAGCAATGACACTTTATCAGTTAATCATATTGATATTGATCTAATTCTCTCAAGATAGCATGGATACATTAACCTGCAAACATCCAAACAGTGAGTCAGTAACCTTAAGTGCTCCTATCACTCCCCTCCCTCCTTTCCTTCAGTGGACAAGCCCGGTGTGCTGGAGTTGGAGGTTCTGTCCATCCGGGAGGAGAGTGGCATGCAGCTGGCCCTGTGTGAGCGGCGCCACCCCCGCGCGGCTGACCCTCACAGACCCCCTCCCTCCGCCGCCAGCAGAGCTCGGGTCCTGGCTCTGTTCAACAAGGCCACAGCTGCCCAGCTGATGCCTGCACCCAGAGATGTTATACATGTCTATCCACCATGGTGAGAGGCTATTAGTATGCATTGATTTGTAGGCCAATATATTAGTGTATAGTATAGTTTTAACAGTTAAATGTTGTAAGACAAAAGACTGTGTGCCATGCAGTTGTCTAATAATTATTGTTTCAAAATCCCCCCCACAAATTGAATCTTATTTCACCTCAACAGTAGGCTAAAGATTTTTCTTTGAATGTCATTTCTAATTGAATATGATTTTACGAAGACTCCCGGTCCCCGCTGCAGTAGCGCGCTGCGCACGCTGGGCGGAGGGGGGCGCTGGGCCGGTTGAGAGGGGCTTCCAGAGCGGAGCGGGAGGCGTTGTCCGACCCCAGCTGCTGGGAGCTTGAACCCAGAGTGCGCTGGAATATCCAGGCTGGCGGAAGCTCAGGGGCCTCCTCAGAGCTCCGACGTCACCGCCAGCTCCAGGGAATGCTTCGCATTCCTCTTCCTGGCAGTAGTTAGGTCATTTCCAGCAAACCCGGGAAAGAACACACTGGGATTATTTTCTGGAGCATTTGGGGAACAGAGTGTGGAAGAAGCCAGAGGACATGGATTGAAAACACATGCTTCTCTGTGTGTCTCTGGCTCAGCGTTGCAGCACTTATACTCCCTATTGTTTTTTTGACCACAGCTAGTATAGCAGAGTGGTTTCCTGCAGTTTTCAAAGCACCATTGTGCACACAAATCTGTGTGAAGTCTAGTTCTGTTATGTTTACATTCATATTTAATGTTCTTTGTACTTGTTGCTTTGCCCATCCATTTTGGTAGTTAAGAAATTCCGTGTCCTCAAACGCTACGTTCTCAAATGTTCCTTGACTCCACACTCGACTTCTTCCCAAACAAACCCAAGTCAAATCAATGTAGCCAGCACAGGCAATAGTGGAAAAACCCAGAATCCAGCATATCGGAGAGTCCGGTCAAATTCCTCCTGTTATCAGCTTCCTGCGTGACACGTGAGTGGTTGTCCTCCCACTCCTGAGTGGGCTAGCGCCTCCCACCTCCCACCCCCCCAGCATGAGTGGGCCCAGAACACAGCGGAAATACCTGCCTGGGGCATGACTCACCTCCCTGCTCTGACGCCAGCAGCGTGCCAGGCCACTCCTTCTCTCAGCTACCTGTCTGATGACAGCAGCCCACAGGCACCTGAACACTTCGTTCTGGGAAGGTTCTACCTGTCCCGCACTCCACATGTATTATCCCACTTCCTGTGTAGTGACTGATCTAGATAACTAGTCGTAGAACATAGTATTTAAGCCTATGAGTCAATCTTTTGAGTGGCGGTACAGTAATTGAATGTCTTATTGACGTTGAGAGAACTAAGATAAGATCAACTGTAATAATCCCGGAGAGGGCGGGGGTTTGTGCGTTACAACAGCGAGAATGTAAAGAATAGATCAGAGTCAAGGATATGCATAGAAGAGTACAAGAATATATACAGAATAGAATACATACATACAATCTGTATAAATATGTCTGACAATATACACGCACACATACAAATACATATACATACACTAAGCTATAATGTACATACAAGAGCAAAAGTAGTGAAATATTGTCAACTCAAACGGTAGCAGGGAAAAATATGAATATCTGACATCTGTGCAACAATTTATTTAACATAATCATTAATATGTTTTTCCTTACAAATGTCTTGTATCAAAAGCCAAACTGTTTTTTATAACACTGGCCCCATTATTATTCTAGAAGCCTGAGACAAGTACAGTAGTTGTAGCCACAATCCGTTCTGACTCAACCATTACAGTATCTGTGTATTACTAGGAAAATAACTAAGTCCAAGCTTCTTGGTATCGACATAGAGCTATCTAATTACAGTTGCTTGCTCACTCACAAAGGCTGGAGTTTGCCAGGTGTTTTTCACAAAAATTACTTTTTTCTTAGTTAAATTAGTTCTTTCATTTCCACGAGAGGCTGCTAGACTGTTTTTCCAAGAAATATTTTTCTTCCCTTATGAGTTGGTCAAGGATCCTGCTGTTTTTCTTCTATTTTTTTTTATTATTATTTTTAGTTTATTGGTGTATGAGACCAAAGATGAAATGTCACGCGTGATTGTAGAGGTTAGCACTAATTTACCAAGACCCCGGGGATCAACAAGCTGATGGTAAACAATTGCAAATTGAAACCTCTACAGCCGTGCAAACGGTATGAAACCTACAACAGTCGCCCATGACACCCTTTGCTTTTCTAAAACATTGTTTTGGGGAATGGATAATGGGGTCAAACACCCAATGAGAGAGAGCAGCTCGACCTCTGAGGGCTTTCGTTCACCAAACGTTCTTGGTCAGGCTGCAGAGAGATTTCTGAGCCGCCTGTATAGGAAGTCCTCGTAGTGGAAAATGCGTTTTTTGATTTTGTGAATGATCCGTTGTATTTTTCCGCGCGGTTCGTTTAGCCTGACTGATCTCGTTACGTGTCTGAACATGGGGCTGCGCTCAGAGAGCGAAGAGACCTGTGAAGGAGGTGGCGGCTTATCTACATTCTGACATTCAACAGTTAATCTACAGCCCCCCTAACAGCCCCTCTAAGAACATACAACCTTTTTTTCCAAACCCCTGATATCTGAATTTTGTATCAGTGACAACCTCTGCGAAATGACAACACTTTCCATCACCAGTTAGCTGATTTCCAAAACCATAATGCTGAAAATTCTACAGGCCCTCCCACCCCGACCCCCCCCCCCCCCAACACACACACACACACACATACATACACACACACAAATCTGCTCCCTGACTGCATGTCAATACAAAAAACGGCTGTGACTCCCTTTCTGTCCTCTCTGCAGGCAAAGCCTGGTTATGGAGGGTGAAAACGGGATCGTTATTCTCAACACACACTTCAGCCAGAAGGTGTTCTCTGACTCCGGACAGGCCGGCGTGTCCGCCCCCAGAGCCCCGCTCCTGGTCCAGAAATGCCCCCCGTACTCCCTCGCCAGATCCTTCGGCCTGCTGGAGATGAGCGACACTTCGGAGGAGCACCATGGCCCTCTCAGGCGGGTGAGGTTCTGTCACAGTCCGTGTACAGATAGAAACCCAGATTTTAGACAGCAGTCTTGTAAATAAGCCCTCTACCCTGTGTGTCCAGGTACCAACCCCCCAGTCTGTCAGCTGTCGGGGGAGCGGGGGCTGTGACTCCCTCCTGGAGGCCATCGAGGCCTGGGGCCATGCTGGTTCAGTGGGCCAGGAGGTGGAGGTGGTGGTCCAGAGGGTCTACTCCATCCCCCTACAGGAGCGCTGTGCTGCAGCCCTACTCAGGCCCAAAGTCCCCTGCAGATCCCCCTCTACACCCCCTCCACAGAAAGCCAAAAGCAGGTACACACACGTCACCCCTCTCACGTTATCTTGATTAAAGGTAGGATAGATGTTTTTGGAGAAACCAGGAAGTGAAGGAAGATACCTTGAAATGATTGGACGAAAAAATCGCCTACCCTACCTTTAAGGATGTCAATCCCAGTCACTTTCTGTTATGGTCTGGTTTGCGAACGCGCCGTCACTGAGGTATAGTGTGGTTTTTACCCATGCAGATCATGGCAATCACTTGGATTTCCAAAGCGGTGCTATTTCATGCGATGCAAACTTCATCCCATACGGTTTCTAGCTGTTGCTAGCAGAAGAAGCCCCCCGAAGTGCTGCTCTCTCTGTCTTCAGCCATATGGCATTGCTTGACAAAGGACACAAACATTTCTAATTGACTCCAGGCCTCCTGTGAGTTATTCAGGCCGGTTCTCTGGAAAGGCAACATGATGCTGCTTGTGCTAGTAAACTCCACGGAGGGTCTGGCCACAGGCAGCAGGCCAGGCCTTGGTTTGTACCTCATGTCCACATGCCTCTGGGTGGAGGGGCGATGTTTTGATGCAGATAAACCCTCATGTCATCGTCCCCTGGTTGGAGAACTCAAGACTGTTACGGATGTGTGGATTGATGGTGCTTACAGAGCACCTATTAGAGTCTGTGGCTGTTGAAGCAGTGGCCTGAAGGTGGAACCTGGAGCTCAGGATAGGCTGGTTACTATCTATAGAGATGCTTTTATTCCAGCGTTTTCCTTGGTTTTGGGGGGGCTGTGCAGTCCTGCTCCCATGATGTTCATGCTTATCAAGTTGCCATTGTATCCCACTATTCCACCCGTGTTATAAAGTAATACTTTTTTTTATTTTTTTATAAGAAGATTCCCAAACATCTACTGTATACCGTTACTGTTGACACTCAAAAGTCTGCAGGGTTCTGACTGCGTCCAGTCAGGGTGACTTTGAACTTCGGGGTGGGGCGGGGGGTCGAGTCATCTTGGGTTGTTGTTTCGGAATGACACGTGTAGGCTCCGCCCACGCATGACTTTTAGTTGCCCCGACCTCCCCCGGCGTGTTGTGCTGGTCCAGAGCTGAGTGATAAAAGGGGAGGTGGTGGTTTTTAGGGAGGGGGGGGGGGGGTTGTATGGACCCCGAGGAGCACGTGGGGATCAGGGAAGGGGAGAGTCCCAGCCCAGTCAGCTGACGGGATGACTAAGTGAGTGCCCGGCAGCGGTAATCTGACGCCCACTCCTGCCATGCTGCCTGCCACTGGTAAATAAACGCCACCCCCTGACAGGACATGTTGCTCCCTCCCTCCTTCCCTCCCTCCCTCCTTCCCTCCCTCCTTCCCTCCCTCCCTCCCTCCCTCCCTCCTTCCCTCCCTCCTGCCTGCCTTCCTTCCTTCCCGGCCACTCTCCAGCTCCCCCCACCACGTCTCTCTCCAGTTACCCCACCTCTCTCTCTATCTCTCCTCCTCCTCTCTCTCAAGTTCACCCCTACCTCTCTCTCTCTCCTCCACCTTTCTCTCTAGTTCACCCCTACCTCTCTCTCTCCTCCACCTCTCTCTCTAGTTCACCCCTACCTCTCTCTCTCCTCCACCTCTCTCTAGTTCACCCCTACCTCTCTCTCTATCTCTCCTCCACCTCTCTCTCTAGTTCACCCCTACCTCTCTCTATCTCTCCTCCACCTCTCTCTCTAGTTCACCCCTACCTCTCTCTCTAGTTCACCCCTACCTCTCTCTATCTCTCCTCCACCTCTCTCTCTAGCTCTGTTCCACCTCTCTCACTAGTTCACCCCTACCTCTCTCTCTCCTCCACCTCTCTCTCTAGTTCACCCCTACCTCTCTCTCTCCTCCACCTCTCTCTCTAGTTCACCCCTACCTCTCTCTCTCTCTCCTCCACCTCTCTCTAGTTCACCCCTCCCTCTCTCTCTCCTCCACCTCTCTCTAGTTCACCCCTACCTCTCTCTCTCTCTCTCCTCCACCTCTCTCTAGTTCACCCCTACCTCTCTCTCTCTCTCTCTCTCTCTCCTCCACCTCTCTCTCTAGTTCACCCCTACCTCTCTCTCTCCTCCACCTCTCTCTCTAGTTCACCCCTCCCTCTCTCCAGCTCCCCTCCCCCGCCCACCTCTCCCAGCCTCACACAACCAGATCCAACAGGCTCAGGTGGTGGGCTGGTCAGAAGGGGTGGTCAGGATGTGGCCGCGAGGACTAGGGGAGGTTAGAGTGGATATCTTGGATGAGCCTGTATATAGGCCTTAGTTGAAGCATGGCATGATCCTGATAAGCATTCATGAAAATGACTGTAATAATGCAAAGTGAATGTAGTTGAGCATTTAAAAATGATCTTACAACCAATGACATTCAAGTGTCAAGGGCACGCTCTCTGGTCTCACTCCAAATTGTGTTACAGTGAGACCAAACGTACTGCTATTTGCTCGGTTGAATACTTTACAGCTAGTCCATAGTCTTGTGTATGGTTTATGACCCACGCTTGCCCTGTTAGTAGTTCACTACACAGCCCTCCCCCCTCCACCCCCTCTTGAGTCTAAAGGTCTGAAGAGAAAGGACAACTTGTGCCTCTCAGGTCCTGTTCCCAATCCTCCCTTCCTCACTCCGCTGGTCAGCAGTTTTCATTCACTCCCTGTTGGAGTTCAGATCCTAGGCTGCTCCTTTAATATACACAAGGGGGGCGGGCAGTGTGAGTATTTATGCTCAAAGAAGATGTTTAGTTCCAGTAAATTCGGAATTGAATAAACAAGAAGATTAACTGTTTGCTGGGAGTGAGGAGAGGCTGGCTATTTTCCTGCCAGCAGTGGGAACATATTGTGCTGCAGGGATCCTGTTACAACCATGTTTATCACTCTCCAGGCTGCGATTGGTGGAGAGCACAGAGGAAAGAATCCCGCCCACACGCCCCCCTGCCAATGAGGCCTCTTGGCTGTTCTCAGTGTGTGGGTCGCTTACTTTATGTGGGGCAGAGAGTGGAGTGTGTATGTGTGTGTGTGTGTGCGTGCGTATGCGCACACACACGCCTGTGTGTCTATGTGCGAGAGGACGTGTGTGTGTTTGGACAAGCTCAATGGTTCGCAATTCCTGGAAGCACCCCCGAGCTGCTGAGAATTCCAGTGATTGCTCTCAAAAACAAATTCCTCAAATCAGCCTGTGACAGAAACTGACCAATGACAGTGGGGCTTTTGGAGCAAGGGTGCTGTAGGAGGAAGTGCTGGTGGGGAAGGCTTAAATGAGGTTCTGAACAGTGGGAGGGGGGGGGTAGTTTAAGGATGGCTGTTTATGTACGCTGGTACTTCTCTTAACTACCACAAGAACTCTCTACCGTCAACAGGCTCGCTATATCTCCAACTATCAGCTTTCACTTTGGGCTTTCAAGTTGGAACAAGCTCAGCTGTCCACAAGATGTGAGACTCGTGATTCTTGTACCACACTTGACTAACGACTTGGTGAACAAGTAGCTGAATATTCCACAATATTAAAAACAAAACACCTATTATTCAGTATTATTTATGGAATCTAGAGATTGAAGCATTTGGGGTCATCTTTAGTGTTCCCCCAAATTAACATTCCCCAGAATTATTTCATGAATGGGCCTTTGATAAATAATATAAACCCATCCACAATTGGCAGCACAAAGACTCAGTTGGCAGTAATAGGAGACATGCTAACACATGTTTCAAAGCTATATTTGGCGAGCGCCACAGTAAACCATGTAATATTAGACTCCCTATCTCACCCCCCTGTGTTGCTGTTTATTTATGATGATTGTCTTCACAATAGGCCGACTTCATGTAACTCCTGGCCTCCTCAGGTACAATGGGAGCTGTTTGTTTGCCTGCCGACTATTCCTGCAGAGTTCTCTTGTCTCTATCCCATTTTCAACTATTTCACCTTGGGGATAAATTAAGTACCCGTCTGTCTGTCTGTCTGTCTGTCTGTCTGTCTGTCTGTCATATTATGATAAATTGAAATAATCTTAACTGAATTCTGAGTGTTTTGAATGATAGCAGTTGATCATGTTCAGATGCCCCAAACGTTCAGTTGATCATGTTCAGATGCCCAAAACGTTCAGTTGATCATGTTCAGATGCCCCAAACGTTCAGTTTTGCTCCAAAGGGCATTCTCTGAATGAATGACCTGACAGAGAGGGCCACTCTACTCCAAAGTGGACATTCACCCTCATTCACCCTCATTCACCCTCACTGAGACATGTCACCCGCTTGTGATGTATACAGCCTGTAGAATGGTTAAAGGAGTAGTAAAGGGAAAATGCATGTTTAGCCCTGTTTTAAAGTTACTTATGATCATATACAATGGTTCAGATCAAAACGTTGACAAAGCTAGCATTTTCGAGAAAGTTGATAATTGCTCTACCACCGTTTTGGTCATACGGTCAAGATGTGGATGGGCATCTTGAAAAATCATTCAAAAACATGTTAAACTCTCGATTTCAAAGACGAGGTTTATGTTTGTTTATCAAGCTATAGTTTGAGTTCAGCCTAGATCGGGGTGGGCTTGTAAACAACGACTTGAAAAGCAAGGTGGTGGTCCAATGTGAATTTTCAAGTGCCCTGAAATACACTGGCTCACACCCATGTTTACCAACACGAGCTGTTTATAGGCTCAGCCAGGTGGTTGGAAAAAACGTCAGTCCTTGTGTCTGGGAGGCGCACATGCACAGCCAGCCTTGAACTTCTCTCTTATCGTCCTCCTCCTCCTCCTCCTCCTCTCTCCGTTTCTCCTCCCTCTCCTGACCGGGGAGCAGTCTCCTCCCTCCGTTCTGTGAACCAGGGCGATATGAGCTGTTGACACAGCTCGGGTTTAGAGCGCAGGGGCCGTGTCTGAACTTGAACCAGGCCTCTCCCGCTCGCCGGCCTCAGAGCAGCAGAGTGCAGCGCAGGGGCGGCTTCGCCTGTCACAGCTCAGTGGGGCAAAGGTCCTCGCTGTCAGCGGCAGCCAGTCAAACCAGCCACCAACCACCAGCCCTTCTCTCTGTCAATATAGCCTAGCCCTTCCACCAAGCCCAGACTCTCACCCGTTAGGAAAATAGGTCTTGTGTCCTTAGGTCGCGTGTTTGTACCTCAGAGCGGATTATGCGAAGCGACATGTAAAAATGCACGCGACCCCCCTCTCCCTGTGTGCTTCTACCTAGGCTTTGCGCGCTGGTCCAGGACGGCTATGGGATGTTCAGCGTGGTCCAGCTCCACCCCCTGCCCGGCGGGGACCTCCTCCAGCGGTACTGCGAGAGGTGGCAGGGCAGGACCTGCCTGCTGAGGGCTGTCAAAGTGGTGCGGCGGGTCACCCGGGAAAGGTGAGAGAGAGAGAGACAGAGAGAGAGAGAGAGAGAGAGACAGAGAGAGAGAGAGAGGGAGAGAGAGGGAGAGAGAGAGAGAGAGAGAGAGAGGGAGAGAGAGAGAAAGAGAGAGAGAGGGAGAGAAAGAGAGAGAGGGAGAGGGAGACGCCCACCCACCCACCAGCGCTCATTTAACTGGTCTAACCTGAACAGCTCCGGCCTCAACCCAGATGAACCTCAACCTTGATACGGGTCCGTGGAGTTGGCCTGCGTGCTGGGACTGCCGTGACGCGCCGGTTATCTAATCAACCCGCCCAGCCAGGTCATCGCCGTCTGGGCTAGAACCCGTGAAACCCCGCCCCTGTAATGAACCGGCAGTGTACTGTGTGTGCGTGTGGTGCGAGAGGCAACCCCGGGACTAAGGACAGCTCCGGGGGCCCCGGGCGAAGCCTCTAGAACAGGTGTGAATATTCACATGCCTGAATGCGTGAATTTCCATTGCCCCCCTTCCCATAGCGTCTCCGTAGCGATCCGACCGCATTTACGACCCAATGGGACCGCGGCACGTCACCGCCGCCGTGTTTACATGTAACGCGATACGCCGGCGCACGACGGACCCCGTGCGTTTCCCCCACCGGCCCGGAGCCGGAGACGAGATTAGCAACAGTTTGAGGAACTGGCGTGCGGGACGTTTGGAGACGGGGCGGCCGGGTACATTTCTGTCCCTAGAATCCTCCGTGCCGAACGACCCAGGATCTCTCTCCTCGGGTGGGAGGTTGCCTGCGGTCAGCTGACAATCGAGGGGTCACCTTCGGGAGCCCAGCCAGCACGGGATTCTGGCAGCAACCATCTCAAAGCCCTGTCGCCTCTCCAAAAGAGCCCTCTCACACAGGGTAGCAGTGTGGTCTGCGTCTCTCCCTCTCCATGGCACTACATGAAACACACCAAGGGTCTGGTGGCCTTTGTCATTTACATGGACTAAGAGACCATCTGAGCATTGCTTCTATGTACTTTAGCCACATTAGTGTCAGCTCCTTACTCCTTTCTAGACAAACATGGCTGCTTGAATTGTTCGATTCCATATTGTATATATGCTATATCCACCATTTCGACTGGTGGGGAGGGGATCATTGCTGTCAAAAAATACTCACCATCTACGGAACATTTGGATTTACTTGTGCCATTTGGTAAGATAATGATAATATAGATGGAAGGAGTTGAGATGTTGAGGGATAAAAGTCAACACACACCCAACAGTTTGGGTTTGTAAAGCGAGGGTTCATAAGACAACATGGAGGCTCAGGGACAAAGCCCCAGTCAGACGGGCGCTGCGACAGGACCAGCGCGAGGGCGAGCTCAGCTCGGCTCACGCCCCGCCAGACCTGAATGGGCTGCCGAGCCAGTTTCTCGATTCCCGAGAAACCCTGTGATTATAAAGCCGACCAACAGGTTCTTAACGACACCGACTGACGGCACCAGGACAGATCTACTCCGTCGACGCCAAGCCCTCGCACTCCCCACACAGCCCTCGGTCTGAACTAAACCTGAGACAGTGGGGAACTGATTAGAAAGCTACAGAGTTTCTCCTATTTTGCCTCAGGTGTTGGAGAAGGGTATTGGTGCTTTTTGTTGTTGTTGTGATCCATGCTTCTGCACAAGGATCGCAAGCGTCAGCGATGTGCTATATGCGAGGTTTCATCTTGCACGTCGCATTTTATCTGCACTGCGATCTGATCCATCCTCGTCCAGATTAAGGGGGTTGTGACAAGACATGTTTACATGTGGGGAGATGCGTGTTCTGAGGATTTACATAGGACGGGCGCCATGTCCAACCCCTCAATGTGCGTAAGACATCTCGTGAGAAAGAGTGTGTGTCGGTGCATGTTTCTGTTTGCGTGTGCTACCATCCGCTGCATGGTTTCTGGGAAACCATCCTAGGACACCTTGAGAGGCTCTTGTACAAACAGATCTGTGATTCAATGGACGTGAAACTGACTGTGAAATCTCTCTGAAACCTGTTGTTGTCACCCCCCCCCGCACTCTCTCTCTCTCTCTCTCTCTCTCTCTCTCCCCTCCCTTTCTCTTATTTCTCTCTATCCTTAGGTGCCCCAGACTCTTCAACTTAATAGACAGTCTCTGGCCCCCAATGATATCCCCCAAAGTGCATGGAAAAACACACAGCTGCGAGACTGTAGGTTTCCAAGTCCCTTTTACAAATGTTACAAGACTAGTGCGTTCCTTTTTATCTGTCCTTGGGATAGTTTTCACAATTGTGACTGACTGACTGACTGAATCATTGTATTGTATTGTTCCAGTCTAGTTCTGCAGTATTGGATATGACATTGTAATTCATTTCCTGTCTCATCAGCACAAAGCAGTGTTGAAAAATTAAATTCAACTTTATTTATATACAGTAGCACTTTTACACACAGAGCAGCATTAACAGTACATTAAACAGTAGCCTACATGAGACGTAATTACATATAAAACTTGAAACAGATGATACAGTGCAAAACACAAAACAACAGTTATCGTAAATGGAATTCATATAAAATGTACAAGATACTTGTATGAAAAAGCAAATCAACAAAAGCATTAAGAAAACAAATCAGGAAAAAAAACAATAAAAAATAATAATAATTTGGACCAGTTGGAGGGTCTACAGATGTTGCAGGACAACCAGTCTAGATGGGAGGTTCTAAAAACGTGGACCAGCTTTTCATCATCCTCTACGACTCAGGCATCATATTTCTTAGTTTGGCAATATTTTGTAGACGGAAAAATGCCACTCTAGAAACATTTTTTATATACGCATCAAATGAGAGATCCTGGTCGATGACAACACCTACAGTAGGTTCTTAATAACTGGGTTTGAAGTGACAGAGAAACCAGCAAGGTTTAAGGCAAAATCAGACAGCTTATTCCTGGAGGCCTTGAGCCAAGTATCAACACTTCAGCTGTTTATCATCTGCATAGCGATGGCTGCTAACACCATGCTTGCGGATAGTAGCTCCGAGGGTTATTATATAAGATAGAAGAGCAGTGGTCCAAGTACAGATCCTTGGGGAACACCAAATCTCACCCTGGAGTAATAAGAGGATGTATTATTTACATGTACAAATTGGCAGCAATCTATTAAGATCTTAAACCCTGAAAGTGTTTGACCACTAACTATATCACAGATATATGCTGAGGCGAGCGCTATATTATGTTTCTCTCAGCTCATGGTCTTCCCTCGTGCGATTACAGGAGGGCAGGCCCGAGGGCCCAGCACCCAGTTTCTGTTACCTGCTATCAGGTCTGGAGGGCTCCGTAGAGCCGGTGGAGGGACAGGCTGTATCCACTCTCTACTCCCCTCCAGCACAGTACACCCTCAGACAGATATTGCAGGTAACCAATGGTGTTTATGCGCTACCACACACACACATTTAAACACTTTTCTTTCTTTTTTTTAAGAAAAAAAAAAAGATCTTTGTCTCCGTGTTTTTCAACTCCCATCGAGAGTTTTTTTTCTTTTTTTTTCAGCCGGAGCACAAAGGTTGTCGCTGCAGCTTCATCGCCTCAGTCGTGTATAAAAGAACGCAGGTAATCTCCTCGGTGCGCCTTATCATACAAGACCAGAACAACGTGCTAACGCTACAGGGAAAATGTCACCTGTTACTGTGTTGCATTTGACACTGAATAGAAGGGGGAATGAGAACATCATGTCCCTCTATGGAGATGCCAGTGATCAGGTAGGGATGCCAGTGATCATCATTTGAACTGACTGACTGATAAGATCCCAACCCTGACGCACAGAGGCCAGTCTTCGCTATCTGCTTGTCAAGCCAACCTACGTGGGCTTAGGCGTTCTCCTCCATTGATCAGTGCAAACCTTTACACTTTGACCAGGTGGAGATAAGAACTCAGAACAAAGGACTGGACTTTGACACACTCATGCGGTCTGTCCACCATGGTGCCGCATTTCATATCACTCGCGCCTGATCGGAGACCGTGTGTGTGTGTGTGTGTGTGTGTGTGTGTGTGTGTGTGTGTGTGTGTGTGTGTGTGTGTGTTATCATCACACAATCTGACCTCATAATGTTTGGCTGTAATCAAAGACTTAACTGTATGATCAACTGACTCACCCTCAATCAAATCTCTCTTTCTCTCTCTGTCTCTTTCTCTCGTCCTCATTCTCTTTTTCTCCCCCTCTTGCTCTTTCTCTCTCTCTCCTCTCACCCCCCCCCCCCCTGCAGTCTCAGAGTGGTGATGTAGGCCAGTCCGAGGTTTGGTTGGTGGTGACCGATCCCAGTCTGCAGGGGGAAACGCCGGAGGGACAGTGCAGCCGGACGCTGGCCGTGTGCCTGGACACGTCCTGTGTGCTTACTTCCTCGGTCGCCGCGGCATTGGCTAACCCCACCACCTGTCTGTTGTCCTTCAGGGACGCAGTCCTAGAGCACGGTAGTGGTCTGTTTCTGTCCTGGCCGCTGTTCATATTCACCTCAGGACATCCCCGGGCCACTGCTATATTTGAACACCGGGGTGTAGCAGTGGTAGAAGCACTGGTGATAAATGGTTGTGGTTTTGTCTCCGCGCCCCCAGGTGTCATTCTGTGTGTGGAACAGTCCGTTGTGCGGCTGACCAGCCCTCCGGAGCCCGCGTGCAGCACAGAGAACACAGCCAGACCAGAGTCTTCATCCCAGACCCCGGCCCCGCCCTGCGCCCTGCTCCGACCTTTGAGACTGGACCCCCTAGGCCCTGGGACAACACCCAACTCTCTCTGCACTCTGTCTGGTCAGGAGGCGTCTTTTTTTGTCCCTCGGTTCCCCCCCTCGAGTCTTTCTGTTCAGGGGTTGGACCGGATGTTGTTGTTTTGTCACAAAGAGAGAAAAACCACACATCTTTCGCGGCTGAGCCGTTTCAACGCTTATTGCTTTGCGAGAGGCCTTGTGGTTAGGCTCAGGGACCGTTTTCTGCTGTCAGACATTCAGCTTCCCCCCCCCAGCAGTCCCTCTGGCTCCTGACAGCCATCCAAGACCCATCAGTGATTGGAGCTTGAAAAAGCAAACACTCATAACTGAATTATTGAATTTTAAGTATACAGTACACACATGGAAATGTGGTAGACCCACGTAGTGTCAAGGCTCAGTAATTTGTCAGCCAGTTTGAGACCAAGGAATTCTTTGTTTTGTGTTATTTAGTGGTGGGCAAATCCAAAATGCTCTGCTGTGGGATTTTTAGTATATGAGGCCAAGTAACAATACAATGAGATGATAATGAGATCATAGACTCCCCTCTCCCTCTAATTGTAGTTGACATGATTGAGAAGTCAAAACAGCAGCAAAGTAACCAAAGTTGCTTCCCCTCGAGCTCTGGTAGTGCTGACATATGATCACTTCACCATCTTCCTGTATAGTATGCAGATGTGGAGAAAGGAGAGTGAATCAGACGACAATCTGCCTTTGTTGGCTCTTGTGTCGCTGCAGGGGGCAAAGGTCAGGCTGCGACCCCTCGGCTTCAGGCCTCCGACCAGCTGTACGTGTTTTATCAGCTGTCTGAAAAATACAACAAACACGAAAATTATCTTTTGCACTCGTAAGCAAGATCTAACTTCTGGCAGCTTGCCTGCGTTAAAACTGAGACCGGAATCTGGTGGAGTTTTTATCAGTTTTAAATTCTTTATCTTGCATATTGGTGCTTAGTGCGTGTATTTGTAGTGCTGTGTCTCTGATTCTCAAATGAGATGGTGTTTTTAAAGTTCAGGGAGAAAACTGGTATCTTCGTCCACCGAACTCTCAGATAAAAAGGTTACGAGTTTTATTTCAATACAGATAAACATGAGTAAGCTTCACACTGTTTCATACTCCTTGCGGCAGTGTTGTGGTCGAGTCACTAGATCTCGAGTCCGTGTCCCCAGTGTTCGAGTCCGAGCCACCAAAGAAGAGTTTGAGTTAAGTCCCCATTACCTGAGTATGTGTTGAGTCCCTATTGCCTGAGTCCAAATCATCAAGGTTGAGTCTAAGTCGAGTTCCAAGATGGGTTCCAGTGCTCGACATAAAAATAAAAATGGTCAACATTTAACAAAAATGACACAGCTGTCACCGTTTTAAAGTTTGTTTACTTCGTGACACAATAGCCAAATAAAGGCACCCGTCTCCAACTTCTGAGTCCGAATGCAGTTAACGCTCAAGTCCGAGTCATCAGTGCTCAAGTCCAAGTCAAGTCACGGGTCCTGGATTCGAGTCGGAACAGTTTTGAGTCCTGGACTCGAGTACTACCACACAGCCTTGAGGCACCTACAGTAGGTCAATACCCAAAGTGGTCATGTGTTGTTTTTGGTTTGACAGGTGTGATAGTTGGTGTGGATGAGGACACGGCTTACTCCTGGCCAGTGTGCAACTTGTGTGGAAGTCACGGTTTAGAGATTGCTCAGCAGGAAATGCCGTAAGTGTACAATTCCCCAACTAGTCTAAATGAACACGTACAGAATGAGTAAAGGGATTTAGATTGCTCAACTGTAAATAAGTCAACTATAATAAAATGACTTGTGCTTATTTCTATCCAGTGAGGCGTTCCACTGTGTGACCTGTGATTCTGTGGTGAACCAGCCAACCATGAAGATGCAGCTTGACGTCTTCATGACTTGCTCTTCGCTAAGTAACTGTCAAACCGTCAAAGTAAAGGTGAGAGTTTTCTATTACCGTTCATGTTGAGCATAACAAAATGCTTGTTAAGTATGTAAATATTACAGTATTGCAGAGTTGAATCATAGTTGAAATACTTAACAGCTGCGCCATCAAACTGCTAGCTGTTTGGTGGCTTAACTGGTTCAGCGGTAGTTCCGGAAGGTGGTCAGGTGTTTTTTTTTTTTTAAGACAACTCAATATTGAGCCCAGAGGTGGATGTGAGGATGGGAGCGATACTGACAAGTGACGCAGTGACACCTGTTGATGCTATTTCATATATTCGTGAGTTGCTTTAGTAATTTGGTCAACCAGGTTTCAGAGGTTTTGCAGAGGTTTTCCTCTGCCTTTATGATAACACCATGTCGTTGAGGTAGAGTGTATGAGGTCGAGGGGCAGTCATGGCAGGTTCAGGTAAACTGACTTTACTTTGCTGTGTGTCATGTTGCTCAGTCTCAAACATCCCTGCAGTATATTACTGCTTCTCTGTAGTTAATTTCTAATTTCTAGCCAGTGACTATCCTGTGATATATGTTCCAGCTGCAGCAAAACACCATCATGAGCATCCTGAACTCTGCCAAGAGCGACAGTGAGGTGAGATGTCTTTCAGCGGTTACATAACATCATGGTGCATGCGGTTCTAACCTCACAGTGGAACTGGTCCCCTTTATGACTCCACTCACCTATTTATCCAGGACTTGCATTCCAAGACTGATAATAATCCCTGTGTACCTGTAGAACAATGGCAACTATGTACACATTATATTAGAACACATACATGGAATCCACGCCTCTGCCATATTATCTTAGTAGACGGCAGGTAGCAAGGGGGACTGAAAAATAGTGTAATTATGTGCAAGTACTGTTGGAATTTGATTATTATCTTCCCCTGGCGTCTCTGAATACATCCATGTAATTGGAGGCCCAGAGTAGCTCTCACAGCATGACCATGGGCTGGTGGTGACCCATCCATCTGCTTCAGTTCCCAGGTTACGAGGTGGAGAATGTTCTGGGAAAGGAGCTGGGCCCCATCACCGCTTACGTCCGCGTCGTCACCAGGAAACCCGCCCTGTGGATGGGCCTGGAGGAAATCTGCCTCTGAGGCTTGACAGCGCCAGGGACAAGTGAGATCGATCCCTAGGCCTCGGCTTGCTCCGCAGAGCTCTGTCAGCATAGGCCCAGCTCCGACTGTCAGCATAGGCCCAGCTCAGACGGCCTAGCCTCTGCACAGAAGGGGGTGGGTGAGAACAGAAGTGGATGATCCTGTTTGTCTGTGGAGGAGGATGTATACTTCCCTGTGGGCCAGCTTTGAGAGCCCGAACATAGCATAGGTAAAGCCTCATCTGTCACACTAGCCACGTGATTCATCAACTGAGGTGACCGTAGCAGGATATGGCTCTTTTGTAAATAGTATGCATGTAAAGTGCCTGTCAACAAGTGTTTGTTGGACATCTACCTCTTAATTTAAGACCACGGAACGATGCTGTTACTGCCACAATAAAATGTTGGTGTTTTAAATGTCAATGTGTTATGCTTTCTACATGTATTCCTAGAAGGTGCAATGCCTTCCGGTATCATGTGACTGACTTGTTTATGTTGCATCCCCATTAGCTGCTACAGATGCAACAGCCGTTCTTCCTGTGACAACCACCAACTATGCTGCCAGTTATAAACACTGGTGTAGTGGAGGTAAACGGAATATACCCAGTTCTGTATCCATGGACCCATAGCCACTTCTTGGAATATGGAATATACCCACTTCTTTAAAATCGAATGTACATACTGTTAACATTTCTGCTACAATATACCCACTTCAGAGTGTACCCCCTTCTTTAAACACCACTAATGTAGTTAGTTACTAAGTTACTAACATTTCTGCTACAGTATACCCACTTCTTTAGTCACCACTACACCCCTGGTTAAAACCAGCTAATGTGTACCTTGATAAATCCAATCAGAATAGGCATTTTAAATGACTTTTTAGCAATTTTATTATAGATTCCATAGACAAATATTTCAAAGTTTTATATACAAACTATATAAAAATGCAAACATGCTCCGGCTCTCTTACAAAGTTTGGAATTATAAAATGTACCATATCTGGTATAACAGCATGTAAATAGAGTGGTAAAATAATTTAATATAGTAAAAACAATTTTCCCACAAATAAAGATTATGGCAGCAACATGAGTACGTCCATCATTTCCAGTGCCATAACGGTAAGCTTTAAAATGCATCTGTTACAGATGGTAAATACGAAATGTCTGTATTGAGGTATGTCTTTAAAAAGTCAGTTCATGGGAGATCACATGCGTTTGTCACCGACCGTGGACCCAACAAACGACGAGTTGGGAAGCTGCTTGAAGAAATCTCTTAAGCCAGTGAGTTCACGAGTTAGCTGCTCGATAGTTTTGTGTAGTCTGTCGTTCTCAGAGTTCAGTTCGATCATTTTCTCCTGCACGTCCAAGTTGCGCTGCTTAGCTTTGTCCCTGCTTTTCCTCACGGCTATGTTATTCCGTTCCCGTCTCTGGCGATACTCTTGACTGTACCTGTCGAGACCCTTCTTCCCCTTCTCCTTTCCGCCTTTCCGAGGGGAGGAGTGGGCTGAGCTCACGGAAGAGAGCGGCTCTGGGGTTGTTGGTGGGGTCGGCTGTCCCATGGGCAGGCTCACCGAGGTCTGTGCGCAGGTTTCTATCTGGGAAGGTAGCGACGAGGACATGTCACTGTCACTCCACTCCGACTCCTGCTTGATCGGTGCACAGAAAACTCCCTTGTCAAACCCGCCCTTGTCAAACCCGCCACCTTCGCGTTTTCTCTCGAATTCCTTTTGACTCCCAACAATTGTGTACGTGTTGGTTGACAGCTGGTGCATGTTGTTGGACGTCGAGTTTGGCATGTAGAAGTCATTCTTCTCCTGCTTCACAGTATTGAATAGGTCAAGGAAAAGTTCATCGTTGCAGAGCTCCAGGTTGGGCACCGCCGTCATGGACTCGATGTAGGAGCTGAAGTCTATTGCACTTTCGTCGTCGTACATCGCAGAGGCTGTGCTCAGCTCGGCCATGGTGCTGCCTTCGCCCGACACATCCCCTCGCCCGGGCTTGCACACCTCCTGAAGACCACTCAGCTTATTGTCGTAGAAGTTAGCAGGCTCCATTGCCCAACTCATATTGCATCGTGGAGACACACGCTGCGAATCCTGGCTGTATATGTCACACATGAACTCGGGCTTTCTCCACGTGGGATCGGATGTATTCAGGCGTCGTTAATCAGAACCAGTTCTCGAAATGTCTCACTAACAGCACTCTGTTAGAATAAAGCGCCTCTCTTCTTCCACCACTACTTTGCTTCTAAGTAGCGCGGTTTAATCCGTGCTTGTTAAAAGCTGTCACAACACTTATAAGTATCCTACTTCTCTGGATCGGTAGACTTTCGCGGAGTGTGTTTTGTATCTTCTCCGTGCTTACGTCAAAGGTCACGTGGTGTCAGGAGCTCTCATTTGATGAGAGGAGGGTGTGCTGTCGTGCCACCCTCTTCCTACTACCATTATATTGACAGGCTCGTTATTTCATGTTTATACAGACTATCATTCGTCTCTAAAAGGCTGATGGAGCAGATGGGCTCAACAGTCAGGTGATAGTCGTGAGATTTTGGGCATGATTGTGTACGAGTTATTATAAGCACCACCTTTCTGTTTTTTGAATAATTGCCTCAGATCACACTAATTTGCTGCATGAGTGAAATAAAAATGTTATTTAATAGACCTGGGAATCCAATAGATGGTTAAGACCATCAAAGCCAATCCAACAGTGAAACGTAATACTTATCGTAAGTGATGTATGTGTGTATGAATTCTGGGAATTCAGACCGAGAAAAAAGGCATTCAGTATTTTTCCATATCTTTGAAAGCAATCAAGACCCTTCTTCAGACCAGCCAGATTCTGCTGACATACATGTCACATACGCCACCTTGTGGAAAATGTTGGTCACTGACGTAGCAAAAAGTCCCTTGTTCGCGTCTACATCCAATCTATCAAAAGGACGCTAGGGTACAGTGGCGACAAAGAGTTTAGAATACCAATATATTCTCTTTGGTAGTGATCTATGAACAGAATCCAAAACAATGACAAATGTTGTGTTGATTTTTCATAACATTCCGAACCGGGTGTTCTTTATTATGTCCTCTGAGTCGATTGGATCTTGACGTTCGTCTTTGGCGCCACCCAGACGCTGACGCCACCCAAGGCCGAGTTGGATGAAACCAAACCATAATTGTGGGTGCACCATCCTACATCGCGCAACAATACAATTATAACATCGATACGATTGGATACGGGCCAAAGATAACAATGTGTTATGAGCATACAACAATTATTCATTCAATCGCTACTGTATTTTCGAAACCTTATATCCAACGGACAACCTGACAACATCAACAGTGGAACCAGCCCCTTCAAGTACATGGTTGGCCCTCTAACTGTAGGTTGCCATTGGCTCAGAATTCCCCGCGAAACTTACGTCACGTGCACAATTTCGCGCCATATTCATTATAGTCGGACGCATACTCGAGATCAGGTAAGATGAGCAACTTCTCAATTTTATATAAGTTGTTTGCAACTTTCATATCTAGTCAACGCGCAATGAAATACACACACAGAAAGAGTACATCCGTTTAACTCCATGGAAACGATTGCCTCATTCCTGGTTTAATTCCTCGAGTAATGCACTGTGAGCATCATGGCTCTTTGTTAGAAGTTGGGAGTTTAAAATAACGCTGATGTTGCTTGCTATCTAACGTCAGACACGTGTCAAGCATCACATTTTAACAGCTAAAATACCACTTTATTTTTAAGGAGCTCGAACAACAATGTCTTCACCAACATCAACCCCCGGTGGCCGTAAACGTGGAAGGAGCGACAATCCACCCACTCGTAAGTTTACAACTTCCCATTAGCTAGCTATCTGAAACATCATTCAAGTTTAGACTCCTAACTAACGTTATGAGAAGACAACTACGTTACGTGAGCATAGATCGGCAGAACAGCGGCTCCTGCCAAATCTCTCAGGAGGGGCAATTGTTGCGATGATGGTTAAGGTGACCTCAATGGGCTAATTAACCTAAAACAGCTACAGTTAGTAGCTTGACATTGTCACATTGCATTTGACTTTTTTTTTCTTGTCAACTCACGTAGCAATACCACCAGTAACCAGATGGCATTAAAAGACAAGGGTTGTTCCTTAGGTTATATAGCCCTGTATAGCTTACAATATTTGTGGACAGCTACATCCTGGAGCAAATTTTCAGTCTTGAATAGTGTTTGGCTCTACAATAAATTAACTTGAATGAAAAATGGATTAACATTCCACAGTGATCATCAACAGATGGGTTACTAAATACACCTTTGCATGTAAAGACTACGTTAGCATTAATGAAAAATAGACTCTCACCATCATCTGATTCAGTTATCACAGACCTACATTTTATTTAGATGCAGCAAATCCAGAATAAAGAGCAGTGTTACTGGGGCTGATAATGTGCAATGGATAAAACTATTTACTTCTTACATTTACATCTAAAAGTGGGAGTATGCTACCTTTTATCTTCCTATTTCATTTGATTTGACATAGCCTACTGCTACATACTACTCCCTACATACTATCAGGCAACTGTCCATATACATCTTTGATGTTTCATGCTTTTTCCCCTTCTCTGAGAGATGATGCATGCTGCCATCAGGATGGAACAGGAAAAGTAATGTCTGAAAGGGGCTGATTGGACTGGTATTCAGAAGCAGGACCGAGTGTCCTAGCTACTAGTGTAACACTGGTAGAATGGGATGGGGGGGAAATCCCAATTTTCCCTTTGGTGATGCGTCGTCCAATCGCCAACCAGACGTTCCTGGTGACAATACTTTGAACTTGAACATTACACTTATACTATTTCACAAGTGTTGATGGCAGAGAGTTTTTAGATGTATAAGCTAGACATATAACCTGCTGTGCAACCTACAGTTACATGGTAGCTAATGTTTTCCTGAAAATTCTATTTGTTGTAGCCAGTTGTAATCGGGTTGTCAGGGCACCTTGGAAGTAGTCTCGCATAGCCAGACCTATCTCCACACTTCGTTTACCCTAGCATTAGGCTAGCCCTGATGCTTTCTATAACCTTGTAGCTTGTGTCTTTGCAGCCTCGAGCGACGGCCCACTCTCCCCTCCCTCCCAGAGGCACCGAGGTCTGGACTCCTCCGCCGGGGACCTTCCCCCCATGCCCACGTCCCCGGCCACAGATGTGCGAAGCCCCGCGGCCGCAGACGCCTCCCTGTTCTCCAGCCCCCGGCCCTCCGGTAGCCTCCCTCCCCACTTCCGCCGCCGTCGGCGCGGCGCCGCCCACTCAGGGAGCTCCGGCCCTGCACCCAATTTACTCAAAAGCACTTCATTGTTCCCAGCGCCCGTGTCTGGTGTTTGTCTGTAGTTTAATCCGCCTGCGTGGTTCTTTCCCTCTCGTTTTCCCGCCCTGCCAGTTCTCCCCAGCGAGGTGGACATGAGCTCCCCGCTGATGTACGGGACCCCCAGCTCCCGGGTGGAGGGGACGCCCCGCAGCAGCGTCCGCGGCACCCCGGCCAGGCAGCGTCCCGACCTGGGCTCGGTCAGGAAGGCCCCCCAGGTGGACCTGCAATCCGAGCCGGTGAGCGGAGCTTAGTCGACGCGACTGACGGCGTCAGAATCTTCGACCGCGATCGGAGGGATGTGTCACAGCTTACGTTGTTCTCTCTCTCCCCCCCCCCCGACCACACACACACACAGCTGTCTGGAGAGGGTGCAGTGACCAATGAGCAGCCAGCAGGTCAGAGACTGGTCATCTGGGGAACTGACGTTAACGTAGGAACGTGCAAGGAGAAATTTCAGGTATGGAGGGATGCATATGCCGTGTTCATGAATACAAATGTAAAATCTGTCCAGTTTTGATCTGAAACGAAATCATTTTAACTTCACTTATTTTTTCATATGTCTATAGAGGTTCCTGCAGAGATTCATTGATCCCACTTCCAATGAGGATGAGAATGTTGGCCTGGACCTGAATGAGCCTCTCTACATGCAGAAGCTGGAGGAGGTAGGAGTACCCCGCACCCCAATAGCTTTCACATTGTCACACATTAGCCTTTATAAATGAACATTGTAGGCGGAAGAATGGCTCCGTTGGTCCTGAGTCTCCATGGGCCTAATGAGCTACCGTATAACTAGTCTGGCATAGTCAAACCCCCTCACTTCGTGGCATAGTCAGATCTCCACACTTAGTTTATGCTGTGCTAGCGCTGGAGACAGTTCTTTAAACTAATCACGATCGTCTTCAGAGGAGCGGTTGCTAGGTTGTTGTTTCACATAGTCTGGATTGAGTCTGATTGGGCGGACATTAGATTCGGCTGTCACTGATTGCGCAGTAATAGACTAATGACAAGGCTTATCCCCAAAAACCACATCCGTCCAGTCAGACTACCGTATAACTAATGCATTGCCAGTTGGTTGGAATGTTCACACTTAATTTCCCCCTGTAGATCAGTGTTGTTGGAGACCCGGTGCTGAACGTGAATTGTGGACATGTGCAGTCCTTTGATGCCGACCTCTACAGACAGCTCATCTCCTACCCCCAGGTAAGCAAGCATCAATGATCACCCAGATGGTTTCATGGTTTTAAATATCAAATTGTCATGTTTATACTAGTCCCTTTAATGGTGTTTCATCAAAATATAACATGGATCACTGTGTCTAAATGTTACATCACATTTTTTGTAATGTGAATATGCCACATGGAAGAGGGCGATGTTTCTCACTCGCAAATTCTTTTCACAGGAAGTCATCCCCACCTTTGACATGGCCGTTAACGAGCTCTTCTTCGAGCGCTTCCCAGACTCTATTCTGGAGCACCAGATCCAGGTGCGCCCGTATAACGCCCTGAAAACCCGCAACATGAGGAGCCTCAACCCCGAGGGTGAGTCACTTGCGTCGGCTCGTCACACAAACCCCGCAGAGTGAGTCACGCTCATTAATGCCTTCCGCGCCGACAGTTAAACCTGGCGGCGATCCCTAATTGGTCGACTTGATGCATATGCGAGCTATGGGCCTGAGCCAGCTCATCCCATCTGTGTTCCAACCCCCCCCCCCAGACATCGATCAGCTGATCACCATTAGCGGCATGGTGATCCGCACCTCGCAGCTGATCCCGGAGATGCAGGAGGCCTTCTTCCAGTGCCAGGTGTGCGCCTACAGCACCCGCGTGGAGGTGGACCGCGGGCGCATCGCCGAGCCCGCCGTGTGCCGCCACTGCAACAACACCCACAGCCTGGCGCTCGTCCACAACCGCTCGGCCTTCTCCGACAAGCAGATGGTGAGGCGCGGCGCTCTGACTGACAGGCTTTCCTCGGGTGATGCCCGCCACCCAGAGTGCTTAGTTTTAATAATCAGTGTTGGCATCTGGTCTCTTCTGGTTTCCCTGTCTAATACCGTCTCTGCGATGTCCCTCGTCCCTCCTCAGATCAAGATCCAGGAGTCTCCCGAGGACATGCCCGCCGGCCAGACCCCTCACACCACCATCGTCTATGCGCACAACGACCTGGTGGACAAGGTCCAGCCAGGAGACCGCATCAACATCACCGGTCAGTGACCTAGCCTCATGAATAAATGACTGACATAACTAATCAGCTGTGATATACATACTGTTAAAGGGGTAGTGTGCTATTTTGGACATTTAGCCCTATTTTTGGTCCGTCTACCATGAACCTGAAACATGGGGATCATAATTTCACTGATCATTCCAGTATTGAGCTAGCTGCAGTTTTTATGCAGGCTCTCACTGGGCTACAAAGTCAATGGGGCGTACGTACATGCGTTGAAAAACTGATGAATGTGCTTTTCTGAGACTGGAAGCACAGGGTGTAATCTTAAATCTCAGTATGCCCTCCTGTGAAATCTGAATCTGAATATTTTTAGGTGTTTGGCATGATTTGCACATATTCCTCCATGGGAGCAGTGAGAACAAGCGACGGGATCACTTATGTCCAAGCCATGCCAAAGATATAAAAACATTCGGATTGTGATACATTTCACAAGCAAGCATACTGAGACTGGTAAGATTTCACCCTGTGCCTCCCGTTACGGAAAACGCCTTTATCATAGTTTTTCAACGCATGTACGTATGCCCCATTGACTTCCATTGTAGCTCAGTGAGAGTCTGCCTAAAAACTGCAGCTAGTTCAATACTGGAACGATCAGTGAAATTATGGTCTCTGTTTCAGGTTCATGGTAGACAGACCACAAATAGAGCTAAATATACAAAATGGCGCACTACCCCTTTAATATGAAGCCATTTCCCTTTTCCTGCTTTGGCTACGCGGACAACGTTCCCCTAACGCCTCGGTCCCCTTTGCAGGCATCTACAGGGCCGTCCCCATGCGCGTGAACCCCCGCCAGAGCAACGTGAAGTCCGTGTACAAGACCCACATCGACGTCATCCACTTCCGCAAGACGGACGAGAAGCGCCTGCACAGGCTGGACGAGGACGGCGACCAGAAGCTCTTCACGGAGGAGCGCGTGCAGACGCTGAAGGAGCTGGCGGCCAAGCCCGACGTGTACGAGCGCCTCGCCTCCGCCCTGGCGCCCAGCATCTACGAGCACGAGGATATCAAGAAGGTGTGTGCGCGCGGGAGGCCGGCGGGCCCCCCGTTTATCTCAAGTCGAAACAAAGTACAGAAGCCGTGCCGATACGAGGGGTCGCGGTGTGAGGATTCGAAAGCCTGCGATCATTATTAATCCCACTGAAATGCAGCTGTGATCATACCCTTGGCAAACTGACATCCATCCCGTAATTCTGAGTGGTAAATAACTGAAACGGCACTTATTTCTGTTGGTATTCTGCTCTGATGTCCCGTCTATTTCCAGGGCATTCTGCTGCAGCTGTTCGGGGGCACCCGTAAGGACTTCAGCCAGACAGGCAGGGGGAACTTCCGCGCCGAGGTGAACATCCTGCTCTGCGGGGACCCCGGCACCAGCAAGTCCCAGCTGCTGCAGTATGTGTTCAACCTGGTGCCCCGGGGTCAGTACACATCCGGGAAGGGCTCCAGCGCCGTGGGCCTCACAGCCTACGTGATGAAGGACCCGGAGACCAGGCAGCTGGTCCTGCAGACGGGCGCGCTGGTGCTCAGCGACAACGGCATCTGCTGCATCGACGAGTTCGACAAGATGAGCGACAGCACGCGCTCGGTGCTGCACGAGGTCATGGAGCAGCAGACGCTCTCCATCGCGAAGGTGAGGCTTTGGTTGGCTACCAACTAACCGATTGTCAGTTGGAATGTGTTTTGAGTTGCTCAACAATATGTTATGGATATTATGGGAAGCTGCACTGACACTTGTTTCTTTTGGCTGCTCAGGCTGGAATCATCTGCCAGCTGAATGCCCGTACCTCCATCTTGGCAGCTGCCAACCCAGTGGAATCTCAGTGGAACCCCAAGAAGACGACCATCGAGAACATTCAGCTGCCTCACACATTGCTGTCAAGGTGAATAGCAGTAGCGTCAAAGCTGGCTTGCATATTGAATTTTGTATTCTTACGTTGGCCGACCTGACGACAAAACAATCTCTCCGCTGTTCTTGAATGATCACCTCCTCAGATTCGACCTCATATTCCTCATGCTGGATCCCCAAGACGAGGCCTACGACCGCCGCCTGGCTCACCACCTGGTGGCGCTGTACTACCAGAGTGAGGAGCAAATCGAGGAGGAGTACCTGGACATGGCGGTGCTGAAGGACTACATCGCGTACGCCCGCACCTACATCACTCCAAGACTGAATGAAGAAGCTAGTCAGGCGCTCATTGAGGTATATCTAGTTCACTTGTTCATTGCCCCAAATCTGTGTCTGTTGTGTGTTAACAGCTGACCCTGACTGTTTGTTTTCCCAGGCCTATGTGGACATGAGGAAGATTGGCAGTGGCCGGGGCATGGTCTCTGCCTACCCCAGACAGCTGGAGTCCCTAATCCGCCTGGCAGAGGCTCACGCCAAGGTGCGCTTCTCTGACAAGGTGGAGACAATCGATGTGGAGGAGGCCAAGAGGCTGCACCGCGAGGCCCTGAAGCAGTCGGCCACAGACCCCAGGACTGGATTTGTGGACATCTCTATCCTCACAACGGGTATACTATGCACCAGTGACTGCTGTCTTATACAGTGCTTTGTCCATCAACGATAACGTTGACAGCTTCACCCAAAGCTTAAATGGTTGTAGTTAGTGACAGTAGCTTCATATTCAATCAGACTCCAATACAATACAAAAAGTATTGTGATTTGTTGTAGAACAGGGAGGAATTGTGCCCGACTTGACTTGGAGGCTTGTTTTCTGACCACAGGAATGAGTGCCACAGCTCGCAAACGCAAAGAGGAAGTTGCCCAGGCCCTGAAGAAGTTGATCCAGTCTAAGGGAAAGACTCATGCCCTGAAATACCAGCAACTGTTTGATGACCTCCGAGGACAGTCTGAAGCTGTAAGTGGCTTTCTTTTCCTGCCTTTACTCGAATTTAAGAACAGTTCTAACTCATAACGCACACATCACAATCCAGCTATGAGTAATTTCTAATGTAATTTAATGTATTTTCCCTCTTTTGCTTCCCTTTCAGGCTATAACAAAGGACATGTTTGAGGAGGCACTTCGGGCCTTGGCAGATGAGGACTATCTGACAGTCACAGGAAAGACCGTTCGTCTTCTGGCCTGAGGCACCCTGCTCTTATGTACAGTCATTCACACCGTACCCCTGCCCCAGCTTCTTCTGTGCTGAGCTGTAAATGATGTTCGAAATTAAACGATTGCCTTTAATGTTGAAAACTCAAAGTTTAGAACTAGCAATGTATACATAACAGATTAAGATTTTCCATCTATGGAGTTATTGTGGTGAACAATAAACAAATGCTTTTGTATGTAATTTGTGAAGATTCTGAATTGTTCGACAAATTTGATATACCATACAAATTGGATATACCATACAAATTGGATATACCATACATCCTAAGTAACGTGGGCAAAGCAACAATGGCCCCACACAGTCAAGGCCAGAAGCTAGAACCCTCATACACTTATTATAGGGTCAAGGGTGAGATTGCTAGAGATCTCTCCAAACTATGTAGTAATTATGGGAAGCACTGTATGGAATCGCTGGTCATTTTAACCTCACCGGTAGTTATGCCATTTCACTTTTTCCATAAATTGATTAAAATAGAAAGTAGCCGTTGTCTAGTTTTAGGTTTTAAACTATAGGTTATAATGGACAAGACTGAGTAGAAGTCTGGAACGCTGCCTCAGCAGGTTTAATAGATTTTAAACCAAAATGCATTGAAATCGGATCCTTGTCAACATGGGTTGCTCCGCCCAGAAACTCATGCGGTATCTTCCTTGTGCTCTCTAGTCGCTTCTGATGTACGTGAAGATGGCGGTCCCTTCAGGTTTGTCTGCCTCGGTCTTAGGTTTTTTTTTTAGATAATGCAACGAAAGGCACCAAAGACGTTTCAAACGATGTATCTAAAATAGCGAGGCTAGATAGAAAGCGTGCTAGCTAATGTGTGCCAGTTCAATGCCTGACTGGGTGGACTCGTACTGAGCTGGCATGGGCAACCTTACCGCGTTAGCTTGGCAATAAAGAGAAACTGAGTGGTGCATTCGCGACACACCTCTTGGATAGACACAGCTTACTAGCTAGCGATTGTGATTGGAGTCGGGATGAACCTACCTTAAACAAAACCGGTTGGGTAACGTTATCTTTGTTATCCCTAGTTACTTAAAACGGCTAGTTATTCCGATATGGTAGCTAGCACTAGCTACTCTGTAATGTTAATGCTATGTTATGACTAGCTACCTCTAGCTAGTTAGTCTGCCATCTGGTTAGCTAGGCTAGTTTAGTTGGCTAACACTACACTGCGTTAGCCCAAAATTAAAACGGTAAGTTATTTCTTGTTTGCTACATCCGTATCGTTGCTGCGTACCACTGTACAAAGGGGTGGGCTGCAGTAGCTAGTAGCTGGATAGCTTATTCATACGTTACGCGCTAGCCTGCCGGCCAGTGCAGGTGTGGTCCTGAAATGATGAAACTCCTGCAGTTATCATACCAGACTTTTCTCTCTATTTTAGGAATTTGCTGCAGTTGTCTTACCTGACCAGTCTGCCACTGCGCAGTAAAGCGTGCAGTCCTACTGACACACACACACACAACCCTGGCCAAGTGCTCTTGTGTTTCTTAAAGAAAGGGATTGTGACAACTGCCATGGTGTCAAGTCGTGAAATGTCGTGAAATGAGGATTACGTTCTGTAGGTCTAGTTAAGATGAGGCAGCTTTAGCTCAGGAGGTGGTGCCGGTCATCAATGATTGTAGGGTCAGCGGTTTGAATCCCGGCTCCTCTCCACATGTTGAAGTGCTCTTGGGCAAGACACTGAGCCCCAAATTGCTCCCCATGAGCAGGCTAGCACCTCGCATGTGAGAAGTCACCACTGGAGTGTGAATGTGTGTGTGTGAATGAATGTGCGAATGACAGGCCATTGTAAAAGCGCAATATACGTGCAGTCCATTTACCTTCCATAACCTGACTGGTCTGATATAGTATTGGTCACTCTGTTCGTTATTGCATCCATGTTTTTCAGGAATCACAGTCCCACGCAATTTTCGTTTGTTGGAGGAGCTGGAGGAAGGCCAGAAGGGTGGGGATGGCACAGTCAGCTGGGGCCTTGAAGATGACGACGACATGACGCTCACCCGGTGGACAGGCATGATTCTGGGACCACCACGTGTAAGCAAAACAAACAACCCCCTGTGACATTTAGTCTCTAGAGTATAAGTGACCTGTCTCCAGAAGACCCATGTTTTACCATGCTAGCATGTTAACCACTCAAACCTAAACCTGCCAGTGAATGAACCGCCGCATGTTAACACAACACACAAACACTCATGCACGCTCACACTCCTGGAGCCTTCAGTCACACACAGACCGCATGCACACACATTCAATATACATGCATGCACACACATTCTTATACATCCATACGCCACATACAGTTGGATACAAATACTAGTAGGTTGGAGGTAGGGCGCGCTACTCTAAAATCCTTGTAGAGTACGGTGCTGGACTCAAAAACGACATATTATGACAGGGCAGCACATATAAATTGAAGCACAGAGACCAACATTCTCGTTCACCATTTTTTTGGCCAGTTGGTGACGCTGACGCGTTTAGGCTAGAAAGCCTTCATCAGACGTTCTGTGCTTCAATCAAGGAGTGCTGCTCTGCCTGTCTTTTTTTAAAAGACAGCCCTGTCATAATGGACACATACCGTATGAGCATGCTTAACCAATCGGTTAAACTCACTCCTCAGTATAAATACCACCCACCCGTGCCATCAAGTCGCTAGCTTTTCGGTGGCGTAGCTGGCTAAAGCGCCGTTTATGTAAGGTTGTCGAATGTATTTGCGTCGGGAAGTCAGAAGACCTGAGGTGGAACCCAGCGTGGGCAAGTGAGGGGGGAAGCAATGCTGGCGAGCAAAGCAGTGAAACCTGTGACTCATGCATGTGTATGCTTGTATGATATGAACGTACACTATATTGCCAAAAGTATTCACTCACCCATCCAAATAATTTAATTCAGGTGTTCCAATCACTTCCATGGCCACAGGTATATAAAATCAAGCACCTAGGCATGCAGACTGCTTCTACAAACATTTGTGAAAGAATGGGTCGCTCTCAGGAGCTCAGTGAATTCCAGCGTGGTACTGTGATAGGATGCCACCTGTGCAACAAGTCCAGTCGTGAAATTTCCTCGCTACTAAATATTCCACAGTCAACTGTCAGTGGTATTATAACAAAGTGGAAGAGATTGGGAACGACAGCAAATAAGCCACGAAGTGGTAGGCCGTGTAAAATGACAGAGCGGGGTCAGTGGATGCTGAGGCGCATAGTGCGCAGAGGTCGCCAACTTTCTGCAGAGTCAATCGCTACAGACCTCCAAACTTCATATGGCCTTCAGATTAGCTCAAGAGCAGTGCGTAGAGAGCTTCATGGAATGGGTTTCCATGGCCGAGCAGCTGCATCCAAGCCATACATCACCAAGTGCAAGGCAAAGCGTCGGATGCAGTGGTGTAAAGCATGCCGCCACTGAACTCTAGAGCAGTGGAGATGTGTTCTCTGGAGTGACGAATCACGCTTCTCCATCTGGCAATCTGATGGACGAGTCTGGGTTTGGCGGTTGCCAGGAGAACAGTACTTGTTTGACTGCATTGTCAGACATGCATCTTTTCCCAGTACCCCAAATACAAACATGCATAATTAGGGAAAAAACAGTTGTTTTCCTACTATTAAAAATACTGTAACATGGTGCACACAGGCTGCCACCCATACACATACGCACAAAACCTACAGTACATACACAGATTGCCATTAACCAACAAATTGCCCACTGCACAGAACTTTGCTATAATTCTGTTTTCAATGCTCCAAAGGCCGTCATGCCATACACACACGGTTAATGTTCACCACATCAGGAAACCTCATTGGACATAACATTTTCAAGTTGTCCTGTCTCCTAGACACAAACACCAGAGTCATGGTTTGTGTTGATTGCGTATGACGAACACCCATAAAAGAAGATGGCAGCCGATCAGTGCCACATTTTGAAACTAAGTATTACATGGCTGGAATGGGTAAGGAAGTAAATTGGATTGTTGTCAATTATGCTTGAACAAACCACAGATTTTCATTTTGGACCAAAAATGTGAGGTTAGGACTGGCGAGGTCTGTTTGTCTCTGGCGTCCTGTCTGTCAGGTGTGTCTTGTCCGGTCTGTTGGTTCAGTCTTGTCCATCTTGTCTGTCACTATGTGTCTGTACGTTATCACTTCCTTTAAAAAATAACCATTTACAATGTCGGACAAGGTGGGAGGGAAGGAACCATACATCTTCACTACTCTTATTTCTGTTTGCTTTGTTTTGGTTATGGAGGCATGTGAGTGAGAGGCTTCACTTATATCTTGTAAATCTTGTAAAGCAAAATAAAAAAGGGAAAGAAAATGTTTATCCACTGTTAGTATTAATCTTATTCTGTCTCATCTTTTCAATGTTTCCTTCTGTTTCCAGACAAATTATGAGAACAGGATATACAGTCTGAATGTGGAATGTGGACCTAAGTACCCAGAGTCGCCTCCCATCTTTAGATTTGTAACAAAAATAGTTATGAATGGGGTAAATAATTCCAATGGGATGGTAAGTTAAATTATGGTTTACCTATTAAAGGAGCACTTACTCAAAATCTATTGCTGAAAAATCTATTGTCTGTTTCCCATCAATCCACCATGCATACGATGTAAAAATATATAATTTGCTGGTGGGTAAGAACTTGATAGATATAGCTGTTTCTACAACCCCAGAAAAGTGTGATCACGATACATTAGCTAATTTGCATGTAATTAGCATGCACATCACACTTGTTTGAGTTGCGGAAACGGCTATATATCAAGACTGACAAAATACTAACATCCATTGTTGTGGTATTACATTATTTTAATAGATATGCCTGATTTGTCATTCTAAGAGCTCCTCAAGGTATGTTCACTGACTGTTTTTCTTTCCTGTTTCTCCTCCACTCTCTACCTCAGGTGGATGCACGTAGCATACCAATTCTAGCAAAATGGCAAAGTTCTTTTAGCATTAAATTTGTTCTTCATGAGTTAAGGCGTCTAATGATGTCAAAAGAGAATATGAAGCTTACACAACCCCCAGAAGGACAAACCTACAGCAATTAATTTTAAGTGATTGTTCCAACCCACCTGTTAGAAATGGTAATCATCATGAAATATGCTCACTTTACACAACAGTTGCCTGCAAGCGCAACATTGGACTCTTATTACTCATTTACAAATGTCGCTACAGCAAGGCACTGACTCAGTGGATTTAAGTGTAATAGTGCAGAAAGCAGTTCCTCCCCAATCAGTTACTTTCACACTAAGCTTTATGTTTGAGATGTTAAAGGTTGGCTTTAAGAGAGCAGCATGGCACCTAGTGAAGGCTGTACCAGAGTTGAACAGTTAGAATTGATTGAGTTGTAAATTAGTCAAATTTAGCAGGTGTATAGGGATATTCCCTTTACCAGGTATAAGGGAATATATGAATATTGAAATGTGGCTGTAGCCAAAAGATACACTATGTGTGACTTATTATTTTATTTTATATATACATAAATGTGCGTATTTGACACAATTCCAATATGTTTGTTCTGCTGCTCTTTAATATAAAGAGACATTGAAGCCTGTTCTGAATAAAGAAACCTTGCATTTAACTGTTAAAAAGGACATGGTGTATGAATTTGTGGTTTTCTGAAATAAAATTCACTGTCTGACTGTAGTTTTAAACAGAATTTACTTATGTTATTAATCTAAATTACATGCTAGTCTACTAGCTGTTTAATTCTTGGCTCTAAATTGTTCCTGAAACAGTCTATTTAGTACTTTTTTGCATCTGGTTCTTATTGAACATGACAGCTTGAGCACATGCTATGATGAAGCTTTGTATGCATAAATGAGCTCAATGATTAATTACTGGTACCAAAGCAATTGCTTTTAGGATGGATTAGCGTTTGCTACAATAAATAATTTGGTCTAATAATATGCGAACAGTTGGCCTGCATTACTCAATAGTTTCTTTCTTTGCTTCATAGATCTTATATGGATCTTGCGTCCTGGGAGGGAATTAACTCAGGATATGGAAAATGGCAACCCTTTTTCATATACTGTTGGGACCATTAGCATGGCAGAGGTCAGTGTCCTAACAGTAAAGGCACGGCGGATAGTGTAGCATGCGATGATGATGGAGTATAGTGATTCCTGAGCGTCCACTACAGTGGGCCAGGATGACCTCGGTGGATCACCAGGGTGATCACTGTTTTTTTGCTTCCCTCTGTAATATGTAGGTGTGGGTCGTATACCCACCTCCCTTGTTCTCTGTAAAGCGCATTGTGTTGCCTCTGGGTATGAAATGCGCTATACAAATAAAGCTTTGATCGATTGATTGATTGATTGACCTTCTGACCATATCTCTCATCTCCTGTAGAGGCTGGCTGGAAACAGCTGGTCCCGTCTTGAGGCTAGTGCATCACTGCAGAATTAGACCGCCCACGTTGCACTGGACACAACACGCCATGACCAATAGAACAGGGACCAGCAATGGCACATACACACTTCTAATGTGTTCCAAACAATGTGTTCATTCATTGGGTTCACGCACTGTATTTGTTTATAGGTTACTTTTCAAACAGATAGGCTTACATAAACAGTGGTTACATTGAATAGCATCCAAAGGACTGAAGAAAACTGAGCTACAGTACGTCTTCTTTGAGTTCTATTGTAAATTGAACTGGTGTTGAACTATGCAGCAGCACGAACATCTCAGCAGTACAGCAGAATATTAAAACAACCTAAATATACACTGGAAAAATGCTTGAGTCAGTATAGGCCTATGTTAGGAATCCATCCGTTTTATATAATTTACATATCAAAAGTCTTTGTTTGAACTGGTATTACTTGCCATATTAAATTTGCATTGATGCTCTTAAGAAAACAGCTTTGATGTGTAGGTAGGAAATCTTTTATCCATGTCTTGACTTCAGGCCGTATTTAATAAGCCCAAACACCAACCCCTAGAGGGGGCTGCATACTAGTGCATGTTGCTGAGGTGTTCTCTTCTCAGAGGTTTCTAGAGGACGTTATTGCTCTGAAAGGCAGCAGCAGTGTGATGCTGTGGGTGTCTGCAGGCTCCATTTGTACATGGTGACATTATTGTTTAGGACACATGCAGCTTTACTGAGCCAAAGGAAGGTATGGCTCTACCTTTAGTGCCGTGTAATTGTTAGGCCGTGTCCTTATTTGTCCATATTGTGCTTTTTTTGTTCCAAGTACAGTTTATGAAATATTAATTAATATAATTAAGGCGTCATTCAGAACATTCCCACAGTGATTATCTCCACCCTCTTACAGATACCAGACAGAAGGTTAAAGGAATAGTTCGCTTAAAATCCAAATGTGGTTTTGTGTCCTTACCTTTTCTTCCCCTGACTTTTTTCGTCTTAAGGGTAGGTTGGTTTCGTTCTCTCCCTCCAGGCTCGGGGCTGAGGGGCTATCCTTTTACCACCCCGAACCTAGGTGAGGGGGTCACCCGGGCTATATATCCGGGCACACCTCCAGGAGCCACGTCACTGTTTCGTCATCCACTACCGTCAGGCCGCGCATTCCGTTGAGTGTCTGATTTATCGGACATTCCTGGATGACGTGGTCTGCGGCTTGTTCCTCGGTGCCGCACAGGATGCCAACCCCCATCTGTGCATCGATGAGCGGAAGCGTCTGACGCCGGTCCGGAGACGATTAAGCCTCACCCACGCCAGTCTAGGTAAGTCCATCCCGGTAGGGGAAGGACCGGCGGCTGGGATAAAATCACAGAGTCTGGAGTTGTTCGCTTCCCACTCTGCATGCCAGGTGGTGTCCGTCCATCCTGCCTCACTGATGTTAAGATCTCTGCATTGCTGCAGGAAATCCCGTGCGGTAAGCACAAAAGGGTGTCTCGACTTAAGACCCTGGAGAGGCTCCGCTGTTAAGCAACGACAGTTTTCAGGACTGCTACGGTGGCCGGAAATAGATCTGTTATGACGCTATCGCTGTAGCTGTCAAAATCTTCTGACCAGTCTGACCGGTCCCAACGGCCGGTTGTACGTGTAGATGTTATAAAGGAGGGGCTCCAGAACAGATCCCTGTGGGACGCCGTTCTTAAGGCATCGCAACCTGCTTCGCTGTCCGCTACCGGTGGTCAGGGTAAAGCTGCGGTTTCGGACAAGCTCCATGATCATGCTGACCATATGCCTGTCCGGCAGCAGACGGAGCAGCTTGCGGGTGAGGCCACGGTGCCATTCGGTGTCGTAGGCAGCCGTCAGGTCTATAAAGACGGCTCCGGCCTTCTTTTTGGCCGAAAAGCTGTCCTGTATGTCTTCTTGATATACGGTCGATCTCCCATGTCGGAACCCGGCCTGCTCCTGTGGCAGTAGCAGATAGATGATTGGTTCAACGTGGGCGTAGATGAGGCGCTCGAGGATTTTGAAGGGGATACATAGCAGGGAGATGGGGCAGTAATTCTTGCCGTCCCCTTAGGGTTGTTCAGCTTAGGGATCGTGACAACTAGGGCTCTTCTCCAAATTTTGGGGATTTTGAGTTGGCGCAAGCAGGGAGCGCTCTTAACCAGGACTTCAAGACAGGCACGGCATGCAGTGTAAGCTCCGGGCAGATAGAATTAGGCCCCAGAGCTTTCCCTGGCTTTACATGCTGGAGGGCCGCAGCGAACTCCTCCAGTGTGAATTCACTATAGATGTTACCGCTGCTAGGAGTGGCCTTCGAGAGGTCAGACACTTTTGCCACAAGACATGACGATTCGCGATCTTTGCCCTTGTATGTCCCACTTTTCACATTTTGTTTGCAGAGATGGGGCAGTGACGGGGGGAGTGTCTGGACCTACCAGTGAGGTTGTTATGGATGCTTCATGCCTTGCGGCTGGAGTGTGAGAAGTCGATGGAGTTAAGGCCTCCTCCCAGCGCTCTTGCCTCCTTCGGCTGAGTCTTGACAGCAGGGCTGAAGCAAGCCTGTCTGACTCAGCTCCTGGGGGGGGCCCGGAGGAAGGCACAGTAGAGACTCTCGCACTTCGCATCCCAGCACGGTTTGTAGCTGTTGTGATGTCCGCTTGGGATGGATTTTTTGTCCGCTTTCAACAGTATGCCGCAGAGTTCCCGGTATGCCTCGTCCATGTTGTTAGTGTTAGGTGGTGGGAGGCACCTCGTGGATCTATGGGTAAGGAGGTGGTAGCGTTTCCAGTTGGCCTTTCGGAAGTTCCATTGCTTCAGCGGCTCGCTCGGGACGAGGTCCACGAGTTTAGGCATGGTTATCTGCGATGGTCGATGTTGGGATCTCAAGAACTTTCCTACCATGCCTCTATCAGGGAGCCGGTTATCAACGCCGACACTCGCGAATGCCAGGTCAGAATTCGTCCCAGTTTTCCAGCGACCGGAGACAAAGCTGGCTGCGCCCTTGGGATCATACAACAGGGCCAGGCTGTTGTTACCTGCCCAAGCAGCCAGGTTCTCTCCGTCGGGTGTATTGGTGCTCTTCATGCCAGCAATGTAAGCCGCCTGCATAGAGACGGGTGGGGGAAGACTGAGATACGCTGGTGTGATTTGTGAGGGCGGAGGCTTGTAGACGTTGACAATTTTAAAGCCGGCAACGTCCACGCACAACCACTCAATCCCCGAGCCAGTCGGGATTGGTCGGCGAGAGTCCAGTTTAGCCTTTAGTGGATGAATGTAGCAAGGACAGACCCAGCTAAAGCCAAATTTGGGAGAATTAGCTTATCTGCTGTTAAGCAGTGGGTCTCCTGGAGGAGGATGACATGGGCCTTTGTGGTGTAGGCCAGGTGTTCAATGACGTCAATCTTACTGGGGCTGAGCCCTTCGGTGTTCAGCTGTAGAATTCTGTGTTGGGAGCCGGCAGGGCTACCCTCCCTGCCTGTGGCAGCTGAACACCAGCCCGGGTGATGGCCCTCAGTTGGCAGACTTTGCTTCGCTTGCAGTGGTTAATCACAGCTACTGTCGGGGTGCACCACAAGAAGGTGTCTGCCTCGCCCCCTGACTAATTGAATATAACAGTGATTTAACAGCATCTGACATCTTAAAGTATTGTAGGTAGTTCTTTACTACAGTAGGTACCATTCTAGTTGGTGCTGTCTCCATAATTGCTTTTCTTACTTGAGGCTGCAGTATATTTTACCTGATGTGATTCACTGGACCTTGAGTGTATGACAAATGCTCCCGTATTATCCTCCTATCTGAGAACCTTTTCCGTTGGAATAGGTAATCGTTGTTCCTCTTCTGCTCGTATGAACTATGGTGTCCCCCAGGGATCTATTTTGGGCCCGTTACTTTTTTCTATATACATGCTTCCTCTCGGCGATATTATCCGCAAATACAATATCTCTTTTCACTGTTATTAGGATGATACGCAATTATGCATTCCTTTTAATCCTAGTGATCTGGCCAGCTTAAACACCCTCAATAATTGCATTTCTGACATCAAAGGCTGGATGTCCGACAATTTCCTCCAATGGAACTCAATGATGGTAACTCAATGATGGTAAATCAGAAATTATTGTTTTTGGGCCTAAAGGGTCTATTAAATTAGTTCAGGCTAATCTCAGAAATGAAATTAGTCTTCAAACATCAAACAGTCTGCTAGGAACCTAGGTGTAATTTTTGGCTCTGAACTTTGTTTTGAGGAGCAAGTGAACAATGTTGTGCGGTCCTGTTTCCTTCAGTTAAAGGAGTAGTAAAGGGAAAATGCATGTTTTTGCATTTTTGCCTGTCCCTTTAAAGCAGCCCAGGGTGTGGTAGTGGCATCTGGTGGTGAGTTGGGATTAGAATGGTAATACAAGATAGCTAACATTAGCAAAGTAGCTAGACTAATGCTAGGAAGCTAATTTAATAGAATAATAGCTATGATCTTCCATCCTTCCAAGTTACACTATCTTGTACAGGAAATTGCTCTCCATCTTCCCGTGCGGTGCATTCAAAATGCGTTTATTCCTGCAAATGCCTCTGTAGAACAACATGGCGGCATCCGGGAAATAAGGGCCCGCTCTCCTATGTATATAAAATGACTCATTCTAAGATAGGGAAATGCAACAATTATGTTTTTCAATAGATTATACACTAATTAAATATACTCATGAATATTATACAGGGCTTAGTCTGACTCAACGGATGTAGGTGTTGGCAATAAACCTTGTCATTCGTTGTCACACTGCCCAATCAGTGGTGAGACTGGCGATGCAAATTAATCTGATTCGGGCAAAGAGATTCTCTCGGCACCAATCAGATTCGATCCTGACTATTTTGCAAGAGCACCGTCGCACCGTATGCGAGACTATACAGGGCTTGACATGCAGATTTTCAAAGTTACTGGCCCCAATGTTGTATCACTAGCCTGGAAGATAGAGCCAAATTTTGCTAACGCTTAAACAGGACATACAGGGCAAGCATTTTATAGAATCAGATATCAGTGGTTTGTCACTGAGTGAAGAGTGCTTCTACAAGTGGTTGATCATCATCATGCCCCAGAAGAATGACATGATACAAGTACATGTACTGTAAAGTCAATGTTTGTGATGATAGGGTCTAGTCAGCAATTACTAAGAACTAAACCTTCAAACATATTAGCTAGTTAGCTAGCTATTTCACTTAAGAGCTTGAATTTGTTTTGTCTTATATATATATATATATATATATATGATCTCAAAGTAATATTTGCACTGACCCGAGGTGTGTTAAAGTGTTATTTACTGGCCCGGAGGTGTTCAAGACAGCAGCGGGCCAGTGCTTATGGCAAGCCCTGTTATATTCAATTTCCACCCCAAAAAATGTTTACCATTATTTTATTTTCACCACTAGATGCCGCTAGAAATCCCACACTGGTCCTTTAAAAATTGTTTCCCAGAATGCTCCATGGTAGTACATGTCTGGCTATAGCTTGAGTTGAACATTGTTTAACTCAAGCAAATGCACCACATATTAAAAGAACATGACAATGAAAGATGGACGCCCAGCCGCATGAATCCGAAAAAGTTAAAAAGATTCTTACTTCCTGTAGGCCAACTCACATACACAGTAGTGTTTTTGTGCATTGGCTGTAAGCCAGCGCACCTAGAAGAGCGAATGTTGGGTTGTCCCTCCCCTCCGTTGTTGACCTGCAGTCTGTTGTTGACCTGCAGTTCTATGTTGCTACCACAAGAGGCAGTGGTCCCAGAACATCAAAACAAAAAGACTCCACAGATTTCCCAGGTCAGCTGTGGCCGAGAGGATAGTCTCTAGCAATGCGAAGATTGTGAGAAAGACTAGTATTTTATATACCATCAAGATGTCTGGCTGTTGCGTCTACGGGTGTACAAATCAGCGTTCTAGTGGCAAACTTTATTAATTTCAAGAGGAAACCGGCCTTTTCAGAACTGGAGTCGCCTGTGGCTACAAGCCATTAAGCGTTTGCGGTGCCCATTTTATATCAGGTAAGTTATTTTGACTACCTGGTTTCACTGGAATGTCTGGTTGAAATGTAGAGTAATATCTGAAGTAAACAGTAACCCATAACCTGGCTGCATTCTAAGCTAAAGCTAAGTTCAGGAAATGAAACCTAATGATAGCTAGCTAACACGCTAGCTAGTGTTAGCTTGCTAACTCAAGGCCCGGGGAGTCGGAGATGGCTAACGGCTAGCAACACCTAATGAAATGGTGAGTCTTTATGCATTTCAGATTGATCATTTTGGCAATGTGTGTGAATTTGCTGCTATGTGAGAGATAACGACCTGTTGTTGCATGTCGTTGACAAAAGCTTCCCCTTATGGTGTCAGAACGATGGCTTCTGAATGTGATACAGTAGCCCAGAGATGGTTAGCACTGGCAGGGCTATTTTCAGTTTGTTAAAAGGCGTTGTGGTGTTTGAGCACAAGTTGTCGTACTCTTGTGATGAACTTCGTTTTGGTGTGGAATTATAGTTGTTTACGTTTTGGTAGGAACAATTAAATTGTCCCAAGTGTTGCAAATTATTGGTACCCCTACCAGTGGCGATTGCTCCTATAGGCCAGGGTAAGCCTGGCTTACCCATACAAATCCAAATAAAAAACTTGATTTTTGCGCCTTCTTTCAGTGAAAGAAGGCACGGAAATCGACTTTCAGACTTTTTGACTTAAATGCGTCTTGTATTCTGCTTCATTTTCATCCGTGTATAGCATTTTGGTAGTGCTCCGTCGCCCCCTACAGTCCACTTTACGGTCCGTTGACACCGGTCTTACTAGCTCATTATTCACTTAACATTGAAGGCCAGGTAAAATGATTCTAGCTTACGGAGGTCAAGACCAAATCAAATCAAGACGCAATCAAGACCTGGAGCGGTAGGTTAATACGCCTAGTAGCCTAGTAGGCTAGTAGCCTAAACACTGATTAGTGAAGTAGGGGAGTAGGCTATTGAGTGCTGTGCCTAAGGGGGTGTATTTTATCGTCCTGTCATTCCTCTTCGTGGTGCTTGACCATTGTTGTCATATAATGGCTCTGTGGTTTATTTAGTGTGTCCCTAAAAGCTTGGTTGTTTCGGCCTAAATATTTCCCTCTTATTCGCTCGCTCTCAAATTATTGGCCTTTGTTGATGTGTTAAAAAAAACATCAGTAGCCTAGGCTACTATAGTTTTCCTGTATGTTTTAACATATGAATAGCAATGCTCAGCGCCCTTCTGGTGCTGTGAAACCCATCAGGGCATGCTTTGAAAGCACACCCCCCAAAAAATCGTGCTTCGTTGGTCCTGGCTTACCTGGTTCTAGGACCAACCAGACGCCACTGACCCCTACGTGCGTAGTTTCTCTCCCTATCTGCGAGTGTGTACAGGGTGTGCAGGGGGAGGGGGTTGGGGGGCATTGGGAGTAATAACAATGTCGGAGAAGACCCTGTGCAAGACCCCAAGGTATCAAAATCAACCCGCCGATCTCCACTGCACAAGTAGAGTAGTGGTGAGAGCATTGGACTCCCACCCTGGAGACAGGTTGAAGACCCGGTGGGGATGACTTTATGGGACTATACCCCAAACCTCCACATATTCATCCTTTCACTCCAACCTTTACCCCTTGCCTTATAGATCAGATCCTGTCCCAACCCCAACCCATATTCTAACCCCAACCCACACTAGGGACTGGAAGAAGGACACCAAACCCACCCGCCGATCTCCACTGCACAAGTAGAGTAGTGGTGAGAGCATTGGACTCCCACCCAGGAGACCGGGGTTCCCGGTGTGGATGACTTTATGTTATCATCAGTGTAACTGCTTTAGCCACTGACTGCTACCATTAATGTTATGGAAGCTGCTGCTAGTTGTTGTGAGCCCATGAGCTAACTGGCTATCCCGCTCTCATTGTGCTGGATTAGCATTGGAAGCATTGGAACTGATGTGTCCAGGTGACAAGACCCGTCTTTATTTATCAGACATTACCGTCCTACTAGTCCTGCACAGAAACAAGCCAGCCAATACCACACACCAGTGTTTGCCATGTCTCTGCTATGATGTTATTAGCCTCTCTTACTCTGAAAATGTAATTTAATGTTATTTATTGCTTTATAAATGTTCTTAGCCGGTAGACAAACATACTCCAGGAGCTTGCTCGATCGCCTTGTTGAGAGGGGTGAGGGAAGAATTTTTTACAGCTCACTTATGTGTACCCAAGTATACCCTGGGTGATACTGTTTTTTTTTTGCTTCCCTCTGGAATATGTAGGGGTGGGACGTCTGCCCACCTCCCTTGTTCAATGTAAAGCGCATTGTGTTGCCTCTGGGTATGAAATGCGCTATACAAATAAAGCTTTGATTGATTGATTGAATACACATAAGCCAGGCCTGGCCTGGTTCTGTCCCCTTTTCCCAGAGACCACAACGCTGCCATAGACATACATGGGGAATGAAACAACTGTAAACACCGGCGCTTGGTGGCTTCTAAATAAAAATGGACCCAATGATTTAAAACTTGATAATTCAAAGAGGCATTTTTGACTTCGAGTGATGGACAGAAAAAAAATTGTTTCTTTCGCCAGCCGTCTCATTCCCCATGGGGGGAAAGTATTTTTGGGCCCAAATGAGTCATGTGACTTGTAATACAGAGCTTGGCCACTACGCCAAATTGCTTTACAGCCCTGGGCCAGGTTTCCCAAAAGCTTCTCTCGTTAAGAGGCTCTTTAGCCCATTCAGTTGACCAATCAGCGACCAATCAGAACGCTCTAAATGAATGGCCCAAGAGCCTCTTAACGAAAGAAGCTTTTGGGAAACGCAGCCCAGAGCTGTTCCTGGGGGCTTGTAATGCGCTTGATGCACCTATTTCGCTTCACTTGCACTTTACCGTGGTTAACGCCGCCCATTCGCCTCTTGCCATTGACTTTTCATGCATTCTAATCTTTTGAAAATTTTGCTTGGCGTTCAGTAGAAATATACCTTTAGGCAATTCAAGTAGGCCTCATGTATTTTCATATCCTGCCTCTGCGAATTTATTCACACACTCCATGTATCCTCCAAAATATTTACATTTGAGAGTAGCATAATGCTTGAGTTGTGAGAAACTAATTTAATCTGGGGGTGGCAAATCCATATACCTGATTTAACCTCCAGCCCGTCAAGATAATCAGAATTTCTAACTCAGGCACCTGAACAAAGACATCACCTTAATCCCTTTTCTTATTTTCTCATGGCTCTCCGCAAGACACTGGATTGCAGGTTTAGTGAGATTATTTCAGATTTACAGGTTTTACTCAAGAGACCTCTCTCCATTTTCATCCGTGCAATCTCCCACTGTTAGGACCTAAGAAATGACTAAGAAATGAGCAAATGTTGCTTTGGTTTAGGTTGGAATGGCTAAATGTAGCCTGAGACCACTCAGTGATCTAAGTTTGGAAGGAATGTGGTGAGGAAGACATGAGGCTCGTCTACTGGCTGGTTGCTGGAGCCACAGCTCCTCAGTGAGTTCCCAGAGTTCTCACCTCCTGCCCCTCAGGGCCAAGAGGTCATGTCTCCGTTCTGCTCATACTGTAAAAAGCTTTGTCTTCTTTACGGCCATGGGAGGAACGTATACAAGAATGTCTCTCTCCATCTGAAACACATTTTTTGAATTCATTCGTTTGGATTCTCCGAATGTTTGCCTTTATGCAAATTATCTCTGCAGCAAAGGCCACATTTGATATAATAAGCCAGGGCATGCTTGTAGAATATATGATGTAAAAATTGTCTGAAACTGAGGGAAATTGGGACCAAGGATGTCCAGCCTAGATTTCCAACAACACTGCCATGTGGAACAGCAGATGAGAGACTGAGTCCCAGTGTTTCTCGTTCAGAGTAGTTGTTTATCTATATTTTATTAGAAAAAAAGACTTCAGTCGGTAACAGAATAGCATTGTTTATCCCGCTGGGAATTGCTCACATATTCAGTTTTTGTGCTGTGAAAACAACGGGCGTCTGGTGTGTGTTTAAGTGCTGTATTTACAGTGAGGTACATGAATGGCCTCCTCTCACTGTGAGAAAAGGGACAGATTGGAACCACATGTCTGTTACACTCCTGGCTCCCCAGGCTATTGACATCCACTTCACAGAGCGGTCCACATGTAGATATGCCTCAGACATGCTTAAGGTTATTTTCTGCTTATGCTTGTTGGAATGTAAGGCTCGCAGGATGACAACCCCAATTCAGGGGGGAGACTTGGATTCACAGAGTCTGATAAATATGTTAATAAATAGATTTTGGAACCTGCATCATTTCCTTTGTGTCTATTGCCTGAAGAGTTTGAGAATCTCATGCTGAATTTTTCAAAAGTCAAGAAAAAAAAGATGAACAAATACAATCTGTGTACTCTTTGCATTCCATGTTATTTATACAGAGAGAAAATGTCCGTAGACTTCATGTCTCTACTCAGCGGGAACTATTAAATTACCGCTGGATGTTTTTAATTACCTCGCATAAATGTAGGAACACAACAGTCCTCTAGTGTTGGGGCCTTATAATGTCTTGCATGTTTAGGGAAGCACTGGCTTGCACTTAATCATGGTGGTCCCTGTGTGATTCTGGCATTGGAAATGTGGCTTTGTGAGAGAAAAGTGAGCATTCCTGCTGCTGGCGCGAGGGAGAGGAAATGGGTAATAAAACCAGGGAAAAAAAGCTGGGCGGCGTGCTGGAGCCAGGGATTCTGGGATCCACTTAATTGCTCTTAAATGAAAAAGATTTTTGGCTTCCCATTTGCTGTGTTTAAATAAAGTCAAGTTAAATCCCAAATGTATACCAGCCAGGCGACGACCCTTATCCTGCAGTATAGGCACTAATCCCTCTCTTTCAGCGGTGCCATCAGTAATATTATTACTAATACTGAGTGGACTGTGCATGGTAAGCAAACTCCTCTACAGACAGACAGGCCTGCTTCCTTTGCTCTTACCCTAAGCCCTATGGTCACAAGGAATGTACAACATGCTGAGATTGTTTGGACGGTCTCATCACTGCTGTGTTGTTGGTTTACCCACAGTGGCTTACTATGCACTGAATTGTGCTGAGGTGTTATTCCTGATGCCTTGAAGACATGGACAACTTTAGCTTTTCATTATTATTGCATTCAATTTCCCCCCAACCAATGAAATTGAGGGGGGATATTAATTCAATTAATTTGACCCCTGTACATTAGTGTGTGTGGCGTGCGTGTTGTATGTTAGTGTGTGGGTCCGGTCGTGCGTCCGTCACATGTAACAAAGCTCACCATCAGAGGGCGCTCACCACAATTCATTTTTCCCATTGCCAAGTACATTTTGCTTTGTCCGTTAAAAACTATGCTTGGTGTCTCAGTAAAAGTATAGTGTTTTCTACTCAGGAGCTCTTCTACTTTCTAAATCAGTTCAGAGTTCAGAGCTTCAGGTGTTTAGTGGCTCTTTTGGTGCTTGTTCTTAAACCCTGTAGAATGCATTGAGCAGATTCACTATGACGGCAGTAACACTATACAGACAATAGAGGAAGGCATAGACCGTGTTTCTAGGACGTACTCCTGAAAGGAAACTGTTGTGAACACATTTTAAATGAATAGTATTATCAACCATTTTATTGCACAGCCTTTTATTTTTACTGTCATTTTCATTACGTATTTTTTGTCCTACAGAAAGTTAAAATCGCTTGAGGTTATTTGTATATTTATTATAATCACTGATATTTTAGTTCAGTACTTTGGAATAAATGCTTACATTTTAGACCAAACAAAAAATATGATGGACCTATATACCTGCTCGACAGATAAATCAACTAGAAAAGTCCGCTCCACTTCACACATTCAACAACTGTAGGCCTACATGCTGATGACATGCATCATGGGTGGAGAACGGCAGGTTCACTGTGCACTTGTTTGTTATTGCAGGGGGTGCATTAAATTATTAATTTTAAATTGATCAAATAACCGTGTAATGGCCTCTAAACTCCCACACGCAACGTACTGTCCAACATGTTCCCGCAATGTTATTAGCACAGTGTGAGCAAGTAATGGCAAAACGATTTTTAGCAAGAAGAGTAAAAGTTCCTCAACTCACAGCCCTCTATCAACACCCAAAGCCAAGGTGAAGGAGCTGCATCAGCTTCCTATAATGAAGCAATTACTGCTGTTGCCAGTGAAGCTTAGCCTTTATTAGGGATTAGCCATGGCCAGGCGGAGCTGCAAACTAACAAACAGCCAGCACACCTCTTTTTAATGGTAAAATTAGAATTTTTCGATCTCTAGCCTGTTTGCTGTGATTGAACATGCGATAGACCTGCGGTGAACAAGGTGAAAAGTACAGCGAAACTGCTCATGGAAGTGGTTAATTAGCTAATATAAAAAATTAATTGTCGTGCTGCGCCCCCCCACCATTGCACCCCCTGTTTTAAAACCCTTAAATCGCCACTCTCTGCCAGCGCGGTAGTTGGGGTGTGATGGTGTCGGCCACACGGGGAGCCCTCGGCTGTGAAGTCAGGTTCGCCCGTCGTGTCCTGTCAGGCCGGCCCTGCAGTCATTAATTGTTGAGAGAAGCGTGTCACATCCTGTCAGGCTGACTGATCCCGTCCCCGCAGTCACCCCCTCGTGCCCGGCGGCCGCTGGCGCTATTGTGGCAGCGATGACCACCGAGAGGAGAGCCCGGCCCCACAGGAAGTGGGACAATGCTGGGAAGGAAGAGGAGGGAATCCTGGGCCGTGTGCTGCTGGGCCCTAGCGGAGCCTGCTGTCTCCCAGAGCGTTCCTCATGACTATACTCAGCATCCCCCGACGCTTGGCTTTGTCATCTCTGCTTTGAACATGTGGGTGTGTGCAGCAAATTATACGAGGGGTTTTTATTTTTTATTTTCCGGCGTTCAATTGATTAGTACTCAATTGTGCTTTCACATTTGCCTAAGGGATCAGAGACATATGGAATACGCTTGCAAGGAAGGGAAGGGGAATCATGAAATGGATTTAAAGGTTATGAGAGACATCCAAGTCTGGAGTGACATCCATGTCCATGACCAAGGCTGATACTGAGGGTTCAGCTCATGCAGGTCCGACAGGTCTTCACAACACATCCTTACATACAGTAGTGGCTGTGTTCATAGAATGCCCCCTGGACACAGACTTAAGTCATACATGTTTGCATGCTACTCATGTTCAGAAGGGAGATGAGATTAGAGATTTGCATGCTCCTAATGTAGCCAGTCAGGCTGGTGTTCATGAGGCGAATAAGATGACATCATTCTCATGTGTTTAGAACCAATCATAGCATACAGGATACACACTGCACTACCTCAAGCAAGATCAAACACTGACCCTTTCAGTTAGCTGACCAACAAGACATGTTTACAAGGGAGAGCCTTGCTTGTAGATTCGTCATGGGATATTGCATTCGTATATATTATGGCAGTACTGTATGTGGTATGACAGGAGAGTTGGTTATCCGAGGGCCATGCCCGGCTTCACAGAAGGGGTCACATTTTGTTCATGTTGAGTGGTTGAAATACAGTCCTCGAATGAAAACAAGAGAAACCAGGCCCTGGCCACATGAAAAATGCGCCTCCTACCATAAAAGATGATGCACTGGGTTGCAGACTAACTGAGGAACAAAAAAGATGTCCAAATATTTCCATGGCTCCTGTGGCCTTCTGCTAGCATACTTCTGGCATGAGCTCATGTGTGTGCGGCTAGTTTCTGCTCTCTCAGCACTCCTCGGTCCCAGTCTTTTAAGTATCAGTGTCTTACAGCTAACTAGCCATCGGCATAGTCATCCAAGCTGCCGTCTCGAAACACAAAACACCCCCAGGAGAGAATAGCTGCTTAATGTGCTGTGGCGATTTTAATAAGGGAGAAGGCGTCGTTGGTGTTATCCTTCTGAATACTCGTATCAGCTTTATCTCAATATTTGAAACGTAAACATTATGGTAAAAGTGCAGTGGTTCTGAAGGGCTTGGGTATACAACCAGAAGTAAAACCAAAGGTTAACTTTCAATAAACTGGGTTTTTATTGCCTGTAATTGTGACTATAAGTAGGCTTATGAAACACGTATTCCTTTAATTCTGCCTCAGTAGTTATTTTGGTGAGCCCGGATCCCAGTGGAAAAATGGTATCAAAATGTGACATAGCCTTTTTCTGTGGGTTTAAACTTTCTTTTCAACTGGAGTGCAAATCTCCCTAAGAAAGACCCTCTGTGGTATAAACCAGACATAAATTGACATGAAATGTATTCCTGATAATGCAAACACTGGGAACAGAGGAGCCAGAAATAACTCTTCTCATGCAAGATGTGGAAGAGATTAGGACCGAACCAACGCGCAAGGAGAGGCGGGGGGTTTGGAAAGAGGGGAGGGAGAAGGAGGATGGGAGGGGACAGGACGGGGGGTGGGGGGGTGTCAGTCTGTGGAGGGTTTGGAGAGCTGAGGAGTGAGGGGGGTGGCCCTGTGAAAAGGAACTCATAAAAGTCACATTTGTTGGTGATGCATGAGGAAGTGAAGCCAGCTTTGGCACATGTGTCTGTGCTGCTAAATTAACTGTTAACACAAATAATCAAAGTGCAGGGCCCATTGAGCGCTGGCGCCAGTGAAATGAGGGGGAGAGGCTGGCTCGCAGGCGCCTCCCTCCCCGAGCTGTGGCCTAGCTCACTAGCTAGCAGGTGGAGGTCTACCAGGGGCTTTCACAGGATGGAAGTGCTTACAAAACAGGCCGGCCGGCCCGCTGTCAGAGGAAAGCACTGCTGCACTCCTACTTTCCAGCTATTGTGTGGAAGCGTGCTTCTCTTTTTAGATCTTAGACTTTGTAAACCCCAACTCCTCTGAGACACGGCGGACATGGCACCAGGAACTACCTGCGCGCCAGGCTAATGCTAATTACTATCACCATTATATTAACTTATGAGACCATTTTCTCATCTAAAGCTGTGCTTGCAGAGTATAGTGGCACTGGCCCGGCTGGAGCCAGCGGCGTGTTGTGATAGCTCGGTCAGAGTTGATGGGGGTAATATGAGCGAAGGGGGTGGGGGGGCGGTCTGTGGAGACAGTCTGAGGGCAAGCTGTGTTGGCCACAGAGCAGTTTCCTGTGTTGAAAATGCCCCCTGACTCCAATTGCCAATGGGCTGTTACGAGACTCCACAAACACATTGATTTTGGAAAGATAAATAAAAATCACCACTAGCCTGCTGGGTCTGTTTGGATCTCACTCCAATTACATTTTGTCGCTTGTGGTCCTAAAAAATAACAATTAAAAAAAGGGGGTGAAAAGTATAATATATAAATGCAGTTTTATTTTTTCTTCAGAAAAAAACTGTTTATAGATGAATGAATATAGATGTGTTATGCATGGAGACATTCATAAGACAAATCATACTTCACATTATTGCTTTTGAAGAATTCCCTTCTCTCCAGTTTGCACAAATAAATGCCATGTCCGTACTTCATCAAGTACTTCCCAACAAGACCATTTCAGTTCAGTTTTGCCTCTCGCCAAGACAGTCAAGCCGTGGGGGGAAAATAAATAGAACAATTTGGAAAAAGTAGCAGCCTTGTGACATCAGCACAAAGGAAGCCCGGCCCCTGATGCTCCCCACTTCCCATGCAGCCCACAACTGGGCCGTAGACCCAGGTTGCCTGGCGCCACAGTCATCATGTGTGTCAGTCACTTGCAAAACTCACTGTTTTCCTTAGAGGATGAGCTAAGCTCCTCCTTTAGCCCTAATGATTTATTTTAGACTCAAGCGTCCAGAGACCCCCTTTCTTCCACTCTCCGTTTATCTTGGCCATGTTGTTTCAATATGAACCAATCAGCTTAGCCTCCAGTGGAATGTCCCCCGAGACTCGCCTCGGTTTCCCAATAGGCCCATTCATTTTGAGGACACAAGTTTAACATCTGGTTTGTATTAGCACTCTCACAATAGCCCTCATCTAGAGCTCGGTCGCTCACTAGGACGAGAGGGCAATCAATCCCTACAGAAACATTATTTGATAGTAAATCTTAACAAAATACGATTGACTACTCCCACTTCTGCTCAGATAACAAGACTGTGTTTTTTAAAACATGTTAAAAGTTGCAGTGAGTCAGCCTGTGAATTCATGTAACGGGTGCAAAATAAGGCCAATTACCAGTTGTTTTTTAATTCAGTTACAATCCGCAAAAATAGAGATACTGTGGATGCAGTAAATGGTGACCTACTAAGATATGTGGCCACAGAAAATGTAAAGATCATTATTAAACAGTTGGCACAAAACCCAGACTTAGATAAGACCAACAGGAGTCTCAGTGGGAGCATAAAACGCCATGGTATTGTGGGAACTACAACTGTATTAGCATCCATGTGCTTTGTAATTATACAGTAGCGGTTGTTTCTGGTGTGTTGGCATTGGCCGTGCATGCTTTGTGAGATAGTGAGAATGAACCGACCCAGCAGGTGTGTGCATGTGTGAGCGTGCACGTGTTTGTGTGTGTGTGTGTTTGTGTGTGTGCTTCAGGTAATCTCTGCTGCTCCCTGCTCCTGATAAGAGACCTGTCCTGCTCCCCCTCTCTCTAAATGCTGTCTCTCTCTCCTGGTACTCTGGCAGTTAGGGTCTGGGTCTGTTGCTGTTGTGCTGAACTCAGAGGCCAGGTCGTCATATTCTCTCGGTCCCCCTGGTGCTCTGACCTCACGGAAAACCGGCGCACCGAAGTGTCTGTCTGCCAAATGACTAAACAGGAAGTGGTGAGAGAGAGCTTTTCAAGTTGAAGAAATCTGGAATTTATTTCATATGGCCTGTCTTTATATAGAGACCTTTATATCAGAAGAAGGATTTATAAATTGTAGTACCAACATCATTTCTCATGATGTTGCATCTCAGACAGAATGACTACCGTTATTTGAAATGATCCAGTGAACCTCAACGTTCACTGGAGTTCCTATCTGGGAATTTCTATTTTAGGTAACAGGATCACTTTTTTGTTATCATTTACGCTGACTCACATGATGATTGTTGAGATTAGCTGAGTCAATAACATGTAATTTCTTTGTTCGACTGTTTGTCGCTGGTCTACTGTAAGAACAGTGACTGCGGCCCCGTATGTATGCGCTGGGATTCAGTCATGACAATACCTCACAGTTCTCCACTAAGCATCTGCATCGTCTCAGTCTTCTGTGTGGCTCTGCCAACCAGCCTTTACCTGAGTTGACCTCTTCTTAACTTTGATTTGATTCCGATTTGATTACCCCTTTTCTCACAATAAACATACAATTATCCCATCATGCCATTTGCTGAGGTCCACATTACGTGAAACGCAACACAGATCCCCGCATTGCTGCAAAGTGAGAGATTTTGTTTGAAATGCCTTCTCCAGGCTCTGTAAACAGTGACTTCAAACATGGCCTACACCTCCCAGATGGCACACATTTCCACATTATCGCTGTGGCGTAACATTCGATCACCCAAATTAACCTGCATGTCTGCAGCCTGGACCCCTGAACAATATTGCATCACCAGTTGTCAAAAGGAAATACCTTAACGTTCCGTCCTGCTAAGGATGCAGTTAATTGGTTTGATTTAGTCTCATCATCTGTTCATGCGCGGCTTTGTGTTGTGTTGCTGTTGTTGGTCTCAAGTAGAGGTGGGCTGTTCTCGGACGGGGGGGTGGTGGTGGGCGGTCACTAATTCTTGGCCGTTAACTGTGTCAGACTTCACAGTAAATCCTGGTCATGCTCACCCATTGGCGTCTCTCTGAAACCCAAACATTTCAACCTTTGACCTGCTGGGAGGTTTGGTTTACAGCTGCCGTTAACAGCGCAGATAGCATGCCGAGGCCCCTGCCCATTTCATCCAAGGGACAGGACCATCTTCATAATGAGTAGTATTGTTGGACACTTGTGACCACAGGCAGGCTAAATGTTCTTTTTGCTATATGTGTTCATAAAAGTATATCCACTCCCCCCCACCACTAGTCAACGATAGGCTACAATGAATCAATGTGTCCACAATGTGGGGTGTTCTCTTTTACATTTCCTACTATAAAACCCCCTTGCCAATATCAAGTTCTACACAAAACAAGGTTCTCCGTGGAACACCGCCGTCACCATACAGGCGTCAAGCGAATGCTGTCCAGAGCCGTTTTAAGAACGGCAGAAGACTGAAAAACATAAAATAAAAACTGAAATAGTGTTCCCGTGGAACAATGCACCGTGAGCTGTAATGCCTCTGCTAAGTGGCCATTTAAAGAGCTCCACATTAACCACCTCATCCCGGCCCCCTTTACTACCGCATGTTTATTCCCTCCCATTAGCGGCAGCTCTCTGAATGGCTGGCAGAGGGGGGGACGTCCTGGCTGCTATCGCGCCGCTACAATTAGGTTAGCATTGTGAAGCCCCTTACCGCCCGCGCTCCTGTGAAGGATAGCGTTTTTATTTGTCACCTGGGAGCGCGACTTGGGCGGGGGGGGGAGGAGGAGGGGAGGGGGGGGTCACGGTTCCGCACAGCGGGGACCTTGTAAATCGCCTGTTGCCGCCGCCTGGGCTGACGTTCAACAGGGCCGCCATTCAGCCGTCCCCGCCAGGAATGTCTCCTGTGCTTGGGGGGGGGGTGGGGGGGGTTGGGAGGGGGGGGGGGTTGGACGGAAGTCAGATCGGGTTAACGGGGAACAGACGGATGCGCCGCGATCGGACAGTGGCTCCTTTGAAAAGGGCCACTCAAAGCGTCCTTTGACGCTGCCCCGCGTCAGCTGATCACAAGTCTTTTTTACACCCTTATCCGATGCTACGGACGCGCTCGGCTGAAAAAGGCAGACGCCCGCCCACCCTGCGCGCCACGGTCGGCCCGGCGGCGGCGCGGGGAACCGTCCGTGCGTCGCGCCGTCGTTGGAGGCCGCGAACGGATGGATAGTGTGGGCCGCTGGTGCGATTCCCATTTGATTTCATTCCATGTTATGAGGATTCCAATTTCCACTTGTGGAGTAGCACAGTAGCCCTTTGTTCATACTGTTGCTTCTTTAGTAATTATTCCACTTTTATTGCACAAACGGAAGACCAACATAATGTTGCGTTATTACATATTGTGAAAACTATCCCTGGTGTGTGATTTCTCTAAGACACACTTAGGCATAGCCAGCAAGCCTCTGAGAACTAGCAGGTCAGTCAGTCCTTCTGACTCCCAGAGAGAAGACCGAGGGGAGGGGGCCAAGGGGAGGGGGGGGGGGGGGGGGGCGAGACACGGCCCCAGCTCTCCTACCAACAGCGCCAGGATCTGTGCGTCATCAAATTACCGAAAGTGTTGCCAATCGCAATTGGTGGGTAACGTAACGACTGGTCTTCGCGGTAATGAGGAATAATTGGGTTTCTAATGGCGCGGCATGTTCTCTTCTGCTCCTACAGCCTATTATTATTCCATCTAACGTTTCACCGTTGATCTCATTTAGGTCTGGAGGGTCAATGCCACTGGAAATTTCAGGGAGCTTGTTTATCATTCAGTGATTCATCGTAGCTTTGCAGTCACACGGGGGACGGACTGCCGTGTAGTGTTGCTGTCATGTCAAGATCATGCAGCTCTCATAAAAGTTGTGTGTTAAAATGCATAGCCTCTTTATAGAAATGTTTTGCTTTTTATACCATACCACAGTTATCAGCCAAACAAGCTTTTGTTTGTTGTGAAAATTAAGGCCTTACTACTGTATTTATTATCTACTACTGGCCTCTAGCTACATTGTTGTGGTGAAAGGCCTATGCATAGTGAACAATTTGCTGCAACAGCATGGGGGAATCTTTAATAATGCTGTTGTTTCCCTGCCGCCATACTTTTTCTGTTTTATAACCATCTTAATGGGACTTCTCTGTTTTTTTTGTACCTAACAATTCAGTTGGATGTCAAATTTAAGTTTAGTTTGAGAGTCCATATTAATTATAAGACTTTTTTTTTTTTTCCTAAACCAACCCCCCACCCCCTAATCCTCCCCGTTTTTGAATGAAACGACACGAGTGAACTATTACTCTTATCGAGCGACAACTTGAATGTTGGAATGCGCTGGTGCAGACCTCCGCCGGCTTGCGGCCGGCCGCCGCGAGCGCGTCGCCGCCGGTAGAATCAGGCCAGTGAGGGCCGAGGGGGCGAGGGGGGTGGTGGCGGGGCACGCCGCAGCCGAGGAGGAGGATAGACCCGGCAGTGTTTGCGGGAGGGAGGGAGGCCGGCCAGCTCGGGTTCGGGAGGACTGAGGGGGCTCCCTGGCCGGCCGGGGTGGAGGGGGTGGGTTTGGGGGTTGGACGGGGTGGGGTTGGGGTGAGGGGGGGGGTGGGGGGGGGGTGGTGGAGAGACTGTAACTCATTGTAGCCTGACTCCACTGGCTTGGGTGGCAAAGATCGTGAAGTCCTGGACATTCATCAACCTGCCGGGGAGAGCCGCCTGACTGGAGCCAGCGCCTGTTCCCCCCCCCTTCCCTCTCCCTCTCCCTCCGTGTCAACGTGATCCAACGCAACTGCGCCGGAGCAGGCCGCCCCGAGGAGACAGACCCGGGTCAGTGCAAATAATCAGGCCTCTGACGCCTCGCCTCGTTACCGGGCGGAGGGGAGGGGAGTGGGGGAGGAGGAGGAGGAGGAGAAAAACCCCCAGAGCGGAGTGCTGCGGGGATCCCACAGGAAGCGCCGGGACAGGGCTCCCCCCACCAGCAGGGCCCGTCGGGCCCGGGGAGGAGGGGGTTAAAGATGTGGCCGCCCGGCCCGGCCCGTAACAAACGTGGATCGCCCCACCCCCCACCCCCCCCCGGCGCACGCATCAATCCAGACACGTCTTCCGTGTCTCTACAGTGCCCTAACATTTCCACATTGAATCGAGAGAACATTTCGATCCTTCAAAGAACTAGAGATTTTTTTTGGGGGGGTGGGGGGGGGAGTCCCCCATTCTGCGTCCGAATCTTTCTTACGCCGTGTAACTTATACACAGAGCCTCCGCACCGCGGGGGACCTCTCGCGAAATGCCTGCGATGGGGCGGGACCCGACGTCAAAGAGACCCGAAGCCTAAAGCCCTGATTGGCCCGGGGGCTCGGGGGCTTCGCTCTGTAAGTCATCAGTGGCTCCTCTTATGACAACGGCTCCGGCCGACGATAACGGTGCTGAGTCAGCGCGTCCTCAGCAGCAAGCATGGGAAAATCGGCGGGGCTGGAATGCGCGGGGGGGGGGGGGGGGGGGTGGGTCTCTGTCTGCTCTGAGGACACCCTGGAGTCTGCTCAGCATCCATCTTTATAAATCAACCCATCTCCTCCGTGACTCACTGCGTTAATGCGCCCGGCGTGCTCAACGCCGCGTCGTCCCCATCATTATCATCATCGGCGGCTCTTAAGTTGTTATGTGCATCGCAGCTCTCCTGCTGTTGTGGGCACGTTTTGTTTTGACACGTTGCAATGCTTTACGTTAACGATTGTTCTTCTTCATGCGGTGCTGAGTGAGCTAATTCAGACCTTCATGTCTGACTAGGGATGGAGGCCAGGGGAGATTGAGCCTCATGTTTTATTGTATTTGGAAGCAGAGTTGATTTAAAGCATGTCGAAATGCTCCAGCAAAGCCTTCCGCACTCATGTTTCCATTTTCAACAATGAATCAATTTGCTCTGTGAAAGTCATGATTTGTCCCCCTGGTTGGTATAATTATTCAACTCGCTTAACAGCGCGAGGCTGAGCCAACTGAGCACATTCCCTCTTTGTAAGGGAATATGCGGCCATCTTGCAGAAGCTTTTGTAAACGTTCCCCCTCTGTCTCCCCCGCTGCTCTTCGGGTTCCTCTCGGTTTTGACTTCTCACATCCAAAACCGCCCACTCTCTCTCTCTCTCTCTCTCCTCCCCCCTCCTCCCTCCTCCCTCGGTCTCTCCTTGCGTCTCGAGGGAGCTCGGCAGTACAAATTTCCGTTTGTGCCAGTGGCTGGGGCTGACGACACCGCAGCGCTCTACCCCACAGATTGACGAGCCCTCAGATGCCGATTTACTGTACATGGCAGCCACTCTGGAGCCGCTGCACATCTGGAGTGGAGTACGCTTACCGAAAAACAGGGGCCAACCTTGGCCCAAGCAAGTGTAGCCGAGCAAAACCGATGAAAGCCCCCCCCCCCTCTCCCTCTCTTCCCTTCCCTTCCCGACCCCCCCCCCACCACCACCTCCCTGCTCCCTCCATCAAGCTCTCCTTCCCCCACTCTCCAGCTTTTACAAAGACCTTGGGAGGACTGGGTTCTGTAAACAAAAACTTGAGAGAGGCATTAAGAGACGTGCTACGGCTAATGATGTTTTTGTGTGCCGGGAATGTCTTCCCCAGGGTTATGGTTAGGGCTGAAATTCTCACCTTGATTCAACCTGTGTGTGAGTCAATGTCATTGAGTATTGTAACAAGAGAACACTCATAGCCCTGTGAGAAAGTTCTCGGTAGAGACAAAAATTTGGACGACTCTGACTTTTAATATGCATGAGTTGAGGGGAGATTTAGTCTGCTAAGAGTATCTAACTCCCATGGCTCTGCAACATGACTACGTTTCCTATCATTTTTAGACTTCCTACATATTTTATGCCCTCAGATAGCGCTGGGCGTTAGTCAAATAGGAATAAGTCTCACAGATATTTCATTTTTAATGCTCATATTAAAATGCTAGCTGGATTACTGACTTATCTTTGCTCTTCATTTCAAAGTGAACTTTATTGCCTGTCAGTCCTGTTATGAGCCCTGGTCGTCGCTGAACAGAGACAAGGGCTGGCGTCGGTAGTCGGACGTGTGCGAGTGTGTTTGCCAGAGTCCCGGTACGTCTGTGTGTGTGCAAGGTTAAAAAAAAAAAAAAGTGTCAAGGAATTCATTGTCTGCTCTACACCTGTTATTATTCTGGTCCCAATCAACCTGCTAGCCAGTCTGGAGCCAGTGGCCATCTGGAAACACTGCTCTGTTTATAAACTTGGCAAGGATCAGCACTCCGGGGCCCTGACCTCCCACACAAACCTGGAAACAATTAGAGCAAGACAGTCTGGCTGATTACTGCGAGAGGGCCCAGTGTGGATCCCACTGAGGGCTGCGGGGACGCCAGGGCCTTGTTAGAGAAAAGGCGAACTCGGTTTTACACACAGATGCACATCAACCCACAGCCGTTGCGCGCGCTCCCATACGGAGCGCCACGCTCTTTCTAGAGCATTCTTTCCCTTCCCTCCTCTCGTCTCCCGTCTCTGTTTTGACTTCTAACTTCTCTTTTCCTCTCACATGCACTATTCCTCTTACATGCATTATAAAGTTCCACAACGTTCTCTGGAAAGCAGAAGCTGACTTGGAACTAAAAGTGTAGCTAGATTTGCTGACTAATTGAACAAAAACATAGACCTTGGCAAATCAAGTTTTCCCACATGAATGTACTCTTTCATCTTCTTGACAAGGAAAACGTTACTTATTTCTATTGATTTATTTTTTTGTAATCGTAAAAAATCCTTAGTCAGAAACAGAACCTTATACTGTAGCCTCTATGGACATACTGACTCACGTAGTCACACTTCCTACATGCCCTCCTGCAGTCTAAATTAAGACACTGCTTTGACGAATACTCAGATTCCCCAAGTACATACTGCATGTTATTATGAGGGTAATCTTTCCCATACATGGAGTTTCTATGAGGGATGCCCTACTTCGTATAGGACTTACATCGCTGAGTCACATAATGTTTCCCCCCTCAGCCAAGTCACCATCTGCTTAATGGCAAACGTGTTTTGGAGCCTTTCCCCAGTTAACAGGGGAGCACAGGAGAGATTCCACTGAGTGACACAACTCTTTTCAGGGATTCCCCGTAGGAAAAAGCTAAGAGGGAAGTCGCTTTGGATCTGATTTGTAAAGATTTTTTTTAAGATAATTTTTTTTCATTTCTGCTTATATAGGACAGAGTAGATCTACAGGAAAGCTGAGAGAGAGAGAGGGGAGGACATGCAGCATATGGCCCAGGCCGTATTTGAACCCGGGCTGTTGCAGGAAGGACTAGCCTTTACATGGTACGCGCCTGAAACCGCTGAGCCACAAGGGTGCCTTGGATCAGAAATCTTTAGGACATTGTCTGGCTATCGTGGTACAAACATGAATAATCAGAGCTGGAAAGCGCATAAAAAGTTTGTGATTAGTATTTTAAGAGTTGGTTGATTAGTTTATAATTTCACAAATTACAGTAAATTCAAATGGTTCCATTTGCAATTTAATATGGGAGTAGTACAAGCCCAGTTTTTAACAAAGCCTGATTATGTCCATGTTTTGCTAGTAAAAGTGGATATCATATGCGCTGATCCATAACATGACGTCCTTACGGATTAATTAACTATGCATCTCTTCTGTGCTAAAGGTCTCTTTCATTTCTCAACCACATCAGATGTAGATTAAGTAACACACCCACATCCATCATTGCCCAATGAGTTCTGGGCTCATACGTCTTTCCAGCTTGTTGCTAATGGGCTATTTTGGTGCATTCACTATGACAACGACTACAACCGTCATGCTCGTTGCTCCTGTCTGCGATGTGCTGATGCTGTTACTGTGTACTGATGTGTTGATACAAACCTACAGCCACTGTTTACCTTCGGAAAACATCAAGATGATAGCAACAATGATGAATAGCTTTGTTGTGTACCAGCCATCCCTCATATAAGGATCTGTGGTGTGCTGTGCATGTGAATGAGCCAGGAGAGGCTGTGTTTAATAAGGAAAGATTATAGGAAATGGGATCGAAGCCCAAAAGAACATTTCCAGCTGGAAGCCCATCCTCTGCTAGAGAAGCAGTGCACCACACCAGTACACGGCTTAGTCAGAGAGACAGAGAGTTACCACATTCACAGTATCACATTTACTCTCCCGTCTCTGTTCTCACAATGCTTACAAAATGCTGGATAATTTTAGTTTCGTGCTCCAGCAGTCATAGACATCATGTCTTAGGTAACTGGGTAATTGCCAAGTCATTTTAAGCACTATAACTGGGTACACTCCGTACACATTAGCCTAGAAATCACTACACAGTGCACCCAAGGATTCAAGGATTTTTATTTGTCATATACAAGCTTCCGTGGCAAATGAAATGCTTACTGTACAATGAAATGCTGAACTCTGAGTCGAGGGCTGATTTATGTGACAAACTGAGGCTTGAGTTATCATGGGTGACGCTCATCATGTCAAGTGACTTGGTGAATCATTAGCTATTGAGTGCATCACTGACTCACAAATGATGTTTGATGTAAATCTGATGCAATCGTGCCAGTAACAAATAAGTACCGACATTGTACGCGAATCTGAATTCGAGGCTGATGAGCTGTGATTTTGTCCATTGTGTTCTGCTGGAAGTAGCACGATGTTGCATGATTACAAAGCGGCCAGGGACACCTGACCACACTGTCACGGCAGTTATGAAGCAGCCATATCTGGTCTGAAACACTCCGCCCCTCCCCACTCTTATAGAATTGCGCAAAAGTGGAACAGTGCGAGAGTGAAAACAGGATCTGGCGCTGAGCGCTTGTTAAAGAGCCGGTGGGCAAGAAGGCCGGCGTGTATTTTTGAAAGTGGCAGAGAGGAAGAGCAAGGGCAGTGTCCTTCCTGGCTCGCTACAGCTTCCTGTCCATGTCCCCGCTGCGGAATTTGATTCAGAACCACTTGTTGCCGTTCGCTTGCCATTGTTTCGCGAGCCATTGATCTTGCGACGCTCTCTTCCTTTGACAACCTGGCCTTGTTGACCAACCTCAGCGGTCCTGCCTTCTTTGGAAGCTACATCGGGCCGAAAGCAAGTGAATCACCGGCATCGTGTATGGCTCTCCCCTCCCCCACTTCCCCCGACTGGTCCGTACCTCCCCCAACCCCCCAAAAGTGTCAAGCGACGTCACACCTGCCGCTCTCTTACACAGTGGAACGCTCCCAGGTCCATTGCACCCATCACGGAGAGCTGTGAGTCGGCCGCCATGATGACCAACATCCTGTGGGCCTGGAAAAAAAAGGAAAGGGAAAATAACTGAGACAGTAAGTCATGAGTGGAAGAGGGATTTCAACATTAGGGCCACATTTGTTATGCTTTCAGCCAGCCGCTTCTCAGTGACTAGTGTGTATATAAAGAGACCATATTTAAAATCAGAATTCCAGCCATCTTAAAAAAAAAAATAAAAAAAATCCCATCACATATTCACTTTTATGGTCAAATGCAGCCAACCAAGAACATTTCAACAAGGCACTTGGATAAGGAAGGCTACACACACACCTGCATGGCAGAAAGCCCTACTGCAGTTGTTCCCCACAGGTGCTGCACTGCAGCACAGCTCCAGGTGGTGGCAACCAGCCCCTTATCTATCTTCCCAGGTACGTCAGACCCCCCCCCTCCCCCCCTCTTCTCCTCCCAGCGGAGGTGTCCTCATTCCTCCACTGACAAATCGTAGAGACCGTCATAGGCGTCGAAGTGCACGCAGTTGGGTCAGGAGATATCCTCCGAACTGTCCCCTGCGGGTCCGCGATCAGAAATGCAAGTCGTCACTTCATCCATCTTTAGACTCTGTTTTGCCAAAGTTAAAGCATAATTGATCCGGCTCGTCACGTCTGATGTGAGACATAAAGATAACACATAGTCACATTATGATATCAATCATGGATAAAACTACTGAGTCAAGCCAAGGATCCATTAGAAAAATGCTGGGCCAGTGACAAAATGTGTCTTTGCATGCCGCACAGCACTGCTGCCGTCCTCTGCTGTGTTCACTGTTAACCTGTAGATGAGTGGGATCAGATGCCCAGGGTGTTCAGGGAGTCCTGGATCACATTTCCAACACAGAGGACACTAGAGGACACGGATCAATCACTCTGACGTCAGAGGACACTGACCAATCACTCTGACGTCAGAGGACACTGACCAATCCTACTGTAGTCAGAGGACATTGACCAATCCTACTGTAGTCAGAGGATATTGACCAATCCCACGGACAACGTTTGGAAATTAGCCTCAGCTAATACTGAGGGATTTACAAGCAATGTTCGTGAATGTGTACTGTCCGTGTAAAAAAAAAAAAAAAAGAAGTTGATCAGATCAACACATGACCATACTGTAGTCATCAGTCTCTCACAGACACTTCCTCTGAATATTAAATGTTATAGACGAGACTGTCTCTGAGATTAATGTAACAGTGAAATGGGACCTGGAGAAGGTTACCATAGATCCTGGAAGCAGATTAGAGGGGATACATTCATGCTGTGGTTATGTTCTAGAGGTATGATATTATTACTGTGGCGTGGCTAATGATATTCATAACTACGGGTATCTGTCATAGCCGTATCAAAACAGGCTGCATGTGAGAAAGGCAGATATAGGCAGACTGAATTATGGAATAAAATTGCAAGAAATCCAATGCAAGAAATAATCATGTACAGTATGTGTTCTATCGACCCTTAAGAAAGACACAAAAATACCTAAAGTGCAAAGATCATGAAAACTTTATGGGAATAATTTGTAGAATTAATAACACATTCCTTCAGACATCCAGGGAAGAAACTAGGAAAAAGAGTATAGTTTAGTAGTTTAGCTAGGATTGGAAGTCTCATAAAAGTTTAAATATATGGAGATATATAGACACTGTAAACATTTATGACAGTGCGTTTTAATGTCAGTTCAGGGGGATGAGATGCTACCTCTGGTCTGAATTAGATCTTTCTTTTTTTTTAAATGAATGCTGTAAGGTTCTGAGCCAGCTGGCGATGGACACCCTTGAGGAAGCAGGTGTTTCAGATTTGAGTGGCAGGTGGTATCCACTTCCTGTGGCACAGCCAGCAGGAACTGCCTGCAATTTCACTGGATTTAAGCGTCTACGTAATGGGAATGACATTTAAAGCTACAGCAGTTGCTGTCGTGACAATTTCGGCTTTGCCGTTAGATTTGAAACTGCCACCATTGCAGGTTGCAGTGCAGAGAAAGTTATCTGCCAAAGAAGTTTAGGGAAATTCGTGTTTGCATTACTCAGCCAAAGCTTCATTATAAGACGCCCTCGAAAAACTCAAGCAGGTGGACCGTTGTTTCCATTCCCAACAGCCTCAACAAACAGGCAATTATGATGCATAGACTCATAGACTGAATGGTGCACGGTCTCCAGACTGAATATGACCATGTTCTGAGGAATCAACCCTAGCCTTGTCCTGGCAGAATGACTCCTGAACACTAGCTCCAGAAGTATTTACAAAAACACTGCATGGCTTAGAACGGCGTGTTTTAACTTGCAATCTGTGCTGCTCAGATTCACAACTCGCAGGCCTGGAATTCAGGGCTTTTCTTCTTGTCTGGGGCGGCGCTGCCTCTCTCACTGTCAGTCTATCATTATACTAGAGGAGTCACACACACACACACACACAAACACACACACACACACACACACACACACATACATGTGGGAGACAGATTGGGCCAATTTTCTACCGGACATGACAAGCCTTGACTACTTACACACCTGCGCTACTCACCAGCTCTGAGCTATATTGATCAATAGGGCAAAAAGGTGTGCGTTTGCCCCTGCGCACGTGTGTGCGTATGTGCGTAAAACCATGACATGATCATTCTGACAGGAGAGGATCTAGGTTGTGGGGGTCAGGGAGGTGACAGGACAACGTGTTACCTCCTGGACAGGTAATCCACTGTCCAGGTCACCACCTCTGGATGTCAAGCACTTCTCCAGAGCTGCCAGGCATTTGTGAGAGCCTTTTGTTCCTCAATTCCATACATTATCTAAATAGGGAGGAACCGGGAGACAGGGTGTCATCGCATTTGTCATTTAAATTCACTGGAGTTGAACCAAATGTTGCCAGGAGACTACATTAAGGACTTCCATGGGTTTATGGACCCAAATGTTTACTGTAGGCCTCTCCTAAAACTGTACCCCCCCCACCTCAAAGATTAATGTTACCGCCATCTGTGTCTACCACCCACCCGATGGGCTTTTGGCAAGCCACTGAACAAGACAACACTTACAGTGCAATGATGTGTAAGGCTATTACAGAACAGAGAGAATAATGATAAAATACAGTTGCAAGTCATGAACTATTCACCTGCCTTGGGGCTGTTCACAAAAAAAGACTTCCTGTTGTTTTCTTTGACACACACACAGGTTAAAAACTGCTCGTGGCCTTATATATAAGCCACCCTTTGTCTTAGCCGTCGGCTATGAGTCTGGAGGCTACACGGAGATGCCAGATAAAAGCTAGTTTAAACTGTGTTACTCAGGACCGCATAGCTTTCCTTATTGGGGACAACAAGGCACCAATTAATTGTCTCATTACATATAAATAGCCTTCACTAAATCTGTGGCTTAGTGGGAATCATTAATACTCGTTTATTCAATATTGGAAGTCTGGAAATTACTAAATTGCCAAATGCAATAGTGTCCTCCCATATAGAGGATGAATGGTATTTTACACTTGCTAAATACCTGGTTGGCAGCTTACTCTGACTCAGTTCAAACTCCTCTGTTTGTGCAGGTAGTTTCCAGTCGCCTGACTTCTGAGGTGTACCATGCAGGTACACGTCCTGAGAGACTGAGTGACATGCCCTGCTTTTAAGAGGGAAGCCTGGGAGATGGACCATGGTGCTAATCTGTCTTGACACCGCCATGGTGGTGGATGCGCTATTCACTGAGGCAAAGTAAACAGAGCAGGCAGGCCGGGAGATGCTGCTTAGTGACATCCTCCTTTGTTCCTCCAGGAACCTCTGGTGATAGTTGTTGTTAAAGTTTTGCATTCACCATAGGAATAAAGCTGTGAGAGAAGAAAGACAAACACACTCATATACTGAGAACTCACCATTTGTTCCACAAGTGATTTGGAGAGGATACCTTATCTAAGTGGCATGCAGTTTATCAGTTGCCACTATTAAATATAATTTAAGCAAAAAATTATATGTACACAAATGGCAATAACAGACAAGATTTCTTAGTTAATTTGTGTAGTATCTTGGAGTATCTGAAGGAAAGGCTTCCATTAAACACAAAATGTAACATAAAAATATATAAGAAACATACAATTCACATACATGAGTTAATATTTGTCTTATGTCTTTACTTAGTGAACAAAAAAGGTTCTTTTGTGGTAAATGTTGTGAAGACAGCAGTCAACACCCACATTGGCTATACAATTCTTATGTTTTTCGTATGGGTGGATTGAACTCGTATCTTTGATTTTCAAAACCTGTAGGACTACAACAAATCTCGCAGCTCATCTCGCACGTTTTTCCATCACAGGCTGAAACAGGTTGTGGATCTTGAATTTCATAGTTTAGATCAAACTGGTGAAGCATTCTGATATGGCTTAAGAGCTCTACCTTAAAAACCCCTGTGCCAAAGCACTCTGTGGTCTCTCAGACAGAAAACACTTGGGCGTCAGTGAACCTGGAAGAATAATTTACCCCACGGCCTTTCATGGTTCACAAATCAAGACATTATTTTTGAGAGAGTGTAGCCTAACCCATTGAGTCAATGCTTCTTCAAAAATATCCTTCCTCCACATTCTTTACCTTTAACCTCTTCGCTCTCTCCCTCAAAGATGTCCTCCATACACATCATTACTGTCAGGCAGTGATTACAGGAATCCCTGCCAACATGACGGGGCATGCATGCTTACATTGCTGAGGGCTTTACACCACGACATCAGCAGATACAGGTGCCTTCACGGCCCTGCCACAGAGCTAGCAGATTCTAATCATTTCTTTACCACATGCTTGGACAGTAATGTATTCAATCTTGAATGGCACAGCGTTTCAATGAGCAGAAATATTGGAGTCAATGTAATGTAGCCTTTTCACTCTATTCCTAAATTAGTGCCTTTGTAAAGAGCGACCCAGACATAAGAACAGGAACATCTAACTAAAGGCAGGAATTTCTGTCTGTCTGTCCTTTGTCTGTAGGTCTATATTCCGATTTCGAGAACCAGGTACTGCAAATTCGTCGGGTGTGTGCTCAGGACTCAAGGAATGTAACGTCGACTGTGAAGTTGTTTGGGCGGGCGGCTCTTGAGAAAGCTAATCGGGTCGTTCGGACGGGAACTATAGGACCCAAGGAAGTGTGGCCGGAGGGCACCGAGCCGAGTTATATCAGCAAGCAACGAGGGTGGACATTATAGATAATATAGATATAGATATAGATTTATAGATAAATAAACAGGATCATGGGGAAGAAAGAGAAAATGCTGGCACTGCACTAGAATACCTATTCTTGCATCAACACAGTGTGGCTGTCTGATTTTGACGTAATAAAACGCAATCGCATGCTACCATGGGTTTGCTGAAGTTAAAGACACTCGGGAATTTCCAATTCCTCTCCCTGAACCTTAGAAGCGCAAGCCACAATGGATGAATTCTAAGTGCCTTTCTGAGCAAGGGTGGTTACTGGATCTCTAACTTGTCCTGACAATTCGACAGGTTGGGTACCTATCAACAGGAACACCTCAGAGCAGCGTCACGTCTGCTCCCTGCACCTGCCACAGGCAAGTGCCTCTGCCTTACAAAGGCATAACTTAATGCCGGAGCAGGTCCCAGCCTGCATCCTCCCAACCTTTCTCTTGTCCTCCCCCCCTCCCATCCATCCTCTCACTCCACCCCGGCCTGTTGTTTTCAATGTCCCATTGTCAGCCAGCTATCGGAGAGAAAGAGAGACCACTTGACCTTCTTTGGGCGTTTTCATTGAAATAACTTTCGTGGGGAGAGATTGCCCTTGAGGAGATGTTTAGATTGCTTCCAGGACTTATTGGCGGCAGTGGGAGTCAGAGACATTCTCCACCCGGCTAGCGCTGGGAATGAGGTACAGAGCAGATAATGCCTTTTACAGCCACCACACAATGTGGTCGGTCTATTTGAAAACCCAATTGATTTTACTAATTGGTTCTTTATGAGTCATGATTAGGTGGAGGTACTGGAGCTGTCATCTGGAAGCCCCTCTCAAAGACAGAGCTATTTCCCAGTATTAACAACCCTCAATAGAAGTGACAAAAGAGAGTCAGATTATTCCAGCGCAGCATTAATGGCTGTGTTTTCGGGCCACTGTCGCTTGGAAACAGAGGTCCAAGCAGAACCCCTTCCGGCTCACGAAAGCCCCATGGTACGTGTCCAAACCGATATTATTTTGCATTCCTAGTCCTTTATCTCCATCTTCCTCTCCATCTGCTGCCAATTACATCATCACAATTCTCCAGTTCCTGTGATTTCCTCCCTTCCATGGCTGAGTACCCAGCATCACAAGCAAACACATCTATTGAGGCATGAATTGACGAGTTACACGTACTGCATAAATGCAGCAACGTCTGAATGAGCAAACCAAAAAAAAGAATCAGTTATTTCTGCCTGGAAGCTATGAGCCTAAGGCAAAGGGAGCGTTACTTTGCTTTAAGAGGAAGATGCTGAAATGAAAGCCAGATCTATACCAGTGTTGGATGATATATACCCTCTCAGATGACAAATGCTTTCATACTTGTCCTGTCTGGTAACTTGGGATGACTGTCAGACTCTGACAACGATATAGGGTGTATATGGCCTCATTTCCACTTCACAGCATCAGCATTCTGTGTGTGTCCCCGTTCTCACTGGGAGTGCAGCATTGTCCGCTTGTTGCGCCGTGTGTACTCTGAATCAATCATGAATGAACACGTTGGAAAAACAGTGAAAGTCATTAAAGTGGCAAAAAAGACAACAAACCAACAAAAAAAAAGGCACCCTCTGGCTGTTCTTTTCCACTACACTCGCTGACTCTCCGTTCTGTCTTCCCTGAGATTAGCCGTGCTCCCCCACGCCGCCTAGCTCTGGGAGGAGACGGCGGAGAGAGAGGGAGGGAGGAGAGGGCAGCTACACCTGCGGCTGCAGAACAAGTGTATCAGTGTCTGGGTCCCGTGTCCCGGCTTGTCGGGTCCTCTCGTCTGGAATGCGCCGATGAGACAATCAGGTGCAGGGAGGCGCGTGTCAGCTTGCTGCGGGGAGCGATAACCTGCTGCTAGTCGCCGGGATCCGAGAGGCCCCGCCCCCTCCGCCCTATCTACCCCCCCAATCAACACTTCTACGCGAACCCTGGAACATGTTTACGCAGAACCACTGGAGGTGACCAGGACGGAATTGATTTCCCAACATTCCCTTTAACCGGTCCAGTGTATGAAGAATTCGGGAGTCATATCTGGCCTTCCTTGTACAGTATGACTCACGCTGTCATTGAGAACCGGGTGGGGCAGTCTAGGAGATTTTGCTTAGCCTGGGGGAATGAAAAGGAATCTCTGTCAAGTGAAAGGTCAAGTAATGTAGCAGCTTGACAGGAAACAACCTCAACATACACAATCAAAATTCTTTAGAACTGATTTTGATGTTTAAGATTACCTGAAAAAGATCTATGCTACTGTTAGCTAGCTAAATCTTATGAAACTACTGAAACATCTGAACGTTTTAATCATGATTTTCATGAAACTAAACGTCTTATAGACTATTGTTGTGATTACTTTTTTCATGGCAATGACCTCCCCATCATGTGAACTTAGTTTTCATTTGGTGATTCCTAGGCCCCATGGTTAAAGCACTTATGTATTGGGTCACGACGTGGTTAAGTGGGTTTTTCGCAATGCCAAAACATCTAATTTCTTGAGAGCACGACATGACCTCTCACCCCTTGTGAGTTTAGATTGATGGCCTATGAACAACCAGCTCGGTGTTATCTTGAGACATTTCTAAAACTCATGTTGCATTAATGCCACTATTATTTACCACTGAAACCCGAGCGTGACTCTGAGGAGAAATGGCCCTCCTCAAATGTTCGTTTTTCCAGAATGTGTGTGTTTTTGTTGTCTAAGTTTTCCTTGGTGGCACTGAACAAAGCGTTCTACTGTGGAGTCGTTTCTGCGATCGCAGACACAGTGTCTGTACAGGGAGTTCCTGTCCCTGGCCCAAAACCCACAGACCCACAGCAAAGAAGGACAAGGTCAGACCTCGCCTCTGCTTTCTCAGACAACCCAGAGGAGATTTACCTCACTCCCAAACCGTGTTCACTTCTTCACTTCAATTCTGTTTCAGAAGAGTTTACTTGTACAATGAAAACCTGAACTTTTTCAATCAAAATGAACCTCTAAAAATCTCTTGGACTACTGCTTCATCAAATTGATCTTTAGTCACCAAATACACACATGTCTCTATGAGTTACAGGTGAGTTGTGTTCTGCCCTGCATTTCTCTGCTCTGCTTGCATTACATTTCTTATATTCCTTACCTCTCCTATTCATCCCTTTAACTCTTTGCTCCCATAACCAGAGCTCCAAAGACCACTATCGCTTGTTAGAGTTCCAGACTGTTGTATGTGATAAGGGAAGCTCAGCAGTTGTGTGAGATGAAAAGCAAAGCGCTCACCAATGAAAACACCCTGGACTCTTATCAGATGGTCATTAGGACTTTGAAGATCTTCCCTCACCACCAGACTGCTGCCTTTGAAACAGCTTTCACTGTCACTTTAACAACTTCTGCATAATGTTGTTCAGCACCCCTGAATTGGAGAGATCATCTATTCTATCCCTTTTTATATCAACTGTATGACACACCAGTGTAGTCTTTGTAGAATTCCAGTTCAAATGTGCGTTCCGTTGAATTAGTTGGCGTACTAATACTTTAACATAGAGTGTGAGACCCTAGATATCTTGAAGGGACTATGACACTGCAAATTGTTGAGTGCAGAGTTCATCTACTGTATGAATGGAAAATTAAAGATACTGTACAGTAGGTATCTTATGTAGATTTAAAATAGGATGTGGCTCAGCAACGTCCATACATGAGAAAGGCTTCACTGGCACTCTTTCCTCTTTGCATTCCTATTGCTGAGGGGTAACACAACTCTGCAGTCCAACAGCCTCCAGAGCCCCCCCAGATGACATCACTCCAGATTACAGGGTCCATGCAGCAGTATCTCAGGGCCTGGCTCTCACAAGGCCCAGTGACCTAGGCGGAATGATGTGGAATCTGACCTTTGACCTAAACGCCGAATCTCTGACGTCACAAGTCGTTTGAAGCCAAGAGAAATATGAGGTCCTCTCATCCACTGTACAACGAGATCTCTGACAGATTGTATGTAACAAAGGCGTAAATCCCTGACATTCTTTGATTTGGAAGTAATTTGAGATAGTTTCAAGGCAGCAGTACACTTTTCAAACATTTTGCAAGCTATGCATGTGTGTGACTTGAGATTTTAATGAGGGAAGATGACTCTCTTTATTAAAACGTTTTAATAAAAATAATCAGATTCCCTCATTAAACAGATCATTAGAAATCTTCAACTGTATTTATTGAAACGTTATCTACAGATGCATTCAAAATTAGTTTTTGTGGAGAAGTTATTAAAGGATTGGCACACGATTACTAGGGGAGCAGATCAGTTATCAGACAATATTTGGACCTTTTTCAGGGACTCATACGTAACAGGAGTTCGCGACGTTCCTGATTCCATTTCTACTTACTACGTTCAATTGTTTTTCTTTAGACTGAGTTTACATGTCTTGCATGCATTATGAATAGGCCCACATTTAACCCATGTCCTCATTAAAAGGCTACATATATTAATCACAATGTATCCAATCAAATTGGGAATCGCAATACATCGAAAATCATGACCGTAAGCATCCGTGGTTGACAATGATAGCATTGTGACGCCAAGTAACGGTATCGTTTTCATTTGTGAGGTCCATGGCGATTTCCACTCCTATAACGATTACAATACGATAGACATCTAGCGGTGACTCCATAGTATTAATCACAGACATGCAGGCGATCCCCAATGAGAAACTCCCTTGTCTGCACCACATCCTAGTGAGTAAGCCCAGCTCCAGACAGGCTCTCTGCTCTGGGCCCAGCCTGCTGCTCTCCACTCCTACGCTCCGCATGTGAGACCGGCCAGCAGAGCCACAGCGCTGGGCAGTAATTACCTCACCCTCACACACAACAAGGGGATGCCTTTGAGTAAACACTGTCCAGATTCTGGCCGCTCGGTCGCTTCAAAGCCGACGCATGCTGATAACAAAGCAGGCCCCCCCCAATTAACCCCCCTCCCCCCCCCCGCCCCCTCCACTCCCACATGTGGAGAGAGTGGCTGGGACACACGAGGGGGGCGGGGGGGGGTGGTTTGCAGTGCAAGGAGAGAGGAGGTGTGAAGTGCCTTTTGACAGCACAGCACCTGCTGCTTCTTCACCGCCAGTCTGCCAGCCAGCCCTGGCCATTTGTCTTGTGGCTGACCAGATAGCCGGTGGGGGGTTCTGAAGGGAAGAGGTGGACGTGGGAGAAGGCGGGGGTCAGATGAAGGAGCTGTGGGGGTAGGCGGTTGGAGGTTGGGAGAGAGAGAGAGAGAGGAGGGGAGAGGGTGGGGGGGGCTTGTGTGCCCTCCTGTGTGTTCGGACACTCCCTTCTGTCATACCAGTGGAACATTCCAGTTGTCTGTGGCAAGTAGCGCTGCTGTTGTGGTGATGATGACGTGTCTGCGCTCTGCAGGCAGCCGTGTCTCTCCGGGGTCTGCGCTCCCCCTCTGACTGGCACAGTGGAAGAAATCACATGTCTCGTTGACCCCCAATGACATCCGCAGTGATCTTATTAAAACTGGTCACGGTCGCTTCAATTAGAATGTCCCAAATGAGTGTTAATCTGAATGTCATTACCATTATCTCCTAACCCAGTCCAAATGGTACTACTCCGTTGCCTTTAAAGTCGGAGCTTATCCCACATCAATCAGTGTCCTCTCAATCCTCTTATCAGCAGTCGGTTTCTCTGCAGCCTGCACACAGCTGGAGCGGGTCTCCTGTGATCAGTCCAGAGGAATGAGAGCATTGCGGCACGGCAGAGCAGGGCAGGGCAGGCCATCTCCCATGATCCTCAAAAGGCTGCGGTGAAGAGCGAGGAATGCAGCAACGACGGAGAGATATTTACGACGGGGATGGCGGCCACGAGCCGAGGAGGCAAACGACGCGCTCTCGGCGGAGATGGCCGTGACACACTGCTTCATGAGAGCTTTAGTAATTGCGACACCGTTACCCCGCAGAGCCGAAATGTTCACCCCCTTCGGTTTGTTATCGCAGAAATCTCTGAAGTGCTGAAGTGTTTCCACTTTTCGTGGGAAGCCGGATGGTGGCAATTACAGTCAAACCCCAAACTCTCCACATAGAAAAACATTACATCTAATTGTCACAGAAGAGGCATTTGTCTTGTTTGTCTTGTTTGTCTTTTGTCTCATGAAAGTAATATATTTCTATGTCAGTCTGTTTTTGTAGTTCAATTATGCAGACATAATTAAACCGTTTTGCCAGTTCAATTGTGAGTAAAACATGTTTTTATTGAAACACATTTGCTTAATACAGTATCATTAACACAAACAATTAGCAGGGATGAGTGTCTCTTGGAACAAGAAAGAACACATTGTAGTACAACACATGCGTGTGTGAAAATATGTAGACTGTGAGTTAAATCATGTTATCATTGAACCATTACCTACATGGAATTCCAAGTACAAAAAACTTTAATGACAAGTGACGACAATAGACAGCAATTGACTGTGATTCCCATGAGGGCATGAGCTCCTCCAAAGCACGGCGGGAGTCACCAAGCCTAGCAGAGCGGCGCAGCTCCGGAGGTCTGTCCTGTCGGGGCTTGTCTGCTCAGCACAATGCCAAGACTCTGCATAATGTGGCCGCGAGCTAGTTTATTCAAGAACCTTTTGTTTGCTCGCCGTACTCACCTTTTCCCTGCACTGCGGATGATCAGATAACCGCTGAGCAGCTGGGAGAAATCCAAAGCGTCCCCAGAAAGACCCGGACCTCAGGACTCATCTCTGACAGGCCCCTGGAGGCCCCCGTAGAGCCAGGTCGCCCCGGGACAGCAGCGTCTGGGTGGACGATTTGACGGCGACATCCAGCTCAGAGTAAATGATTTGGCGTGAAACTAGACCGCTCTTCAGTATGGAGCCATGGACAAAATCCATGTCGGGAGTTTGATTCAAAGAGTTGTTTTTATCATTGCCCAACACCTCAGTGTGAAATTTAAGGCTGATGGCATCTTATACCGTCCTCAGGTCACATTTTCTGCTAGTCTACAGGGCCCCAGCAGTCCCAGCAGTGTTCGGTTTCACTATTTACCCATTAAGTTAAGAGAAGTCATGCTGCAGTATGGGTGTCCCTGAAACTGCTGCTCTTTGATGTCAGTGCCTAGGACCTGGCAGACACCATGCTCCTAGGGGACCATCACAGGGGTTTGATCCTGGTACTTCTCTTGGGGAGCAAACATTCTCCTGCCAAGTCTCCTGGCCATGCAGGCATTGAATCATTATTTTAATCTCCATTCCAGCTATCATCAATGGTTTCCCCACCCAGATGTTGCGCTCAGAAGCTCCAGGATTTTTTTTCCTTTGCTTCCAATATCCCCCACTGGTAATGACAGATTATGGGTGGCATTAGCACGCACCGGAGCTGACGCACATTACCCCTGCATTTTGCTTTTTGTGCTTTCACTGAGGAGCACCACTTACCCAAGGCTAGTGGCCAGACTCTCCCCAGCTCTGATTCATCATAATTAGGTCACTGGCTGGGTCTGTCGGCCTCCCTGGGGAGACTCTCAAACACTCACATATGCTACCTACCTTCCGACCTACCACGGCCCTGTCCCTGCCCTGGTTCCCATCAGGTCCCTGGCAGAGCACTAAGATAAAACAGCGCTCAAAATTAATATTGATAACGGATCAAAGATGTGTGCCAATCACATTTTCTGAGGAGTATACCGAAAGTGAGGCTAACGCCTGACAGTTTGTTTTCCATGCTCCACTTGGATATGAACGGATGCGTCTGTAGCTGCCAACATCTGGTGTATGTCTCATTTGAGATCTGGATTGGTATAAAGTACAAGCTGCTTCACTAGCCACATGAGAACAAGTAATTAGGGACAGCATGTATTAAACAGCCATGTCTCCTTTCAAACTGTACAGATACACTACATAGGCTTACAATTTACCTTGAAACAGTCTAAAGTACAATTTCCTCTGTGTCCTATAATGCTCTCGGGCCCTTTTAGACAAGTGAATATTTAGAGAGGGGCCGGCATTGGTCCTCTGCAGAACAGCATGTAATTCAGATGATATTCATTCTAATTGGTTAAGTGGCATGCAATTCAGGTAGTCACTGTCGCATGATGGACGAGATCTCTTTAGTTAGGGTTGAGAAGTCATTGATGTCTAGCAGAATCCCTGCAAAGCATTAAATTAGACTAAGAAAGAAAGGTTAGAAGGAGGTCAGGGGAGCCATGAACATGGACAATAACATTAGCTGTGCTCCAGTGCATTTGCACAGGTAAAATTGTCCCTGAACTCAGCAAAAGGCTTGAAGGCTTGACTAAATCATGGAACAGCCTACAGTACGCAAAACCCTGTAAGGTGTATAGGCCCACAATCCTAATGCTGAAGTAATGATCGATTATCTGAACAAGACACGTTAAACAGTCAATGATCAATAGGCTAATAATGAGGTCACAAAGTAATAATGAGGTCACCAACGTCAATAGATAAGGGAATCCCTCACACACCGATTAACCTTTCCAGACCATTGTACCAATAATCAATCATACAAATACATTGAGGAGCAAGTGTTGCGTGCAAGGGCATGTTTCACTTTCTCAAATAATCTACGGTCACAAAGGGCCATGTTGTTTACAGACAGAGATGGTCCCTCACTGCTGCAGTCACAAGGTTCTCTGGGTTGCACATTGAGGGGAAAATACAATCAAGCAAGTATGATCACAGGATCTTTTGACAGCTGACCTCTGCTCGACAAGACAGCAACCAGAAAATACCAGACTATTGATCAAGGAAACACAGCTTTGCTTGTTGGGCAGTTCAGCAACTTACAGTACAATGTTATGTTGACCAAACTGTCCCTGACCCTGCTATAAGGACAACTCCTCCCCTGCAAAAATGGGGACTGAATCTTAACAATAAGCAAGTCTAAAGTAATTTATTTGTTTCTCATCTTAAAGACAAAACAGCAAAAAATAATAATATAATAATTTTTTCATAATACAAGACAGTTGTGTCCTCACGTAGCCTGACACACAATATTAGCCTACTTAAAGCGTCTTCACCTACTTCGAAGGACTACATTTACAAAGATCCCAGGGTAAATCATCAACTCATTTTGCCATGAGGTTAACTGAAATGAAGTCATATATCAGCCACAGCTGAAAAGGACATCGGCAATACAAGAAAACGGTCATTTCAGGAGACAGTGGAAATGAAAGAGTATTCTCTTTAACAAGATGCGGGGAGCTCTATAAACAGGCCTGCTTCCCTCCAGGCAGGAGAAGGAGCAGAGAATTATACAATCAGCTCCATTCTGCAGAGCCAGCGCTGGAAAGGGCCCGGTGGATCACGCTCTGACTGGGACAATAAGCCCTCAGAGGAAACTCTTAACTATATTTGTTCCACTTGACGGTCATAAAGGAATCATACTCCCCGTTCACCATTAAGTCAGGAGGTTTACAAATCTGCCCTCTTTTACATCTGGCTGTCAGCGCTCTGTGCTATGGCTGTTAATTGTGTGTTTAGTCAAAGATCCATTCATACATGTCATATAGTCTACTGTAGGCTATACTATTAATGGGACAATGTGGGGACTATAGCATAAGTCTAAGAAAACTTATAGAACAAACAAATCAGATTGGTGTGGGTAGTGGCTAAGCGAATTCACCATATGAATACCAGTTCAATCTACTTATATGATAACACATTAAAATACATCTAACCTACAGCAGGTTATTAATTAACTCATCTTTAGGCTATGTATTGTATATCAGGACAGATATCTTAAGCCTGGGAAACATTTTGAGAATAGATACTGCTAAGCTTTTCAGGTTGGTTAATTACAGTATACACAGGACTACTGGTTGCCGCCCCCTACAAATATTTCATTTCACACATTATATAATAGCCATATGCTGCAAACAAATGAGCCACTACTTCGTCTCTGCCTTCTTCTCCTCCTACTACCACCACAACTGCTAAATCAAATATTTAGTGCATGTCCTGTCCCTATCTGAGATCTGTCAGGCTGTTCATCCTCATTTTTAAAGAGGAACTTCCCTAGGAAATGAGACTGAGCACGTTTCCACATTCTCATCTAGTGACACGGTGACATGGCGTGGGGCAATCCAATGAAACCTGATGTGTCTCATGTGAATTGATATCACCAAGAGTGACATTTGGACTGCCACTTTTTTCTTATTACATGGCAGAGAACATACACAGCTTAAGGTGCCACCCATCGTATGCTTGTAATGATGCACCATTAATCATATGCCCCAGTTTGACTCTGCTGTAGAATTCCTGTGGTCTGTGTCAGTGAGCTGCACCTGCTTCTCTCTCACACTGCGCACCGAGAGCCTGGAGCCACCTGGTCCAATCAGAGGAGGCGTGGAGAGCACCTGGAATACTTTGATGGTGACTCACACACGGAGGAGCATCTACCTACAGGGGAGCTCGGCTCCTCTCAGCCTGGGAAACCGGCGTCTATTTGTCAAATCACATCTTCCAGGTCAGTAGCTTTGGTACATTAGGTCAAAGCCTAGAACTCACTTGCTTGTTAGAGTGTTTAGTTTCCACTGTTTCTTCTCAATAATGGGCTTTTTGTATTCTTTTCACATAAGTAGACAGCACACTGTAAAAACACAACAAAATGTAGCCTGGGGAAGTCAATTTAATCCTTGGTGGCATAGATCCCAGAATTCATGGAGGTTGTCAAAGCAATGCGAATCTAGGGGTAAAAACATTTTAGAGCCCAACTACTGTGAATGAACAGGTCAGCAGACCTCACTTTACCTCAGTTAGCAAGCAATCTGATTCATGTTCTCATGAGAAATGGATGCAGAGGCAAGAGATTTTGTCTACATTTTGTCACTTTTCTTTTCAAGGATAACAATAGCTGTACACAGGAAAAATAGAATGTGTTTGCATTTAAATTTAACTCTCTCAGGCACATAAAGGGCCACGGGTCCTCAAAAGACTATAGCAGGTAAGTGCAGATCAATATAACTGGCATGTGTTAAATTTCAAGTTTGTTTGATGTCTGGACAGGTTCACAGGGAACAGGTTCAGCCTTGAGTCTGAGTTGAGTCACCTCTCTCACCTCCATGGCATGGAACAATCATGGCTTGATGCAGATTTTTGCCTTGTACATTTCACTGAAGCAATCATGTTCTTTGGATGTTACTCAATCAATAAAATGAAGACCCAGCGAATGTGAACATCATTTGTGCAACTAGAATATTGTATGGCGCCAAATGGAAATAAACTCAACCATTATTAAACTTTTATTTTTTATAAAAGTTTTTACATTTTTATTTTAAAAAGTATCTTAAGATATCAAAAGCATTTATTCAATCACAGTTCGCACTGTCAATATACAATCATCTCAGTCACACTTACATTCAAATATATAAAAATATAAATGCAAACAATTGTTTAAAAAAGACATAGATGCCAGGCAAAAATTGAGGCATTTGAAAACGTATTGCTAAATTGAGTGCTGGCAAATAGTTACTGTGTCACGATTGTGCAAATTTGGAGAAACTTTCACCCTCAACATAAGTCTTTGCACTTGTTCTCCGAGTAACGATGGCTTCAAATATTCCACTGGCTGTGCACTGCTTGTGTAGTTTGTTGTAATACATCATTTGGAATAACAAACTGTGGTTCATTCATAAAAGAAAGCACAATCTCCGAGAGAGATATTACAGAAGGCACATTACAAATCTCTAGACATGGCCGAGCGCATGAATACAGACAGGTGGGTATATGACAAGGCAAAGTTCAACACTGTCAAGGATGAAATGGCGAAAATACTGAAATGAAAGGCACGTGACAGAGCTGATTTTCTTTTTACACTGAAATGAAATGGATCGTTATTCAAGGGAAAGTCTGCATATTTGGAAGATAGCCTCGATGCTGTCCCCTGACAGTTCTTGAAGGCTGGGGAGTAACAGAGGTTCCTGGTGGTATCCCAGCTCAATGTGCTACACAACAACCAGATTCCTCATGCTTGTGCAGAAGAGACATTCTGGAGAAGGTTTTGGAGCAGTTCTTGCATTGGTATTTTTTCACATCCGAATGGGTCTGTAGGTGAGCTCTGAGGTTAGACCGGTCTGCAAAAGCCCTATTGCAGTGTGGGCAGGAAAATGGCTTCTCTCCTGTAGGATGAGAGAAAAGAAATGTGTCAACAATCACAAACATAGGCCTACAGATACCTACAGTAACATGCCACTCCCAGCTCAGCTAATGATGGGACACTTGAACATGGAATTATTGTGTCCTGCAAAGGTTTAGAAATGTGAGAAAACCTGAATCATGTCAAGGACAAGCTATTGCTATCAATACATACAATGGACATCAGTCCTAGGTATTGTAAAAGATATCCATGTTCCAAGTCAATGGAAGAGGGGTGGGAACCGATCCCTGAACTTTGTTTTGACAGGTGTATGGGGAATGGCAGAATTGTATATGTGGAGGTATACTTAAGTAAGAGTCCCCACAACAAAACTTCTAATAGTTGACTTCCAGAGGCCATTCATCTGTTAGCCTATAATTTTGCATAGGCTACAACATCATCTCGTTAACTAAAAAATAGGACACTCAGACATCTTCAGTGTTTCTACCTCTAAAGAAATTCTCTTTTTAGATACTCACCGGTATGTGTTCTGATGTGTCCTTGAAGTAACCATGGTCTGGAGAAGGCTTTGCCGCATATTTTACAGACGCACGGCAAAGTATGAGTTCTGATATGCATTTTAAGAGCTCCAAGACTAACGTACTCCTTTTCGCAGTATTTACAACTGAATGATTTCCTCGTTTGGGCGTCGCAGTGCAGCTGTTTGTGTTTCAGCAGTCCAGAGTAAGTGGAATAGGACTTGCTACACAAACTACATTGGAATTTTTCAGCGTCCACTCCATGAGGGTCTGAGAACTTGGTGAGCACACGCTCATCTTCATCACTTCTTGGGCTTTCAGACCCGCTGTGGTCTTTGGAAGAGGTGTCGGACAGCGACGAGGGGTATCCAGAGATGGGAGAGAGGTCGCTTGGAAGTGGGGAGAGCGGCAAGTTGCTGGTAGTCCATACCGTGATCGGACTGTAAGCCACTGAGCTAAGGATCTCCGGTTGAGGGATGACAGGCAAGGGTAGAGCCTTGTAGAGATAAGGCGAAATGAACACTGAAAAGAGAGACAAAAAACGTATAAGATTCGTGATGTAAATTCACTGACAACACCAGCCAAACATGTCCTTAGTGAATAACACAGATTGATAGAGAGGCAATCACTTTGAAATATGAGATACATTACAATGAAACAAACACGTAGGCCTATGTTTACGTTGCCTCAGTTAATTTGCTAACTTGTAACAGTTCAGCACGTGTACATGTTATTCACATGGCTACTCAGGAACAAGGAACTTTGAAAACTTTACCTCCGGGGCTTTCCAGCTCACTATAATTTGGCTTCTTAGCAGAATTAATATGTTTCTTGACCAGAAACGAGCGTGGCATCTTGGAAAATCAAAGTGAAACTTTGGGTAAACTTTTAGTAAATATAACGGTCCCCTTTGGACGCTACAAAACACTGTGTGGACGAAAATCCCTTATTGCATAGTCCAAGGAAGTGTCATCGTGTAGCGCAGCGCTGTTGTAACAGTACAGTGGGCAGCAGTAGGGAGCTGTAAATACTCCCCATCAGGTGCATGGGAGGAGTCACGCAGAGTCATTTACATATCTGCGCTCCTCAATCCAATTAAAACGCGCTTTCAAGTACAGTCCCGAGTGGGCGGGGTTATTACCACCTTCTGTAGCTAGACAGGTGTTGGCTGGAAAATTGGGTCTGGTGAACTATGGTGCATGGGCTTGCAGGAAGACACTCATATTGGGAGACATACCAGTACAATCACTGGAATGTGCAGGTTGTTTCTAATGAGAGTTTTATTGCATGCTGTAACAAGGAGGAGGCTGAAAATGAATAGCCTAATGATATCTGAGCAACTAATAAAAAAAGAAATCATGTTGTTGCTGTAGGGGTTACATCGCTTAATGTGAAGATTGTAAGTGAAGTGATAATAATGAACTAATTGATAGGCTATTTGATAATCCAATATCTCTTCAAACTAATAGCAGTGCAAGGCTCAAGGAGAGACGGAGACTGACTACATTATACTCTCCACATTGGCATTCTGCTGCATGGTCTGTCCAGTGACAGATTTTCTCTGATGTGAGTGTATGAAGGAAATCATGCATTTCCTTGCCAATAATCCAATAAGGTATTCCTCCTTAGAATGTAAATCTAACTATAGTTGGCTTTCAAGGTCAGTCTCAACAGCTTAATCACATTTACCTCCGCTGAGGGGAAGGAAGAGGGGAAACTTAGCACTCTACGCCCCCTTGTGTTCATTCAGCTTACAAGGAAGGGAGGGGGTTGATGTGTCCCAAAATAATTAGCCCGTGGAAGACTAAATGGGCAGCGTTAAAAGTAGGTCCCTGTTTGATTGGCTAGGTCAGCAAATATGAGAACCTCATTACAGTATGGCAGCGCTGAGTTGGGAACTGGCTCAGGCAATCTTATCTATGCAACATAATTTGCAGATGATGAATGGTTTCCCTTTGTGCGGTTATTCAATTATAAACGGTAGAATGGGTTATCTGTCCAAAACAGCTTCATATTTAATGGGTGTTGTTATATCTATGTCCCCAAAGCTATGACTTATGCAGCCTGAATTCACCCCAATACCTCCACGATTCACCACCTGTGAGCATATTGTCCAACACACGACCAACAAGGTAGGTGAGTGGTGGTGGTGGTGGTGGTGGAGGAGGAGGAGATGTTTTGTGATAATTTGATGGTAAACATTGTGCTCCAAGTGAGATTTTCTTTATAATCAATGGTGTATCTTCACTCATCCTTAGCCTATATCCGCGAGAGTGAGGTGGACCCTGAAGTAAATGGACTTATCAAATGCAACCATGGAGAAATAAGCCAGCTCCAGCTCTTCGCATTCACCATAACAACATGGGTAAGTACAGGTGCTGCTCTCAAGAGAGAGAGATGAAGTGCTTGTGCTTCAGCTTGGTCCGCAGCCTCCTAAATCTGTCAGGGCAGCCGATTGATCGCTTGATTGATATTCCTGTAAATATTGGTTTAGACAATCATTCTGAAGGTAAGCTGAAGGGAAAATAATTCATCCGTGAAAAGTAGATCTAATACATTCTATTCCTACAAGGTGGAAGCCATGGGAAGTGTTCCAGGGCTAAAATACTAGAGAAAAAGGCTTTCACGCACACAGTATGTGACCTTGTTTCTTACACAGGTTCAATACCCAGTTTGTCATACTGATGCTGTGCTTTTGGATCACATGGATGTGAATCAGGTGCTGGAATCTCTGTTGGTGTGTGTGTGTGTTGCTCACATATTGAGTGAGCTTTTTGGAGACCTATTTCTCCATGGTTGATGACTGCCTTTATATCAGTCACAGGGCCACACTTGACACATATGACATTATAATGACCACCACCACCCAGCCACCCACGTCAGAATGACTGGAATCAAATGCACTACACAAAACAATTACTGTACGCTCATGAATAGTTACTTTCCACAACGGCTTCACGAAGGGCCCTTTAAATGTTCCCTATTTTAAACAGTGTTTCTAATATTGAGAAACTGTGTTAATTATTAGGCTTCTTACATTCCTCACACGTGTGATTAAAAAAATTAATGTTACTAGTCCAGTCATAAGAACTATCAGAAGTGCTTTCCCTATTTCGTCATAGGTCTGTATTCAACTTACTTTTAGAATTAGAGGCTGCCTAATATAGCCTACCTATACCGCACCTGCACAGCTGCTCACGCAGGAAACCATATCTCAATGCAAAAAAACACAGCTGTTCGATGTATAGGCTATTGAAGATATGAACGCGAGTTTCTCTGATCTGCTGTGCTTCACACCGAGTCTTGACTGCTCACATTAGCACGGACAAGACACTTCGTCGGGGTGTTTACAAGACATATCCTCTAGAGGGGATGCGTATAGGCAAATGACAGCTGCTTTGAAAACCAGTCAGGAATTTTCATGAAGCCGGCTCTCAATTCGCTCTTGCGCTGGTGGTTTCTCAACCGCAGCTTGATTTGAGCCCCGGGTTTCATTCCCTAACGAATTCATACCGCAGTGCTCGCGAGTAATTGGCAGAAGCGCTCTTTGCGAGGACACTGTTAAGCTTGGACTCATGTGCACAATAGATGTCCTTATTCAACGGTGAAAGTAGCCTAAATGAATACAACATGTATGCACAGTGAGTAGCGTGAGTGCTCCGTAAGTAAATTAAGAACTGACTCGACTGGCATTACTTGAAACAAATCGCATATGATTTGTACCCAGTCATATTTCGCACCAGAGCTGAGCGCACGGGAGAGGTGAAACATCCCTGCCTAGAGATGTCGACGGAATGAAAACCCCAGCCCTGCTATCTGCGATGTGGAGATATGTTTTTCATGTTTAGTGCGGGATTCTTGACGGATTTTGCACATTGCTTCAGTGCACTGGATACCGTGGGCTATTTGGTGCCACAAGGATACGATATGATTTCGCAGATATTTCTAGCATCCGTTACTCACACTGAATACTCATTTCAGGAGGGATTTATGTAAGGGGCCGAGTGTCCAATACTACATCACCACCTGTTACTAAAATCAGGTAAGGTCTCAATTTGAAAACATTTCACTAGTCAGCCTCGCATTTTGGGTAGTTTACATTATGCTACTATAGGCTACAATAAATGTAATTCTAATGTAATTGGAGCCAAGCTGTGCAACACTGACCTCTAAATACGTTAACATTTACTATATTTAATTTGCTTTGAATTATAGGCTAGGCTGTGCTTTTATACACCAGAATTCAGTGTTAGCCTTACTAATTAATTAAATATAGGCTAGTAGCCATCTATCATGACTATCTGACTCTCACTTCTGTGTAGGCTATAGTTAGTGCTATCGCTAATATAGACTATAGAAGCCAGGCCAGCCATTATTTGAGCAGTGATAATTTCTTTAAAAATGTGAGGTTGCAGTGGCCAGCACACTGCCCTAGGCGCCCCCAGTGTCAGAACCCTTTTCATCTCTAGTGATATATGGCTGAAGTAGAGAAGCCACACAGCACAATCAATAGGCTACTGTTGCTGCTACTGAAATACACGTAAACTAAATATAGTTCTGATGCCACGAACCATGCTGCCAGATACCTCATTACTCAACATGGTTGAAACTGGCAATCCCAGAAACTAACACAAAACAACCTACAGCAACCTAAGCAAGGCATGATATGTCCAACTGTGGCAACACTTGCATCGCCTGCTGTTTAACACACAAGATCCAGAGCTTTGCGGCTGGGAATCATATAGCTATCCCATTGTCAGTCTCATGTCTTGCGTGAATAAATGCAAACTCTTGCGAACTCAATCACTTGAAAAGGTCAGTTTTGACAGGATGTCTAAATGGCTGCTAATGGCTTTGAGTTGGACATGAATGAATACCTAATGAAGATGAATGAATAGGATAAGCTCGAGTAGACACGATTTGTATTGAAACCTCCTCCGGTCACGTACCTACCCCTGATTTACAACGTTCTATCATTCCACCATAATCATTACCACATTAGTTGTTATCGTGCAGGATTTTGGTAGGCTTTTGGAGGCCTAGTGGTTATGGATTCATATGGAGAGAAGCCTGAGCTGAACACTGTTCAACGGTCATAGGACATGCAGGAAACTGTCTGAGAGGTCTCAAAGATGTTGACTTGTCACTTACAATTTTGTGCTTGGAGCATACACCCTTCCCCCATACATCTTATGGCATAAATCATTCGGACCGTTTGGCCAAGTGACAAGGCTTGAGTGAAATGTGACATGAAAGCTGGTGACCATGTCACCCTGACAGCAGACCAGGCAGTGCTTGTTCAACTCCCAATTGTAGGGAGTCTGCATTGGATGGCTGTTAGAGAAACTGCCACATCACATCAAGTTGCTTTTTATCATGGGTAAGAAAGAACTAATTACAGGACTGTGGTGAATTTTATGTAGCTGAAGTTCTTATACAGATAGGCTATAATATGCACAAGAACAACTGATTGAGAGCTGTTCAGATTCCATTTATGACGTTTGCAAGGCAACACAACTGATGCCAATGAGTAGCTTAGGCTAACTACTAACCTCTACAGCTATCAGTAATTACCAGCTCTACCACTGGGCCTTTTGGAAAAATGCTGACAGAATAATCTTTATTAACATTGCCCATTAGGGATATACTGTACTATCCCCAGAAGCATACTTAGTAACAGTGAATCCACATATTGGCATGAATTATGCATGTTGCTGCTATGTACTGTTAGTCTTTTAGTAAACCAATCCAAAGAGGCTATGGAGAATGTGCACTATCATTCATGTGTTATGCTACTGTACTATTTGCTTTAAGGCTGTAGCTCTACTAATGGTATTTGAGCATATTGTATATGCCAATAACTAATGTGGACACTGAGAATGGGATATGTAAGGATTTGTGGATGAACACTACTGTGTCTTCCATGTCTGCTGAGCTCTAATGAAATGAATAATATCTGTGAAAAGGCAGAAAAGGCATCACTGTAACAAAGGTGTTGGGTGGTGGTACCGTCTAGTCATTGTTGCTCCTGAAGAAAATACAGTCAATGCTACTGTATACTCAGAGGGCAAATTGGATGTCCGCATTCCAGCCTAGCCCTGCAGCTGTGCGGTGGAGTAGCCCCCCAGTTATTTATTTATTTATGTATTTATTTGTTTGTTTGTTTGTTTGTTTGTTAATCTCCATATAGTCCTATAGCATATACATAATCCACCCAGACTGGTATCTATCTTATCTTACCCCTATCTTTATACTGTACAGAAATGGTACTTATTGTGAAATTTGTAAATTTGTAACTTGTAAATACTCCATTCGAGTATTGGAGTTTATCTGTATTGAGCATAATCTTGGAGCTGGCAGCAACATTTCACAGTGCATGTACAGTACATGTGACAAAGAAATCTTGAATCTCTTGGAGGGAAGTCTACCTACTGTATATCACACCTCTTGTTTCTATGTACTTGGGCAGATTCGGTCAGCCATCCGTATGAATCGCCCCATGTTGATTGGAATTAACGGGGGAGATGCCAAGGCTTTATTTTATTTGTCATAGCGCTATAAACTTAAATCTTTGACTGCCAAATGCAAACCAGCTCTTATGGTGGGAATGATCAGGCAGGGGGAATGATTCTCATTTGGGTTCATTTTTGCACCATGACTCAAACTGGTTGAAATAGCTGAAATAGCAAGTGACAAAAGAGCAACAAACAAGGCATTGACTAAAGATGAGCTGTTTTACCTCTTCCAATGGATTTCTGTCTGGTGCTGGCAGTATTTGCTGGATGTTTTACAGTATACTGTAAGTAACCCACTCTGGACAATTTTAGGTCATGTCTGATTAATGTATATAGCCTGCTTATTCAATTCAGTAAGCACTGGTACCTTGACATCTACTGTAGCTAGCTGCTCTCGGCCTTTTGCACAACCCTGTTAGCCAATTGCTTTTCTACAGTAAGCAGTTTTTGTCTCTGTGTTCTCCCTTTGTATTTCAGGTTTTCACCAACAGTGTTTGGTCACTGTGTTTGGGTAAATATTGATATGATGTAGCTTACAGTGTACTGTGTTATTTGTTATTTTCTTGTACGTTTTTACAGTGTTTTTAAGTTATTACAGTGGGATTGTACAGTAGCTTTAGTTTGTCCTAGAACACCACTCAGCAGTCAGATTTAAGGCCTTGCATAGGTAAAACCATGCTGAGGCATGTATGATTATAACTGGCATAACAGCAATGGTGGCAGAAAGAGTGGAAGCAAGGAGCAACTCCACAGACTTCCTAAGGGATATTACTGTAGGTGTACTAAATGAGAGCACTGTAATATTTCATTCAAGCTTAATAGAATTGCATACATCCCTCTCCTTTGATCGCACATTGCATTTAACTTATTTCCCCGGACAGAAATTTGCCAACTGTCTTAAACAAATTACTTTTTGAAATTGTCATCACTATCATAGCCCTTTATTTCAGGTCTTTTAATGTTCCCCCGCCATCAATCCAATTTTTCATAAAGTAACCAAAATGTTTCAGAAAGTAATGGAGGATTGCCTCTGACAATTCAAATTGGTTTCTATCAAGCCTACCCATACTGCATTGGACTAGGGTTGTTCTTCTTTTATGTGTGCACGATGATATATTCATGGTATAGTTTTACCCTGCAAGCATACTTGACTAGCATGTAGATTCTAAACCGAATAGAATGAACATACAGTCATATATGACTGTAATGAACATTAATAACAATGAGTTTATGAATGAACATACCATTATATGACTGTAATGAACATGAATAACAATTAGTTTTTTTCATTGATGTTAATTGGGACAGCCAGAGTAAATGCTTCACTTGCTCAGACTGTGCCTATGGACCTGGCATGGTATCCTCATAAGGATGGTATCATAAGTTGTTAATGGAAGACCATCAATTATTTACAGCTAAGAAAACCACCAGAGAGTACCAGGTAACCCCTTTAACGGCATTTAATTACATTAGTTTTGTATCTCAACAATGCTCTCACCTCCATTATGTCCTTTATTTAACATATGTGTGTTATGTTTATTTAACATCTGTGTGCTCTATGTTCAGGCATACAATAGGGACTGTTTTGTGAAATGATCCGATTGTTCTGGCCACTACTTTTGCCAAAACCCATCCATCACAATCAGGAAGGTCAGGAAGCTGGTCCATAAATGTGTCCATCACTAATTTACCTCTGGCACAATACTCTCTGGCTCGGACCAGGAAAGCAACATTGGTCAGGCTCAAAAGGGATACAAAAATGTGGCAGAATGCACAATACCGTACCACTGAACTCAAAGCAGAAGTACTGTAGCATTTGCAAATAGTACAATATCTCAACTAATTAGATCTCATTGAATCTAAATGATGAAGGTGGGGGGTGGGGTGGGGGGTTGTCTTGCAAATTATCAGCAGAGATGGAAGTCAAAACAACACGAGAAAATAGACACTGCTGATTGGTCCAATTTCAAAACAACCATGGCAACCATGGTTGACCAAAGTGCTGAACAGAAATACCAAAACAGACATAAAAGAAATTAACAATCAACATAATAAATTATGTCGAGGGGTCTAACTCAACTAACGAGAAGAGGTAGGTCTTAACAATAACTTAAAAATTCCATTCCTATGTTCTGGGCAGTTCTTAGGTAAACTGTTTCAGAGATTAGGCGCAGCAGCTGCAACTAATCAGTCACCTGTATTTTTGAGCCTGGATCTCAGAACATCAAGTTGCAACTGATTGGTCGACCACAGTGCTCTAACTGGAGGGAGATGATGCAATAGTTCGGCTGTATAGGATGGTGCCATCCCGTTTAAAACCTTAAAAACAGGCAACAAAATCTTAAAATCAAGTCTGAAGTGGACAAGAAGTCAGTGGAGGGAGGCTAATACAGGTGTTATGTGAGCACTTCTTTTACCAGTTAAAAGATGAGTGGCTGCATTCTCTTCTAGCTGCAGGCGATGGAGACGACTGTTCTACACCCACATACAAAGAATTACATTAGTCTAATCGAAAGGTAATAAAAGCATGAATAACTCTCCTGAAGTCAGTGGGCGAGAGACAGGCCTTATTGGCTAGAAGTCTTGAAAAAAGCTTGTGTTGCCAACAGAACTGATCAGTTTATCAAATCTAAATGAGCTGTCAAAAATTACACCAAGATTCTTTATAAAGGATTAAATCAAATAAAACTGTATATATATGCGCATTTCATACAGAGGCAACACAATGCGATCGATTGTAGGAAGATAAAGGGGTAAGAGTACTATCAGGGTCATTCAATTGGTCTGGTTGTCCAAAAATAATGATCTCAGTCTGAGACTGAGAAAGCTTAAACCCATCCAAGTGTTTATATCCTCTAAGCAGTTTAACAAAGGCTGAGATGAGGACTACGGGTAGTAAATGGCCAGTTTGGGAACCTTTAAATGTCTACCTGCGTACTTACGTATGAATGGAATGAAAAACTGATTAGTGCTGATAAGACACTATAAGGACAAGAAATGACAATAACTCCAATGTACCTGTACTTGTTGCACATGGCAAATAAACTTTCTTATTCTATTCTAATTCTAGAATCTTTAATTTTTGCTTTTATGGGCAGATAGATTTGTGTGTCATCAGCAAAACAATTAAATATGAAAATTGTGTTTCTTGAAAATGGACCCCAGGGGCAGCATACAGTATACAATGAAAACATGAAAAAAGATGAAAGATGAAAATATACAATGAAAAATGGAGCCTTGAGGGACCCCAAAGGAAAGAGAGGTCGCAGTCAGGTTCACCTAACAGAGAAAGTCCTATCTGACAGGTATGACAAACCATTTGAGGGCAGTACCTTTGATGCCTATGCACTGTTGAAGGCATGATAAGAGGATTCTGTGATCCACAGTGCCAAAGGCAGCAGTCAAATCTAATAGCGCTAATATAGCAGAGCTCCCTGAATCAACAGGAGAATATCATTAGAAACTATTACCGTAAAAGAGATGTGTCAGAATGGATTACAATGGAACTTGGAGAGGGCAATGCAATGAAAGAAACACTTCTTATGGTGGTGATGGTGGTGGGGTGGGGGGTGGGGTGGCGTTTCTCATTATATTTTCGCAGAACAAGACTGTCAAACTGTCTGGCACTGTCAAAAAGAGAGCCTTCTAACAAATGAAAGACTAGCTCCCATTATCCTGAACAGGAGACCGAGAGCACAGTCTAGGCCTATAACATAAAATAACCTGGGTTTCAAACCAGTCAAACCCTGCATTCGTCTGTCTCTAAGACAGTAAGACAGCTGTTCCTCCATCAGTTGAAATTACTCCAGATATCCATCTTCCAGAACATGGTGGTCACTGGTCAACACCACAGCCCATACCATCCAGACCATTTCACGTGTTTCCTGTTGTATCAGCAGTGGCGTGTGAGCCCCACTGTTCGGCGAAAGGGTTAGGGAATATCTGATAGGATACCTCAGAGCTTCACTGACTCAGCTGAAATGGGAGGAAATGTTCTGCTCGCTCGGTGTGTTTCCTTGCGTTCTCACTGCAAAGTGAATCGCTCACTCTTGTCAATATGTTCTCCAAGGCACCTCCTATAGGAAGACATGTTTGCCTCCAAGCAGCCAGCATATGGCTCGTACCACTGCATTATTAGCTCAGCTTGGATTCACCATAGGCATTCATGTTTAAGCCAAAAATGGCGCCGCATTGATGACTGCCTCCATCAAGGAGAGATGTCTGTCTCGAGAGGGAATGGCACCATGGTACTGAGAGAACAGAAAAAACGGTCCTTTTCTTTAGAGAGAATTTCAGCTGTAATGCAGAGAGCTAATAGCATACAAGGCCGCATTTCAATCATGAGCCAGGAGTCTACAATGATCACAGACGCAAAACACTTACTAACAGCCAGCTCAACAAATATTCATTGCGGTGTCAACAAAGACATACTAATGAGCAGGATTTTTCAAGTGGATTCCATTACCACACAACAAAACACCTTGAAATAATTTGTTGTTGGCAAGAAAAAAGAAGAACATGAGTTAATTGGCATTCACAAGCAACGACAGGTTACTTGTTATCTCAAATGACTCTCTGAAACTCATGTCTCCTAGCTTCTCCTCTCTCTCTCTCGCACACTTTCTCTCTCTCTCTCTCTCTCTCTCTCTCTCTCTCTCTCTCTCTCTCGCACACTTTCTCTCTCTCTCTCTCTCTCTCTCTCTCTCTCTCTCTCTCTCTCTCTCTCTCTTGCTTATCCCAACCCTCACTACACTAACCAAATAAAAATAATGATCTTACTCTTGTGAATTCCAGATCACAGATCTACAGTTACTATGCAGCATCTTCACAGTCAAAGCCACAGCCTCTTGTAGCCTACTCTGCAAATGTTAGACATCTGTAGCATTCAAGGGATGACAGTCTGCTTTCGGCTTATTGGGTTGGCTGTCCCTACTCTTCCATCGACTAATGGAGATGGTATCCCATGTCTCGTCTGTTTTCTCAGTGCGTGTGGTGATCTGGATCTCTGTGGTTTTGCGCCAGACTGGATGAAAGGAGACCCGCCTAGCCTCTCCTGGCGCTGGGAGCAGCAGGCAGCATCTCGACCGTCACCTGGCTCCATCACTCACTGCTCCAGGGGGCGGTACAGCCGGCCACCACCGCCACAGATCACCCTGGGCGCCGTCACCAGGGGAGGGACAGCAGAGCACCACAACCCTCCCCCTCGCCCCCCTCTACCCCCACCACAGAGCCATGCCCTGTGAGGTCCGGAGTAGAACCAGCACCCGCCTCCCTGCTTGATGGCCAGACCTCTCCACATAAAGAGCCGGGGGCCTTTCTGCTGAGGTGAGCCCACTGTGAAAAGTGTACTTAAGAATAGCTGGTTTCATTTGTCAGCAACTGACAAATGAGGTCAGCTGCTAGAGCTTCATATATCTGCTTCCTCTGTCACTAATATACGTTGACACAAGACATATGGTTCCCTGTGCAGTGTGTTAATGTTCTATTTCTGTATGTGTCCAACAAACTTCCTGCGTGAGCTACCAGCTCTCTCTTCTAGTGTGATCGGTCCTCGTGAGTTGGTGGGTTTACCGTCGCTCTCTCACCCCCAACAAGGCAACAGCTCTGGCAACATGATTACCTTCTGGGACCAATGAATTCAATATTGAAACATTTATTAACATACTTGGGTTCTCACCTTAGCCAGTGAATAATTCATTAACGTTTAATGGTATCTGGTTTCCTCCCATATTGCTCAATGGAGTTATGTGCACAATACCGCTTGAAAGAGGCAACTTCGGATGAAAATCGACTACTCAACTTAATCTTCCTGACCCCAGGTGGAAGATGACCCAACTGAAGTCTTTGCTAGCTGTTGTGTTTTTGTATGAAATAGCACATTGTCACTTAGTGCTTGGATAATAATGGCTGCTACTGATCAGAGCCATGTCACTGCTGATTGTGTCATTCAGAAGTTTCTCCTCTTCTCTTTGCAGGGCCGTTTCCCTCACTGCACAGTAGCACATGGATTTCAAGACTTCAAATGAAGAGGTACCGTCTAATTTGAATTGAATAGACTTTGCGAGATAACCAGAGCAAATTGGCCCGTGCCAGAATCTGTTATGATGGCCCGTTCTGACAGGTTCTGACTCATCTTAACCTTTGCACCTGGTGTTCCTGGATAAGAAATCTTTGAATTCATCTGGCGCTCATTAAAAGGTCCTCGTAATCGCTTATGTCGGCCGCCCACTGTGTAAATTATTTTTGTACACAGTATCTGATTGGAGTTGATGTAGATAATGATTGAGGGGATTACAATGGGAGATTGATGATGAAAGTGAATATAATTACACTCATGTACTACAGCAGGCCAGACAATGCCCAGCAGAGCCAGGCTGGGTCTGACTCAGTCACATAGTACAGGCTTGGTACAGAATCTGCATGGTTCATGAACACCCCCTCTAACCCGGGCTACCAACTATAGGGGGCTGTAGAATCCTAAATTATGAATCTAAATCTCTCTCTCTCTTTCTCTCTCTCTCTCTCTCTCTCTCTCTCTCTCTCTCTCTCGCTCTCGCTCTCTCTCTCTCTCTCTCTCTCTCTCTCTCTATATATATATATATGTATTCATCTTAAATTAAACTAAAGGGGCTGGTCACCATCAAAAGCTGGCCCTTCTATGGTCTTATCAATTACTGTGGACAATAACTACTGGGGCAGGGGGACAATAATAATACATTTTAATAACCAAAATAATAAACACAACAAACAATACAATCCTATAACTAAATCTTATCTACATAATCTAAACTACATTTAATGACTCTAAGACTATTAATTTACACTAACTTCTGAGCCCTCTGTCAGTCTCTCTCTCTCCCCCTCTCTCTCTTATTCTCTCTGTCATGTCTCTATCTCTGTTACTCTCTCTCTCTCTCCCCTCCTCCCTCTCCCTCTCTCTCTCTCTCTCTCCCTCTCTCTCTCTCTCTCTCTCTTTCTGTCAGTGTCTCTCTCCCCTCCTCCCTCTCCCTCTCTCTCTCTCTCTCTCTGTCAGTGTCTCTCTCCCACTCCCCCTCCTCCCTCTCTCTCTCTCTCTCTGTTACATACACTCACATACAGTACTGTAGGCTTACTGTCTCTCTGTTACACTTTTCACATTGTAGTGCCGCTGATGTTTTCTCACACCAGCAGTTGAAAAACATACTAACTTACAAATGTCACGGTGCAATTGAGATCGCATCTAACCTTGCTACATCTCCATGCTACAGTAACCGGTGACAAGCATGACACGCATAGTCCACTATCATCAACGATGCTGACTGGTGCATTCTTTCATTAGTAATCTTGGCAGGTGGCGCTGCTTTTATTTAGACCTAAGCATACTCTCAAGGAGAGGGCAGGCATTCCAATCAGCCAGCGAGGAAATTGCTATGCAGAATGCAAATTTCTGTGGATTAGCATGTTCTCAATGGATCATGGGATATGCACTTCTTCCTGCTCTTCAAGGCTTAACATCGCATACACATACAGTACACTTACAGTACACTTACAGTACATAGATGCAGAGGGGAGCCTGTTTTTTTCCCACAGTTTCTTTTTAGAATGCTTGACAGAATGACATGGATCATTTTATGGATGATGTATTAAATTAGCACGGTGAATATTTTTCCACTCATTATAATGAGAGCATACTGTAGGTTTCAAAAGACTGTTAAGGCGACGTCATTGGCAGGTCGACGTTTGTCTTGTCACAACCTTTCCAATGAACAAGCCAAGAAGACAGAGAAAATACTCCCGCGTAACCAATGCCTGTATCACAATGACCATGTTAGCCCTGTGAAAAGTCTCTGGCATTTCATTTCATTGAGAGTTTGGTCGGACATGGAGGCGTGATGAACGATTTGGTAACTCTGATTGCTTTCAGACAAAGACTGGGATTTATTTGCTGCAAGATGGTAATGAGGAACCGTTCAATATTCGACTGCACTTGGCTAAAGACATACTGACCATTCAAGAGCAGGATGTTATCTGTGTGTCTGGAGAACCCTTCTACTCAAGCGTGAGTAACCCAGCCTCTCCAGGGAACACTTCCCACTGACATCAAACATGTCCTTTAGAAGGTTGACACACATTTGAATAATGTATTTATGTCTACATAGACACACACACACACACACGCGCACACACACACACACACGCGCACGCACACACACACACAGAAATCAATAATACATAGCTGAAGGTGACAATATAAAGATATTGAAAATGCACTGAATGACCATGTGGGAGCGTGGATCTACTTCAGTTAATCAAGAGGTCATAATTCATGGTTCGCATGAATGGGTGTTCCATTTACAAGGACAAGTTTGTCATGGTGTATAATGCGTGATATTCCAGAGCTATGGTAAAAGGCATAAGTCTGACTAATAAACTGGACAAGGGGGGCCATTCGTCAGACATCCATGCCCTTAGCTTGGCTATACAATCAGACCTCCAGGCCCTTAGCCTGGCTATACAATCAGACCTCCAGGCCCTTAGCCTGGCTATACAATCAGACCTCCAGGCCCTTAGCCTGGCTGCACAGTCGCCACACACTTGCTTAGTCTGTCTGATGACCAACCGTAAGCAGCAGAAACTAGCCCATTAGGTTCACTGTTGGATTTTTCTATATCGTGGTGAACTTAACATCCACACCTACTCTGTTTACCAAGGCGAACTTACAGTATTATCTCTATTCTAACCGACTAACCCTTTCTAGGAGAGAACTGTGACCATTAGAAGACAGACGATTGGAGGTTTTGGCCTGAGTATCAAGGTAATTAGCACCTCAGTTGATTAATCTGTTCCAAATCTTTTAATTTAGTCACCTAATGCAATTGCGTCAAAATGGATTAATAGCTGTGGGGCATGGGAGAAGATGTACTTTATCTTTCTCTGTCTGGTTCTCGCTCTGCACTCCTGTCACAGGGTGGGGCAGAACACAAGATCCCTGTTGTGATTTCAAAAATATCAAAAGAGCAAAAGGGTAAGCTGCCCACTCAGCCTGACATTTGTTTCCTTATCATGTCGTGGCTTTATTCACTCATATATTCACTCTCTGTTCTCTGCAGCCGAACTCTCAGGGCTGCTCTTCATCGGGGATGGTATCCTCCAGGTAGGGGTCATGTAATATTCATGTTTCACTGTATGCTGTACATCACCAGGCATTACTTTGTACACGTTCTATCTCAATGGCTGATTGATCATATGCCTTGTGTCTGCCAGTGTTCGCATCACTGTCCAATTACGATTCCTTCGCAATCTGCCGTGGCTTGACACACAAAAAAAAGAACACATTAGTTCACTGAGCTACAGGTTGAGGCGAAGCCAAGGAATCCATTTAGAGAATGATAATGGAGATTCTCATGGCCGCTGAGTATGCTAGCTCATTGTTCACCAGAAATTCTTTGTTTTCTGTCAAGCCAATAGTTACTGTGAAACCTGGTGCATGTATCATTGTTTTGCAAGCACCTTATCAGTGTGATGACACAGTATTTCCTGGATATTTACCATCACAACATTCTGTTTCTAGATAAATGGAATAAATGTGAGAAGCTATCGCCATGAGGAAGTGGTAAGTTGTCAACTTATCTCATATTTCAGGCTTCACGTTTTTCACCTAATCTACTTTCACCCTGTGATCCAGATCTTTAGCACCTGTAAAAGCCAGGGCCAGAGCCAGAGGCACTGTACTGTATCTTTACTGTATCATCTATATACGGCACATGAGGTTTTCCGACCCAGATTTGCCCCCGTAGGCTCGCCGGGAGGGATGACGAACACCATTCGTCATCCGAGCACACGACCCCGAACGAGAAACGGACTGGGAGATTTTGTTTTGTTCCGTCGTAAACGTTCCAAACGTTTCATTACAGGTGCAGGTTTTGAGGAACGCTGGGGAAGAAGTGACACTGACTGTGTCTTTCCTCAAGAAGACGCCCGCTTTCCTCAAGCTGCCCCTCTGCGAAGATTGCACATGTATGTGTATCTTAGCAACAGCAGGTGTTCTGCAACTGCAGTCGTGGAGAGGTACTGGGGGGTGCTGGCTTACATAACGGGCTAGCCTAGCACCACGCTATTAGCTTCAGCACATTCATGAAGTCACGCCAGGTGTGCTAGGGGAACCCCCTCTACCGAGGCCGGCCCTGATGCGTCTCTCTCAAACAGCCGACACCCATCATGGTCCTCCTGATCAGTCTGTCCCGTGACTGAATTAGGCAGGTTTAAAGCTGGGCTGGAATTCAACCACGCACACTCATTAGATTGATAGAAGAGGAAAGTGAATAAAGCTCCTCACTGTTGAAAAGTACTCCATCTTGAAGAGTAATGTACCAAGGTTCACAAGTAGTCCTATTGGCTGGATGCCCTTTTTTTCAGTTGAAATAGATCTTGACCGCTGTGCTTGTCTGTGTGTGTGTGTGTGTGTGTGTGTGTGTGATTTGTTGATTTCCAATTGTCCTCTCCCAGGCGTCCCCAGTGACCAGAGTAGTGGGACGTCTTCTCCTCTGTGTGACAGCGGCCTGCACCTCAACTACCACCCTAACAATACGGTACTGTCTCTCCCCCGACAAAATCACAATCGCATTCCCACATATATTGACATCTGTTGATATTGACGACAGCTTTAGATTTCTTGGCACACATCTCACCCTCCCATAGTCTCTCAACACCGAGTGCATCCACAAGCAAGGACAGTAGAGACTGTACTTTCCGAGGCATCTCAAAAGTTTTGATGTGAGCACCAGAGCTCTCGTGAACTTTCATCACTGTACCATCAAGTGTTTTTACATTCTGTACCATAGTGCGGTTTGGCAATGTAATTCTCACAGAACTACCTCAACTTCATAACCTTTACACCACTCGCTATAAGAGCAAAGCCCAAAACATGATTAAGGCTCTTGCTCTTTCGTTCTAAAAAAAATGTTACCGGAGCATCAAATCACACAGGCAGGCAGTCAGACTATGTCAACCCAAGATGCCTTGCTCCCTCTGGAGCTCTGTCAAACAGACACGACAAGTCTTTTTTTCAAGCATTTATTTTTAGAGCATATATTGTATGTATATCACTACAACATTACATATAGCATTTATATAGGCACACAGTCCCTGGTAGCGGATCCATGTCATCCATATTTATAAGGCAGGCAATGCCCAGACAATTTTATTCCACAGCTGAACAATCTAGTTTCCTATCGTCGTCTCATATTCTGGGGCTTTGTTGTAACTCTCCTGTCGTAGTTATTTGCAGAAGGATGCTCCAGCTCTTTTTCCAGGGGAGCAAAAAAAAAGCGTATTCAGTACTTCTACACAATCCTGAATGCCTGCTCACACACAGCCTGTGAGGGCACTCACAGGCTGCGAGGACATTAGCGCAAGGGGGCCAGGGCGCCGGCTGTCTCGACGCGGCCGCTGTGTCGGATGTTTGTGGCGTGATGAGTGATTCCTCTCGTGCGCCCGGCTCCATCAGGACAGCCTCTCCTGCTCGTCCTGGACCACGTCCACCGGGCTGCGCTGGGAGAAGAGATGGGTGGACCTGCGGCTCATCCCCCTGCTCCACTCACGCCTCTCACAGCACGTCCCGGGCTCCGACGTCTGCAGGTGACCACCCCGACGTTCCCTCGTTGTCAAAACGGCGCTCCAGAGCGTGCTTCCCTACGACTGGGCGCCGGCGCTGAAGGCTCAGCTGGCCTCACTCGCTGGTTGAGCCAGTGTCCCCTGGCCAGCCACTTGAGGGCCATAGTGTTAAGATCACTTGTCCCCTAAATCTGGGCCATTCGAACCAAGCAGTCTTCAGCCCTGGCAATAGTGATCTCTGTACAGTATGGAGGTACACACGCTGCTACCCTTTTATTTAATTAAGTTAGGGTATGGAAAATGGGTATTGTCAAAACAAAGCTCCATCAAACCCACATTGTGATAATTATGCAAAGGCTTCAATTTGCTGATGCAAAATATGAGATCAGCAGAAAAAAACTCAGAACAGACAGCAAAGCACCACCAACAAAGTTTAAAGTATCAGTGATACCATGACATTTTGCAGTGCGGTCCAATGACTACCACCTCTCCAGGGAAATCATGAAATAATGTTGTGGAGACCAATATTATATTTCCAAAACACAGTACTCTGATTATGGCAGTAAGCATTTATCAGATTTGACTAGTTTTGCTGCAGCAAACTCGGGTCCATAGTCCTAGAACGGTTTTAGGTAATGTGTAGTACAATTACTACCGCCAGAAAAGGGTTGCCAAAATCCTCTACAGTATTCTAAACAGTTGTACTGTCCTTTTCTGCAGGAAGAATGCGTTTCAGGTCATAGCAGTGGATGGGGTTAGCAGTGGGGTTATCCAGTGCCCCACTGCTGAAGACTGCCTGGATTGGCTTCAAGCAATAGCAAGCAACATATCGGCTCTCACCAAGCACAATGTGAGTATGGAGCATTAATTGTAATTACTGTGCAGAAAGACATGAATAAAAGATGGCCTTTGCTCCTTAAAAAAACATCTGTTTCAATCCTAAGTAGGGCATTCTCTACGAGTCCGTTTTGTGCAAGTTAAGTCAAATACCTGCATCGTTCAATCAACACTTTATTAGGCAGATGCATACAAATGTGTTTTCACACTTTGAGTGCAGGAGTGACTTATTTTTAGAGCCCAATGTCTCATTAATGTCGCTGGCACTTCTAATATTGTTCTGCAACCACTTCCAAATCCCACGCAGTGCACTTGTCTGATCAATACAGTTTTAATCACTGTATGAAGCAAAGGGAGGCCAAACAAATGAAAAAGAACTAGAAAAGGCAAGACAGTACTCTATTTCTCAGCTTGAACATCTTTGATAAACTCGCTCTGGGTATGTGGGGGACAAGTTAGCGCCTTTTGTCGTTGTCAGATGAATAGTGCTCGACAAACAAGATCAGAATGGGTGTGTGTGTGTATGTGTGTGAGTGTTTGTGTGTGTGTGCGTGTGTGTGCCTGCGTGTGTGCGTGCGTGCGTGTGTGTGCTTGTGTGTGTGTTTGGGTGTGTGTGTGTGTGTGTGTGTGTAGTCCTGTACATGTGGGTGCATTCTTGCGTGCATGGGAACGCTAGTGTGTGTGTGTGCGTGTGTATGTGTGCGTGTGTGTGTGTGTGTAGTCCTGAACAAGCTATTTTCCGCTGGGTGGACCTCACCACATCTTTCTGACAGAGTTGAGTTTGTTTCTCTTCGCTCTCTGATCACCATATTAGTTGTCGCATGGTGTCCTCATTAGGCCTTGATGAGGACCAGGGGGTCTAAGCTACTGCAATGCACGCCTGATGTCTATGCTCTGATAAATCTCCACCCGTCCTGAGTTGGCGTTCCTCCGAGAGCCGGGCATGAACGTAGAGAAGAGCATTTTAAACACCTCGCAAATCTTGTAGGAATGTAATAAGAATGTGGCCATAGGGCTGCTGTGTAAGAGACACAAGAGTCTCCGAGGCCTAATGGAGTGCTGGCTAATTTTGAGTGGACTAAGTCAGGGTCACCCTGACCACAATGCCAATGGCATACGGGTATTTCTGGCAGAGCTTTGTCCTCGCAAGGCAGAGAGTTCTGGGGCTGTGCGGCATGGTTCTTACAGTAAAATGCCAATCTCCTTTTAAGTGGCATCCTGGCTGTGAGACTTGTTAAGAAAGGTTCAGTGTGGTCTCTCAGCATACAGTAGATGACACAGCCAAAGACATTGGCCAGAGTGAAATGCAGTGCTCCAATCTCCATTATGAAAGCTGAAACAGTCATGTTGATGACTATGTCTTCTTTTCTGGGACTACACCTGGTATTTTAAAATAGAATGTTTCTAAATTGCTCTCCCCTACATGTGATGATGTTTTTTTGTGCTGAAGGTATAATTTGCTTCCTGGTGCGTGGTGTGGATTAGGAGCTGGTACCTGTGATCTGAACAGAATGTTTCAATCAGCGCTCCCCTGGTGGCTCCCCTTCTCTTTCATTTCCAAGCAGAGCCAAATTTATTTTTTTGGAACTGCCTCAAGTCCTTGTGGAAATGACAGATTTTTCAATGTACATATATTGAATACATGAAGTGGTTTAAGTTCAACAGGGTCCCTTTTTCTGTGGGGGTTAGGGGATGAACAAGACCATGAATCATTGACCACGACCACGTTTCGTCTTGTTAGGGATGTGGTGTTCTGAGTACCCAGAAGCTCTCACTCCGGCAAGAACTTCTGGGAACAAGCTATGATATTCGTGGACACCAATGAGAATCAGATCTGATTTTCAGCCAGATGCTGATTGGCCTGTGCAGATACAGTAGTAGGCTGTGCAGAGAGGCTGATTTGACCTCTGGTCACTGACCGCAGATTTCCACTTTTCAAGTATTGCTAACGAGTCCTGTACTCTAGGCAAGACAAGGCAAGTTTATTTTTATAGCACATTTCAAGAAAGACAGGGGTGGACTGTTGCGCCTTTCTTGGTCCTTCTTTGAATAGTTGGTAGAGGGTGCGGTAGTCTTAATGAAGATCAAAATGTTCAAGTAGGGGAGAACTCGCACACCTCAAAATGTTTCAAAGAAAACTCCTTGGTTAGAGACTTGGAAAAATGTTCACTTGATGATGGTCGCATGACCGAAACGTTTGTCAGCACTTTTTCTTTCTGTTTTGTTTTAACTCTAGGGACAGAAAGCAGACCTGTGCCAGATGACCTGAAAGGTCTGGATGGTTCATAACGTAGCCGCAGATCAGAAATATATTTTGGCCCTAAACCATTCAGGGCTTTATAAACAAACTGCAGTATTTTAAAGTAAATTCTTTGACAGACAGGAAGCCAGTGTAAATACGTCAGAACTGGAGTGATGGGATCCACTTTCTTAGTCTTAGTGAGGACTCGAGCAGCAGCGGTCTGAATCAGCTGCAGCTGTCTGACTGATTTTTTAGAGAGATCTGTAAACACTCCGTACAGTAGTCGAGTCTACTGAAGATAAACGCATAGACACGTTTTTCCAAATCCTGCTGAGACATAAATCCTTTAATCCTTGATATATTCTTCAGGTGATAGTAGGCTGACTTTGTAAGTGTCTTAATGTGACTGTTGAAATTCAGATCTGAGTCCATGAATACACCGAGATTTCTGGCTTCGTTCGTGGTTTTTAGCATTACTGATTGAAGCTGAGTGCTGACTTTTAATCATTCTTCTTTGGCTCCAAAGACAATTACTTCAGTTTTATCTTTGTTTAGTTGAAGAAAGTTTGGGCACATCCAATCGTTGATTTGTTCAATGCAATTACTCAGCGCTTGTATGGGATTATGGTGATATAAATGTGTGTCGTCTGCGTAGCTATGGTAACATTTTGCCGTTTTCCATAATTAGTGGGAGCATGTAAATGTTGAACAGAAGAGGCCCCAGAATGGAGCCTTGGGGAATTCCACAGGTCATTTTTGTCTGTTCAGATTTGTAATTGCCTATACACAAAGTAGTCCCTGTCCTTCAAGTAGGATTCAAACCAGTCTAGCACTGTGCCAGAAATCTCCAGACAGTTTTCCAGTCGGCCTAGTAATATGTTGTGGTCAACCGTGTTGAATGCAGCGTTGAGATCTAGTAATTAGGGGTCAAGCACCAAAGGTGCGTAGAACCCTATTGTAATAGTTGGTTTTATTATTTCCCTAACCCTTGAAGTCCTCAACCAAAATTGCTATAACCCGGCATGTTGCAACTGCAGACCATGAGTAACTAAGCCACAAAGACTCACCATGATTTGCCCATAGATGAAAATGTATGAAACTTAACATAACGTAAACTTACGTCATTCCTCATGTGGAACAAACTTGCCATTTGCCATAGTCTCCACCATGATGGATTTGGCTGCAGGTTGAAAATTTGGCAAAACCTACAAAAGTTAATTCTCATATAGGCAAGGCAAGGCAAGGTAAGTTTATTTGTATAGCACATTTCAGCAACAAGCTGCTTCTTGAGACATTAAAAGCATCAAAACAAAATGCAAGAAACCCATAAAAGGTCATATAAAACGGAATGCAAAAAGAAAAAAAAAGGACATTTAAAGCTAAATTAGAACTTTTTTGTAGTTCAATATTGATCTTTACGTGCTATTAGTTTATGAATTGGCCTTAGCAAGACCCCAAAAAATGTTTTCGTGACATGAGACTGCATGAGACCCTGTGAATTTTTTATTTATTTTGGTGTACTGACTAGTACACTGGTGGGAAATCTTGTGGTGGAAGCGTGTTTTGCGTGTCACAATATCAGGAAGACAACAAACACTTCGCCCTGCAAATTTATCTACGTGGACATAGAATAAAGAAGACTGGTATTTACCTGCATTGAAGCCATCCTTCCAGAAAGTCCATTGAAGTAGCTACAACCTTCCAATCCACTCTGCTCCATGCACGTTTGTTATCATATTTTTTCCCATCATTACAGCGAGTGAGTGGGGAATTGTGGGAAGTGTGGTTCTTAAAACGCAGTACCGATTTTATCACGACCAGAGAGGCCGCCAAAGTGCTGAGATATCTCATGTAGCTTTAAAACAAAATGCAGGAAAAATAAAATAAAGGAATAAAGGTTACCATAAACCGTAAGTCTGATCGGTCTGAAATTTCACACGTATGTTTAGGGTGGATGTCTCCCTATAGGGTGTTAACGGCTAAGAAATCCAATCCAAGATGGCAGAGAAACTGGCAGAGAGATTAAACTCACTGGATACGAAGAAGGCACTACCATGTTGCACCAGGTAAAAGCATTTGCGTGACTCTAGCACTTATCCTACATGGTCAGTAGCCTACACGCGCTGGTGCTGGTGGTGCAGGAGGGACCGGAGTACATTATGCACTATGTGCAAAGCCATGCCCATCACACTTTCATTGTATTTTCATTGATGTTATAACTCAAATGTGCTGTAATAGTGTGGCCTGTTGATGGGCTTGTTGCTGCGCTCTCTCGTTGCTGCACTCATTCGTTGCTGCGAATGCTCATTGTGGCTCTCATTTGTTGCTGCGTGGTCGTTGCTGCGTGGTCGTTGCAGCGTGGTCGTTGCTGCGTGGTCGTTGCTGCGTGGTCGTTGCTGCATGGTCGTTGCAGTGTGGTCGTTGCAGTGTGGTCGTTGCAGTGTGGTCGTTGCAGTGTGGTTGTTGCACCGTGGTCGTTGCAGTGTTGTTGTTGCACCGTGGTCGTTGCAGTGTGGTTGTTGCACCGTGGTTGTTGCACCGTGGTCGTTGCAGCGTGGTCGTTGCAGCGTGGTCGTTGCAGCGTGGTCGATGCAGCGTGGTTGTTGCAGCGTGGTCGCTTGAAGTTTGACCCCGTATAGCTGCTTGCGGCTTTAATACTAAGACTGAAATTCTGCCATTGTCTGTGTTTAAATGGATGTCAATGAAGACCTTTACAAGAGCAGTCTCAGTGCTGTGGTCGAAATCCTGACTGGAAGACACCAAAACAATTATTTTGTGCCAGTTTAGTTGTTCGCTGTTGAAAAACTGCTTTTTTACTTAAAAACGGGAGGTTTGATATGGGCATATAATTGTTCATTTGTGAGGTGTCTAGATTATTATTTTTTAAGAGTGGCTTGGCCACTGCAGTTTTCAGGGTTTGTGGGAACACACCTGAAAGAAGAGATGTGTTTACAATTTGTATTAAATCAGAGGCCATGCAGTTAAATACATTTGTTTAAAAAGCCTGTAGGCAGAATATCAAGGCAACAGGAGGAGGATTTCAGATATTGTATAATGTCCTCCAGGGTTTTATGGTTGATCGGATAAAATTGTGTCATGGTATTAATTTTAAGTGAACACTGGGACAACACATATCCTGTACCTGATATGGAGGCACTGACTGCTTGTCTAATTTTCAGAATTTTGTCAGTGAAGAATGAGGCAAATTCATTGCAGGCCCTGGTGGATAGAGGTTCAGAGGCTACTGACACAGGAGGGTTTGTTAGCCTATCGCTAGTCTCGCGGGCCAGACGAGTCGACTTCCGGTCCGGATTGTCTACTACGTCAGGTATTCAGGCACAAAATTTTGTTGAAGGAAGTTGGGGAAAAAACGGGCGGATATCCTGTCAAAATTCTGTAGAGAATAGTAGACAGTCCAGACCGGAAGTGATGCGTTTTTTTAAGAACTTCCTTTTACAAATTCTAAGCGGCTGAAGTCCAGACTCTCTCCTCTGTAGAGCGTCTGGCTCCGAGACTAGCCTATCGCTGGTGGCAAACAAAGCATGTCCATTATTATTGTTTTTGGTGATGATGTCAGAAAAGAAGGACTGCCATGCATTTCTCAGCTCCAAATTATAAATGCGAAGTCTCTCTTTATAGACGTCATAGTGAACATGGAAATATTTTTTCCGCCACCTGCATTCAGCTTTTCGACACTCCCTTTTTTCTATTCTGCCCAGCATGTGTCTCCATTGAGGTATTTTCTTACCAGAGACCACCTTCACCTTAGTGGGCACAATGACATCAATAATATTTGTAATTTTAGTAAATATTTCACTGGTGTTTTCAGAGATGTACAATTTTGTGATGACCTCTGTTTGAACATTTGTGTGCATGGAGATAGTACTCTCAATGAAAACACAGGAATGATCAGAGAGTGCAACATCAGACACCTCAACCTTAGAAATATTCAGACCTTTGGTGATGAGCAAGTCCAGAGTGTGCCCCTTGTTGTGTGTGGGCTCCGTCTCATGCTGAGTCAGTCCATAGTTATCAAGGACACAACACAGTTCTTTAGCCCCTCTGTCCTGAGGGTTGTCAACATGGATGTTAAAATCACCAACAATAACCACAGTCAAAGTCAATACAGATAATAAACAGCAGTTCAGCGGCTTGTCCTGGAAAGTCATGAGTGCCATTAGCCTTGTAGCCTGGACTCTAGCGAGCTGTCGTAGCATATCTGGCACAGAAGGTGCGATTTACTTGACTTGACTTTCTTCCACGTTAACTCTCACTTCACTGAGATTTTTATTGCACAAATGGTTAAGTGTATTACCTAAATTAGTTTTTCATTTAGTCGTCAAAATACGCTCACTGATGAAATAATGTTCAAATGCAGCCAGATCTGAAAGCTAGGCTAATGCGCTGGCTCTGCCCCTCTGCCCATGTTTTGTGGCGCTTGACTCCAGACTCAGCTCAGCTGCCAATCCCTCTTTTATTGCTATTCTTCTTCCTAGGAAATCAGCCTTCTCATGCATGAAAATCACCAAACGTGACACATATGTAGTAGACCTATGTAGATGTATACTGTATAGGTCCAGCCCTATGGCAAAAGCCCTCAACTGGCATTATGGGCCAATAGTCCTGATGGTGGCGCTACAGCAACTGTCAAAAGTTTACAACTTTGAAATTCCATAACAAATCAGCAGTATGTGCTATCACTTAAGAACCACTACAAAAATGTCGGCCAAAGTGAGCAGTAAGATTTATATGCTTCGAACTGCCAGGAATTATGAAACTTGTCACTCTGTTTTTCCTCAAAAACTAATTCATCTCCACGCATTCTTTGCTACACTGCATTTTCAGACTGTCCTCCACAAACTATCCATTCCAGATTTTTTAAATATCAAAAATTGAGCCCACAGTGCATCAAAATGTTTTACTGGAAACAGCACTACTGTATGCAGCTACTGCAAATTCATACTCAATAAATCTGTTCATGAAAAAAGATGACAAGATGTTCATAACATGGTGGGACATTTCTCAGGCATTGTCTCTGATTGAGCACACCTGCATTACACAATGTACAAGCAAGCAAGACAAGCCAAAAACATTTCAACCCTCCCAGTTTGTCACTAAGCAGAGATGGATGGATGGATAGATAGATAGATAGATAGATAGATAGATAGATAGATAGATAGATAGATAGATAGATAGATAGATAGATAGATAGATAGATAGATAGATAGATAGATAGATAGATAGATAGATAGATAGATTACATTGTGGCAAACCAAAATGGGCGCCCATCCCTGAACTACAGCTCCCATGATCCCTCAGGCTGTGGGAGTGATTGCACCTAGGCTGACCTGCACACCTGAGTAGAATAGCAATAGCAATAGAGCAAGAGCAATAGACCTTTTCTATTCAGGCCACAAATTCTGCGAGCGTTGGAGCAAGATAATAAAATATCCACTGAACAGCATATACCTGATGATTCTCTATCAAGAGGATTCTTGATAATATTGCTGTATGTTATTTGCCAAATTACACTACGTTGTCTAAGAGAGTTCTACAGAAAGGCCTGAACTATTTTGCACAAGGATATATCCATGAGATTTGGATTTTGGAAGGAGCAGGTGAGAACATAACTTAAGAGTTGATGCTGGGTGTTGAGTGTGAGAATGATCTGTTATCATCCAGCTACAGGATAATTGGCTGCTGTACATCAAGCACCTAATGTTACTAGCTTTGTAGCTTTTTGTGTCGGCGCTGCAGGGAACTGATGTGTGGAGGGAGTTGTGGAGTATCGTACAACTTGTTTTCTTATAACATAGTTTTTCTGTATGTTTTAAGAATCTTTTATTTTTATTTTTTTTACTAATGTCTAATTGATGAACACAACACAGGACAAGCTTTGTTTGTGGGACATCAGAGGAGTGGTCTTAAGAAATCAGGCAACCTTATTGGTTATTATTCTACGTGTGATTGACAGGTCGGAAAGGTCTATTAGCCAGCATGCCCAGTGAACAATAGAAAAACCCAGGCCAGAAGAGCTCTGGGGAAAAGCATCTGGAGGGTGCCTCACCCCTCATGTGTGATTTAAGTTTGTTTGAGAACTTTCTTTTTTAGAACCTACAGTAAACTAAGTTTTATTAGAAAGCCAAGCAAAGGCCAAGCTTCTCACTTGACAGATAGCTCAATAAGATCCTTGGGTTGAGTTGTGAGTTCAAACCCTGGGTGATGCAGAATAAACATACTAATACCTACTCAGGCATTGCACTGTGTGGATTTGAGACACATGATTTTAAAGATATTTTTAATTTATGAGGTTTTAAATAATATAGATCTGGGCAGAGACCCTCATGTATTTGCCATTTGTCGTCTCCTCTTCCTCTTCCTCCTTCTTCTTCCTCTGCAAAATGTCCGCCCCCGACTCGGTGCTGCACAGCAGCGTTATAGTTGGTTTTTTGGAAGGCAGGCCAGCTGTGAATTGATCTTTTTTTTTTTTTTTTTACCAGTATTTTATATCTTGATTCAGTATGCTAATCAGTAAACGTGATGCTTAATGTTTGTTGTTAATTACCCATCAATTATTAGTGGTACTGAAGATTCTGTTCTGTCTTGTTCATTTAACAGGTGAAGAAAATCAACCGAAACTTTCCAGTTAATCAGCAGGTAAGATTGTTTCAAAACATCCACTGCTGCTGAATTCTGAGGTCTTGATATTTAATTATTTTCTAACTTGTGTGACAACTTCACTCTCCATTGTGTTAATTTGACTCTGCATTGTGTTCTCTGTGTCGCTCGTTCCTCTGACCCATGTTAAGGGATTGCCCAGGGTGGGATGCAAACCTATAACCTTGCATCTACAAGTTGGATGTGCTAACAACTATGCCAAGAGAGACATCTTTCTTGGCAGGGTCGTTAGCACATACTTTATACTAAGGGAGTGAGTTTCACTAGTCGACGACTACTATACTTTACCCTTCTCGTTACACTTGCATTGTAGAATAATAGTGGGAGAGTGAAAGCTTAGCACGAATCAGGATCAGCAACTCTGCCTCAGATGCAGCTTTCATTAATATTCCATTGGTGTGAGACATCTGTCTGACCTGGCAACTATTGTAAAGGAAGAAAATGGTTTACATCATTAAAATCCAACCAGTGAGAAATAATAAGACTAGCTAATGTTTGCTTGCTCAGTTCACTATCAGTATTAATCTGTCAGTCCAGACAAGGAAAGTGGTTTTGCTGTTTTTATAATGAATGTGACAGCTCCCATATAAAGAGTGAAGTCATTCCACAACTCATCTTCAAAGAAATGAAGTACATTAGAAGAGACTGCCTCATCTTCACTCCTCCTGAATCTATTCCCTCAGTTGCTTCTGGCATCCATCATAGGGCCCACAGAGAGATATAAACAAACATTTCACCAGAGCTGCTTGGTCTGCCCTCCTCTTTGATGCCCAAGCTGTGGTTAGCCTCACCTGCCCCCCCCAACCCCTTCCACCTTCTTCACACTGTTGTTTACTGCCTTCCATCCCCATCTCTCTCTCTGTCTCTCCTCTCCATCCCACTCCCTGACAGATTATCTACATGGGCTGGGTGGATGAGAAGGAGCAGGACTCCGTTCAGGACCGAATGTACTCACCAAAGTTCCTTGCCTTGAGAGGTTCCTCACTCTTCAAGTTCTCAGCGCCCCCAGTAGGTGTTCACTGTCATGACGTCCATCCTTTTTTAAACCAGCATTTGCAGAAAAGTCAGAATGATCCAAACATGGATTAATATTCCATTGTTGACCCGGCTGTAAGCGAATCAAACACACAACATAGCATTTATATGCAATGTTGAATCCATGATATCATCCAGCTGTACAGTGATTGAATTAACACCACAATTCTCCTGATACCACTGATCTTCATTTGATTGCTTTTTACAGGATATCTGTATGCTATGCCAGCCATGCTCCCACCATAGTTATGTAATAATAACATTTTCAGCTTGTGGGGGACCTTCCCTTGACTACTGTACCTATTTATAGTGCATGTATTACAGAAAGACTTGCGAAATGTTACAGGTGACAACATGGGACTGGACCAGAGCTGAGAAAAGCTTCACTGTGTATGAGATCATGTGCAAAGTTTTAAAGGTAAGACCATCTTTTTTTGGGAGTAAACAATGTCAGGATCATAAATCGATCCATGAAAGGAAGCCGTCATCGAAGAAATCCAAACTAACTAGTACAGTCAGTGAATAGGGAAAATCCCTATGGATAACAATAACCCACGGTGAATTCATACTATTAGCTTAACGATGCTATTAGAATCAGTATCAAATCAACCCCTACCCACTTTCTTACACAATTCCCTTTGTCTTTCTCAAAAAGATTTGCTTTTTAAATGAGCATTTTAGATGAACTAGAGCACCGGTCCTGTATCTATTTCTGTTTCTATGAAAAGGCCGAAAATAAAGATAGAAATCAAAAGAATGAGGGTTCCCATACACTGGCTAAACCTGCACGTACAGTAAAGCACTGTCATTACTGCAAATAAATAAATAAATAAAGATAACCCATGTAAAGAACCAAGTACAACTCCCCACCGCTGCTGCTTGTGGATGCCGGAACATTCCGCAGCACAGTCACATCATCTTATGTCAAGTCAGTGCCATCATTTGTACGTGATCGGCATGGCAACCTGGCTAACTGCGTTCTCTCAGGACAACGACCTTCTAGACAAGCGGAAGCACTGCTTTAGTGTTCAGACGGAGTGCGGGGAGGACTTGTTCTTCAGCGTGGAGCTGGAGTGCGAGCTGCTGACGTGGGAGAAGGCCTTTCAGATGGCTATTTTCCTGGAGGTGGAGAGAATACAAGTGCGTATATCTCTAGGCGGTGATGAGACGCGCCCCAGCGGATGTGACATTCTGTTCTGCACAGTCTCTGCTTGGCGTCTCTCTCGCTGACACTGATATATGTTCATATATGACATGTTTTATGGAGCAGGTGAAGGTTGGACTGTCCGTGTGCCTCTAATGGTTGATGTCCTGTGCCCTTGGCCCCACAGTGTAAAACGTACGCTTGCATCATGGAGAGCCACCTGATGGGACTGACCATAGACTTCAGCATGGGCTTCGTTTGTTTCGATGCCGCATCGAAGGTAAGTGAATGATAATACTGCATGTTAACCACTTCCTGTGGCGGACGAGGGAAAGAATGTCTACGTTCCTCAAAAAGAATCGAAATGCAACCACATTCTTTGTGCTATTTTAAGCCACCTGCGCCTACAGTTTATTTGTTTAGATGGCTGGTTCCTTGCAGCCCGAATATCCTATTCCTTCCTGACTGCTGTTGTATTTGGCCTGTTTCCAAACCTGAGTGACACAATACCTACCCCACTGCTCTGCAACACACACAATGTGGACAAAAAGAAACAATGGCAGCCATATTGTTCCATGAGTACAAATTCCATTCAAACTGCCATGGTAGAGCAGGCCACGGGAGGAGACTCCTGAATGAGATGATCCCCAAGGGGAGACCGCCTTCTATCCTGTCCTCGCAGGATTCCAACATATGAAACCCTGTGCCCTTTAACAGGCTGTACTCTGGAGATACAAGTTCTCTCAACTGAAAGGATCATCCGATGATGGAAAGAGCAAGATCAAGTTCCTGTTCCAAAATCCGGATTCTAAAGTTATTGAAGCTAAGGTAACGGATATGTGTTTTTTGTTGGTTTCTTTCTTTCTTTAATTCTGTTTCTGATTTCTTCTTGGCACTGACTTGGAAGTCAAGATGAATGTCAGAGTGAAAAACTGCAGGCAATGCTGTTGGTACATTATTATTTTATGCTTGCCCACCACGACCCCAGCCTCGACCCTCTCTGTTCTGCTCCCTGCTCCCTAACTTTATTATGGTCATGTAAGTGTAAACCCGCCTCAGGCAGGGTTGGTCTGCCCCCTTGAGCAGAGCCACCCACGCCAAGACAAAGTGCATTACCATTTCAGTTTAATAAAGGGTTCCAATGAACTTGAGAGTGATGAGCAATCCTGAATGAAATTTAAATACCGCTATCCCTTGTCTTTCGCAGGAGCTGGAATTTTCCAACCTCTTTGCAGTGCTACACTGTATCCATGCATTTTTCGCTGCCAAAGTTGCTTGCCTGGATCCAATTTTTGTGGAGAGTCAAGGTACCGTGACTACAGGTGGGGGTCATACTCTCACCAGCATCTCCAGTAACGCACAGACATCTAAATTCAAATACTCCACCTGACAGACATTGCTCTCTCCTGCCCCTGGAACCCCTAGCTACCTTCATCCCACCTTACCCCTCTGGAAAGAAGACACTGCACTTAGTCACTATATTATGGGGTGAAACAGACAAGAACATTGATTAGTGGGCTTCTGTATACTCTACAAGGCCATGCAGTCAACGAGGATAACACCATCCACTAGTGGAACTATTTTATTGAAAGAACTCTTCCCATAACAACATGGATGCTATTGGATGTTTTTAAAGAACAGGAGAATATCTGTTAACAGGACGCTGGGTCATTGGATACATCAAACTGTATGTAAATAACGTGTCCAGCCCAGGGGTTCCTGGAGCCAGTGGACAGTGGCCTGATTCTACGTTTCTGAATTGAAATATTTCATTGGATTTTCACATGTAAACCACTTGTTGATAAACATCGCATACATGTAGCTGTAATATCAAGGTGAAAATGAGTTTTCTACATCATTTTCATGAGGTTTGGTGGCTTTTTAGAACAAGTCAAATGTAGAATTTGATTTTAGTTTCTTGTTCTTACAAGGACACTTGCAAACCAGTTTGCAGCTTCAATAAAGATCAATTAGATCCCCCTCTTTCTGTTTGTTTCTAATGCAGAATATAGAAATGGCAGAATACACCAATGCTGGGGATGCTTTGTTATATACTGTAGCATTGACTCCCTGTAAAGAGAAGATATAAAAAGACTTATTACAGTACATGGGAAAAGTGGTCAGTTAGCATTGTCAGCATCTGTCAATACATGTCAGTAACTTTCAATTTAAAATATTTCCCCAATCAAATTACTTACCACAATTTCTTAGTGCCTGTATGTTGAAAATGATTGCTTATGTTATAAAATGCAGTGTCACGGTCTATTTGCTTGTATTTCTGTCCCTTTTCACCAACCAAATTAATTTGAAAACGTCAATCAATACAGTATATTGATAGACAAAGTTGACATGAATCAATCCAAAACACCTTGGCCTCTGTTTTCATGCAGTCAGGATTATTTGTTGGCCACAGGGACGTTAACGGAGATAACAAGAGTGAGGAAAAAATCATATCCTGCACAATAATGAAATTCCTGAAACACAAGGAACCCAGGTTTATATTGTTGTGGAGGACAGGGCTGTGGTGACTCAGAGGCAGAGGGGGTTTTAATCAAGGCATTCAGAGCACAGTAATCCCTCCCACACTCAACCTGGTCAAGACCTGGATTATGGGCCAAATACAAAAAGTGGAAACCTATAATTATAATTGAGTGCTGCAATCAAAACAGAAAATATGTGTGGTTATATTCTGCATTCATATTACATTTGCTTCGAAATAGTTTACAAAAATGAAGACACCTTCGATGTTATGTTTTCTGCTTGATCATGATGTTATACTATACATAACATCCAAATGAACTATAGGGTTAAATTAATATAGGTGATTATTACTAGAGGGATTACTTTAAGGGATTATTGCATTTGTTAATTTGATGTGCGCCCCAGAATAAATAGATTATACCTTCTTGTTCTCTTTGCCATTTACCTTATGGACCAAGTTACCTAAAAAAAAATGTGAGACTGAATATTTATTTTTATATCAAGCCCTAGCATTGTAGCCCAAAGAGCCCCATGAAGTACATTCAGTTAGTTCTGTTTTGAAAGCTCATAGTCATGACTACCAACCCTTTAAAATGTTTGAGAAAGATGTTTGAGTCAGAGTCAAATAAGTCATGCTCTTAGCCACCATTCCCCTTGGTAGTGTTTCAAAGGAGTGAGCTATGGTTCAGGAAACTCATAGGATGGAAATTAAATGGGGTCAGGGGAGTGTGCATAGTCAAGATTACAGTGTGTGTGTGTGTCTGAAGGAAAGTGGTGCATTAGAGTCTATGCAAAGGAGGTTAGAGTGAAGCTTCATGTGCTTTGACATACCACAGAATGGACGTTTGAGATCATCTAACTTCCGCAGTTTGATGTATTTCCGACGCAAACAAGCTATGCATGTAGAGGAATTTGATTGGAACATTGACAAGTGCACGGGTTTTAAGAACTTTAGACAGATTCGATAGAAGGATAGCGTTGATTGACGGGTGGATGTCGTGAGATTGGCCTAAAATCTAAGGTACCTGTTGTCGTCATTGCCCGTGACCTACCGTTTTCCAGGAAGTAAGAGATCATATACTTTGATATAAGATTACAACAAATGTAGAATTTTGTACTTTTTTTGGGCATACATCGTTGAATAGGTGAACACTATGACCAATTATGTGAACCAAAATGGGACAGAATGCTTTTTTCATTTCAGTGCGACTTTAAAGACAACTCTTAAAAGACTAAAAGGCTGGTTTTCATTTTTTTGGCAAATGATAATTGTTTTATTTACAAAATATGTAGTGTATTTGTTGTATGTAGTGTACTACTAAATACAACCTTTTATAATGTGTCCGACCTTAAAAAAAAGAAATTCTTCCTGTTTTTTCCAGGCGGTATCTTGACTCTTGACTGACTTGGGCAGGTGAAAGTAGAAAACTCTTGAATGAGGGAGGCATACTGATAATCTAAATTTATGAAGGACTTTCCAGCAGTGATAATTTACATGACAAGCCAAATGTGAAGATTGTGACCTTTATTTGCCTACTGTGTACAGAGAGAACACATTTTCAAAATTAACATTTTCAAAATTAAAACAGGCCTGATAAGAATAACTGAACAATAGTTTTGGCTTCGTAAAAATAATTGAACATTCGGCCATAAAATTAGTGAGGAAATTGTCTTTACTCTGGGGATCATTTTTGTGATCAATGCTATAAATGTAGCTGTAATCCACACATGACAGTCCCATTAACTTTGGTGCAAGGTTTGACCTGAAGCTCCTGATATCAGATCCCCAGCTTTACAGAATGTCCATCTTGATTTCAATTTTACTAGAATTATAAGTCACATTGTTACCCCATAATTTCGAGACAGAGATAAACCACTAAAAAAAGTTATTCTCATTATTTGTTAAAAGAAATCACTGCAACATGTCTTGTTTTAAATGCTTTCACAGGGTGTAAATGCTACATACAGATCATGATGAAAATATATCACCTCCCCACAAAGCACAGTTGTATTATTTGAATAAACAGGACAACCAACAACATTATATCCCCAAACTTTGTTTACATCACCAGAACAAGATGCAAGGTAAGAGGCAAAAGTATGTTTACCCATGAAACAAACAGCAGTGGACTTTTGATCTCCACACAGATCTCCCAGTGTCTAGATACAGAAGGAAAACTTTACAACAATCAAACCAAATCCTAATGATTTTACCAAAAACAATACAATGTGAAAAACAGGCTGGGTTCAGATCCACCTACTACTGAATGCCATACTTACAGGTATACACAATATAACTAAGAACAAACCAACAACATTCATTACAACTTTTGGAATACCGATACTAAATTATGCTGTTAAAGCAAGATCAAAGAAGTTCCCGGTTTGTGATACATACATGTGACTTCAATGGCATGCTATCTATTCAAACGTTACGAGGAATGTTGAGACCACACCATAATTATGAACGCCGTTGTTAAGAAGTCCCATTTGCTGTGCCATTGATCTACACTCCTAATGAAGATCCCAACGTGACAATGTGTATTGGTACTTAAAAAGCCATCACTAAGGGGTGTTCCAGAAGAAATTAATAATTTGATACACAAAGCTTGACCCATATTTCACTGTCTCAGGCAGTAATCTAATCCCCAATAAGACCACATTCATTTAAGCAGAGATCTTTTCAATAGAGGGCTGTAGAATAAGGTGCTTGATAGAATAAGGTGCTTCATTGACTACCAGTCCAGACAAAAAAAGCTTCCAAAACCCCAGTTTCCACTGCTGTAAATTGAATAGCAGTACAGTTAATGATATTGTGGGTTCCTATTTCATGAGATTATAGTGACACACCAAGAGGAGAATTAGCTTCATATTTGATCAGGTGGGACATCACTTCCAACGATCAACTGTGGGATGTGAACCAGTCTGACAATCAGCATGAGAGAAGATTCAAAGCAAAGGAGAGGGTTATTAAGTGACTTACTAATCTATATGTCCATAATGGACCGAGCTGTTTGGACTGAGAAAAATGCTTCCATATCTTCAAGATTCAGCCTTCGAAAATTCTGTGGGAAATTCTGTTCCAAGTCTTCAGAAATGTATGAAAGAACACTTGTCACAAGATTCATCAGCCTGATTACTGGTGCGATTATAGACTCTGAGTGTCAGCAGAAAAGGAAAGATGTCTGGTGGAGGAACCAGGCCATAAAATGAATAACCAAATTAAAATGCCTATTCATATCAAGCCAGTTACTTGGGATAAAAAGCCAAAAGGACTTAACTATCCCACAGAGGAACCTTAAATACATTTATAGATGCACTGAATGAGAAATTACAAACCAATCGGCTCTAAAGCCCCACTGCTACAGTACTACTGAACAGTGAGAAAAAAGAACAGTGATATTTAATGACTAATGAGAGAACGCTTGACTAGTCTTTTGACTCAAATAGGATGATGGGATGACAGGATCCACATGCCTTTTCATGTCAGTTCAACCTTGTAAATCTTCAGGTAGCGTATAGCACAAGTTTAAAGCTTCTAAAAAAGGTGCAGTGAAACTTTTGATCTTTTAATTCTTCTTAACAAATATAGATAGAAATGTATTGTTTATACAATTTTTGATTTGTGACAATTTTGCGGAACTATTAACAGTGTGGTAGAATCAGAATCCTTCAAAAGTCTGAGAGGATTTCCGTTGAGTAGGCTCTAACTACATTTTGGATAAACAAATTCAAAACAACGTAAAAGTAAAACTAACTAAACAATCTTATTATATAATAATCAGAACGTCATCCATGATGACCCATTAAGTCTCTCTCTCCGTTGCAGGTTTATCATCAAGAGTGAATGAAAATAACGCTACATCTGTACTGAGTAAGAAAGAGAGGGAGCGTGTCTCAGCAGGCCTTGCATCCATACGGAACGAATGCCGCGTTGAGCTTCATCAGTCATTTTTCTCTGTGGTACAACAGATAGGCCTTAAGCGACTCAGGCAGAGGTAAAGTCATGATTTTGTCCCTCAGTGCGTTCACTTGTGGCTCCTCTGGCTTTAGGATCTCTCCAGTGTCTTTCTCCTCCTTCTCCTCCTCCTCCTCCTCCTCCTCTTCCTCCCTGTGCTCTTCTTCGATCCGCTCGTCCTCATCGCTCTCCACAGGTTGGGGTATCAGCTGGTTGCCCACAAACACGTAGGTGTTGATGCGTCGCCGCCGGCACCGCCTGCGCTTGCGTTTCTGGGGCGCTCTCTGCGCCGGGCCCCTGGCCGCGCTCTCGTCATTGGTCAGGTCGCGGAGGGTGCGGCGGATGTAGATCCGAGACAAGTCCTGGAGGTTCCTCACATTCACAGGGGCTACGGGGAAACCAAGATGACATCAGCTCCATAAACGTCTCCCAAATAAGGCAAGGTCATTTTGGGGCAGTAACTCAGTGTGGGTGAGAGATATGAGCATACTGTACCACACTTCAAAAGGCTCAGCACAAACAACACACCATGACAATATGTAGTACATAATTATACAGAGTACAGAGTTATGCTCCATCCGCAGGGAGCGCTATTAAAGGGGTTGTGTGCTTTTTTGGACATTTAGCCCTATTTGTGGTCTGTCTACCATGAACCTGAAACATACTGTAGAGACCATCATTTTTTTGGTCAGGTGTTGCTCGAAAAAGAGTTATTTGATCTCAAGCTTCTTTACCTGGTTAAATAAAGGTTAATAAAAACATTTAAACAATTATTTCACCGATCGTTGCAGTATTGCGCTAGCTGCCGTTTTTATGTAGGCTCTCACTGGGCTACAATGGAAGTCAACAGGGCTTATGTAAATGTGTTGATGAACTAGGTTAAATGTGCTTTTCCAAGACAGGAAGCACAGGGTGTAATCTTACCAGTCTCAGTATGCTCTCCTATGAAATGTATCGCAGTCTGAATATTTGTAGGTGGTTGGCATGACTTGCACATAGTGAAAACAAGCACCAGGGGATTGCTCATGTTCTAGCCATGCCAAACGTAAAAATATTAGGACTGCGATACATTTCACAGGAGAGCATCCTGAGACTGATGCGATTACACCCTGTGCTTCCTGCCTCGGAAAAGCACATTCATTATAGTTTCTCCAACACATTTACATATTTCCCCATTGACTTCCATTGTAGCCCAGTAATAGCATACAAAAAAAACTGCAGCTAGCTCAATACTGGAACGATCAGTGAAATTGTGGTCTCTATGTGTCAGGTTCATGGTAAAAGACCACAAATAGGGCTAAAAGTCCAAAATAGCACACTACCCCTTTAAAGTAAAAGCAAAGGTCTTTTTTCCCCGGAATGAAAAAAAAATCTAATCTTCAAGTTGATCTTCAACTTCAACTGGCTTTGACGTTTACTCTACTATTCAAATAAACAATGCAAAACCAGACAAAAACAGAACTGTCATGAGCATTGGTTCCCAGAGAGTAGTGGTTGGAGAGACTCACGCAGGTCCACAGAATCAGGCTTGTCTCCATCAGCTCGGTTCTGCTGGACCAGAGGGGCAAACGACACAGCCAAGATGTTCTTGCTGTCCCAGGAACACTGGCCAGTCCTGGTTATCTGGGTCAGCTGCAAGGAGAGACAAGAGAATCCCCATGTGAATCAATCAGAGCTCCATTCCACCAGGAGCAGAGAGAAGGAGCCAGTTTAGACCAAAAAACAAACAGTGCAGGTTACTGTTCATCGGCAGCTGGCAGGTTGAAGGACCAGGGACATGGTCCCACTCATCATTTTCATAATGGATAATTTGCCTCAGGAGTAGGAGTAACAGCCATTTTCCACATCATTCAGACACTATACACCTCTCACTTCATACATCTCACGTTATCCATCAAGACACTTTAATACATCTCACCTGATCCTCAATAGGCATCACCAGGATGCCGCCGACTTTGAGCAGGATTTTCATGTAATTTTCATGATCCTTCTGCACCCCGGCCCCGCAGTAGACGCGGTCGTATTGGTGACTGTCCGATGAGATCTCGAGACAGTTCCCCACCACAAAGGCCGGTTCACAGAACTCAAACCTGTCATAGGTGAAGAAGTATTCACAAATCACATCTGACAATCATGAAAAATCATGTCGTTGTTTTCAGAAAGGCTACATCCCCATCCTGAGAAAAATATATAATAAAAACCTATTAAAATGTATTCCATTTGCAAAACAAAAGCATCCAGGCAATGGGGAGAAGAAAGATGGAAAATTGGCAGGAATACTGAACTGCATCATATTAACTGTAGTTTCATAGTTTCAGCACACGCATCATTACATCCCTGTAAGCTATAACATTAGCCACATTCTGATTAATCATCAACTCACTTATCAAAGCTGTCACTATTTTTTATGAAGTCATCCAGTTTCTCCCTGGCATATTCGACCACATCCTTGTGGAGCTCAACCCCGTGGTTCACGCCAAATGAACCTGCAAAAAAACAAAACAAAGGAACTCTGACACGTTTGTCATTTTTAACACGTGTGAGTGAGTACACACACACACACACACACACACGCATGTACTTTCAAGAAGACGAAGCAGGGAAAAGCCAGGTGATTACCGATGATGAGGCCCACCATGGTGCTGAGGTACCCTGTCCCGCTGCCCAGGTTGAGGAAGGACAGCCCCTGCTGGAGCTTCAGAGCCTCCATCACCTCGGAGTAGATGCAGGGGGCGGACAGGTGGATGTTTCCGTGCTTCCAGGCCAGGTCCTTGTAGGCGTTGTCCCGGTAGCCCTCCAGGTAGTAGTCCCCGCGGTCTATGGCCCGGAAGGCCTGCTCCACGCGGTCCGTGCGGATGTACTGGGCCTCCTTCAGGTTGTCGATCAGGTCGTCGTTGTCCTCCCCGGCGCTCACAGCTCCTCCCATGGCGAAGAGAAGAGGCGGTGAACCAAGGTGCTGAGCTCGTCCTCGGGCGGAGTGCGCTGTCTGCTCAGTGTGGCATGGAGAACGGAGTGACGCCCTCAAAAAGATCCAGAGGCGGCGGAGCTCCCCGGAGGCCACCTCAGATCATGGTCGAGTCAGAAATTCTGAAGACGGAGGGGGGGGGGACGCAGATAGGAGCGATATGGTCACTACAGATCATGGATGTGGTAGGGAGGACAAATCATTAAGACGTTTGCACAGCTGAATGCGTGGGGAAGTCTATTATTTTAAGAACAATAGTAAAACTGATGTACGGGCACAGATACTGCCAAGACGCTAGTGAGCAACCGCCTCTGCGTTTTCTCATGAGAGATCCGACAGCCCTTTAGAGCCTATCATAGCAAATTAAAGATTACATCCATTAGGTCTGTGTGAAGGCGAACAAATGATTTCCACAAAAAGGGTTTAACACAGAACTGATGCATAGTGTTAATGAGCACGTCCTGTGAGGAGCTACTAGGCCTAATCTCACAAGCCTCTATGGAGACAGACGGGCAGAAGGGATGGAAAACAGTCTTCAATCTCTCTCTCTCTCTCTATGCCTCCTCAGCATCTCCCTGTCTGAGTCAGCTAACAAAGACCAAATCCAGAGGTGACATTGTAATGGTTGGGCCTGGCGGTGTAGTCATTATCCATCATCATATCCATCTATCTCTCTCTCTCTCTCTCTCTCTCTCTCTCGCACAGGCAAGAAAAGATTTATTGATTTATTTATTTCAACACAGATAGTACAGTGGCATTTTTGCCCTAGTTTTTTCCCTCCCTGGAATGCATAGGTGGGTCCTCAGAGTTTTCTGCGGCAGAAATACAAGTCGGGGAAATGGGTCAGACGAGGTGTTTCGTGAGCATACGACTGAGTGCTGCACTGCAGTCTTACCAACGGTAATCTTCAGAAGAAGAAAAAAAGAAGCATGTTATCAGCCGGAGACTGGGCTGTAAAGGAATATCCCCTCTTTGACTGTTACAGTTAGCTAAAAGTAGGACTGTTTATAAATTCAAACAGTTTGGACCGAGGTGAACCTCAAGGCGTGTATGCTGCGTGGGAACAGGAGCACATGCCTTCCCCCGGAATGAGAGGCAGGGAGGCTGGCTGCCATCCCACTCGGTGACGAGGGCAACCCCCTGAACCTGCTGGGTGACGACGAAACGTGTAACAGATCTGGGGACAACACGGAAACACGCACGCACTGAAACCCTATCTGTAATGAGGCCACGATGCTCCAAGCTGGCACCACATAGTGCGACTCATTGCTCAGTAAAGAATGTCAAGTAAACAGGGTGATGATTGATTGGGTTTCAGATTACTTTCCGCTCACATTTAATGTCGAGTAACCCTGACAAAAACAAAAAAAAGGGGTTAAAAAAACCAATCTGGGGTAGTAAACAAGAGGTTTACATCCAGATGGATAGAATAGAATATAAAGTGTATTTGCCATGTGTAACAAGTACAGGTACATTGGAAATTAAACGAATTATAATTCTGAATTATTGTAATCGCTAGTCTTTACAGTACAGTATTATCAGTGCTAATCAGTTCCTCAGACACTCGTCACTCTGCATATTTAATAAATAAAAGACTGACAGTCTCTTAAAACTGAGTGGACCTAACTGACTACCTGACTAGTCATGGTGACTTTATAAACTGTAACTGACAAATAACGTCTAAAACTCTGTAGGTTGAACATTTATGAGCTCTGGTAATGAGTATTTGCTAGCGTCAACTGACAGAATTCAGAGCCAATGAAGTGAGGTGCTACAGTTACCGCCCACTGGGTAGGAGCTCTTTAGCCAATCATCTTACGAGCCTCCCCGCCTTCATCTGCACTGCGTGTGATGGAAAAACAAAACATAAACAACAGGAAATGGATGACTGGTTGTGAACCAGAGAGAACCCAAAGTAATGCCTTATATAATTTGAGACGTATGCGTCACATATAAAAGCTAGATGATATGATGGATCGTTTCACACTGTAGATGATGGATTAGCACGGGTGTGTAATGCTAGTAAGCGACAGCAGCAGTAGTGGCGAGGCGAAAGCAGCCACACAACAAAGACTGAGCAGTCGAACGATGACAGCTAACGTTAGCGGAATCAACAATTCAGCTAAATGCTAATTTAAAGCAACATTCAACACTGTTGGTATGGTGGACCTTAGCTAGCTAGCTTGCTGATATACTCACAACAATTATTATATTGCCACCTATCCATTCACTGCCATTTAAACATTCCAGGCCAGCACAGGGGCCATCACATTCACAACTAGTCCTGCTCCCAGGAAGACTGGAGAGGACAGAGGAGCCATGTCTAGGCAGAGAGGAGCCATGTCTAGGCAGAGAGGAGCCATGTCTAGGACAGAGGAGCCATGTCTAGGCAGAGAGGAGCCATGTCTAGGACAGAGAGGAGCCATGTCTAGGCAGAGAGGAGCCATGTCTAGGCAGAGAGGAGCCATGTCTAGGACAGAGAGGAGCCATGTCTAGGACAGAGAGGAGCCATGTCTAGGCAGAGAGGAGCCATGTCTAGGCAGAGAGGAGCCATGTCTAGGACAGAGAGGAGCCATGTCTAGGACAGAGAGGAGCCATGTCTAGGACAGAGAGGAGCCATGTCTAGGCAGAGAGGAGCCATGTCTAGGACAGAGAGGAGCCATGTCTAGGACAGAGAGGAGCCATGTCTAGGCAGAGAGGAGCCATGTCTAGGACAGAGAGGAGCCATGTCTAGGACAGAGAGGAGCCATGTCTAGGCAGAGAGGAGCCATGTCTAGGCAGAGAGGAGCCATGTCTAGGACAGAGAGGAGCCATGTCTAGGCAGAGAGGAGCCATGTCTAGGCAGAGCTAGTTAGCTGCTAGCAAGCACGAACCACGGTAGTCTTTGTGTCGAATTTGACAACTTGCACAATGTTTATAAAGATGATAGTCTCTCCGACTATAGAACTACAAGTGAGTTGTTTGGATGCTTTTGCATACAAGTAGGCCTCGTTAACCAAGTATCCGCGTGCGTCACCAACTCGAGACAAAGCATACGAGCCAGCTAGCGCGAGCTAACGCGTTAGAAAACAGATGGTTTGAAAACATCAAAGCTCAAATAGTGCCGAATTCATCCTAACTTCGAGAAATGTGTTCGTTTATACTTACAGCGACGAATCCCATATAGGGTGTATGTACTTCGTGGTTGTTTCCCAGGCGGTTGGTGAGGTTGAGCTAGTCTCCGGCTAGCCTAGTCAGCGTTTGCGGGTGAACGAGGATGTGTGTTGTTCTGCAGCTTTCTAGTTGTTGATGACCAGCTACCAGCGACCCGTCCGTCTTCACCCGGAACAGCTGAGGATGTAAACACATGTCACGTGGTTTTACATACTCAAAGTGTGATTATGGTTAGGCTATATGTGATGGGCAGATGAGTATTTTCTGACATTGTACTAACTTTGTGATACAGTTACTGACGACCTGCACATTTCTTCAATATAGCTGGCTACATGAGTTGTGATCAGTCCAGGCCAATAGCCCGTGCATATCCATTTCTCAACTATCTCCCCGATTTTAAAGGCTGAGATGGAGTTGAGATCATCTGTCTTTGCTTAATCTTTTGCAACTAAATTTAGGTTGCTGGTTTCAGGCCAACAATTCAATTGCCATGATAGGGAGAATGAATCATTCGGGTGTAGGCTATTGTCATTCATAATGGCTCAATAACAACATGTAGACCTAACATTTTCCTAAAATACAACCGAGTAATGGCCAGGGTGATGTCAAGAACCCTAAATGTGAGTTGAGCTTGTCCCCAGGCCTACCAGGTCACATAGCTGACCAGGGCTACTGAGGGCAAGTCCATATCCTGACCTGAATCCTGAGAAAGTGTATACAGTGGTCACGTTACAGTATTCCCATTGCTGTGTTCTTATTTTAGGCACTCAGCCCCCTGCTGGTTCGGAAAGCGATGCTCCCAACTGTTACCTGTCAGAACTGTCATTAGCCTGTAGGCTACTGGTGTATGATGGATGTACGCACTAGAAAGCTCTTAAGGAAAGGTGACCGTCTGTCCGAGCCAAATTAGATAAGTTATGGGCTACCCTAATTTCCCTGTATGAAACGTGAGCCACCTTTCCTTGAAAACTATAAACACTACTATAAATACTTGGCAGGGCTCATTACAGCAGATGCAGCATTGATATGTGCCAAGGTTGTTTCAGTTTTTCTAGACATCCAACAGGTTTTTTAGAGGTATTTATTGTTGCTCATGCATGCATGATATTCAGCTGCATTTCCTGGCGTGTTTTCTTTAAATGCACCACTAGGTGGACCCAGGCCCCCAGGCTCTGCTGTGGAGGCACTGGGCCCCTGTTGATGCACTCAGTGCAGTCATGGTTTATTTCTACAATGTTTCCACTGTGATATACAGTCGGCTAAGCAAACGTGTGGGGTCCATTTTCATTTGTCAGACGTTCTCGACATTCAAATAACTGTTGCACATAACAGAAGCTATTCTCAACTGTGAAATAGATTTTGACTATGGTGTATGATAATATTTTATGGCAACACACTGCTTTATCTGAGAACCACACAACCATTTAAAAAGTTTATTTCTACCATACACAAACTGTACAACACAGCGCATATCTTCTTATTATGAAATAGTAAAAGTAATAGGAACTTTAATTTACAAACTACTTGAACTGAAAAAGCATTACATTTTAATGAATATGAAAAAAAATACAATACCATTTCATCATACTAATATCATTCCACAAAAAAAGTCCAGTTCACATTACAAAACATCAAATACTAACAGGGAAAAATAAATATTCTTCACAAAACTTCCTGAGCAAACAATGTGTGGTATAGGAATTAAATATGATAACTTGAAAACCAACAGAATTTATAAATAAAAAAAATTGATTCATTTTTTTAAGATTGAAAGGATCTAAAATATGTTGAGTATTGTGATAAAGACATACGTCATTTTATACCTCAACACTTGTCCTCAATTTGGCTGTTCTTTCTTTTTTCTTTTTTGCATTATGCTCTTTGCTTCCTCTGCAAGAAATTAATCAACTGAGTCAAACTCAATTAATTTAAACTTGATAAAACTATAAATCCATGCAAATCTTAAAAATAACATTTTACTGTGACATCAATTGCAATGGCTCAAAACACTATATTTTTCTGACTCCCCAGGGCAATATAACTTACAAATGTGAAAGTGCAACTAATTTACAATATGGTTAGAAACAATAATTACCAAGATCACATGTTTGTCTTTTTTTGCAATGAGTGAAAGTGTAATATAACTAATGTATTGTATTAAAAGTTGTATAGGCATTATTTACTAGTTGAAATGCTGATCAAATCTTCTCCTATATATAGCCAAAATACTGGATGTGTAACTTTACAGAAACTGAAATGCACATCCACAAATAAGCCCGCATGATATAATTCAATAATTCTCTCTTGATTGATTAAAACATACCATAATTTAAAATTACAGTAAGTTTTTGTGTTGTTGTTTCATTCTCCCATAAGACCCTGTCTATTTTTCCAAGTGACACAAATTTTAACATAAATAGGCCTACTCAATTTCCCAATCTCAACTGTGATACTTCAAGACCTGACTTTGAGATTACAGCTACTGAGACAATGCTTGGATATTTTAAATGTCATTTAAACAGTCATTAAGAACATTTCCTCAGTTGAAAAGAATTGAACTGTATAATAAAGACACCATCCACATAATACTGTCCTAACACAAAACATATTACTGGATATTTGCTGTATTCATTTACATTTAGGCACATATATGCACACTTTGTGCACAGAAGGCAGTTTAATATCTATATAGTTCAAGAAAAAGAAAGACATCTTGACAAAGGATTTTGATTTTCTTGGTGCTGTCAGTTGCTCTATTCTAGGAACAAGTTATGCAAAGTTGAATCTGACATTCAGTTTATTGAATGAAATAGAACAATGTTGCATTTTGATAAGGACTGAGTACAACTTACTACTGTAGTTGCAGTCAGCCTTTAACATGGATCAGGGATGTACAGTACAGTTGCATTGCATTTTTGATCTTTAGCGTTTATTTCATCTTACCATACATTCAGTTTTCAATAAGAAATAGAAAGCAAAAGCAACAATTAGGCTACAAAATATTGATGATGTATTATTTTGGTAGGTTTTTACCTTCAAGGGAGATCCTAATTGTTTTGAGGAAGTTATATAGATTTATCACCACTAGATGGCGAACGACAGCTATGATTGAAACTGGAATGTGCTGTAATTTACAATGTACAGAAAGTCAATGGATTTCCCCCAATATTTAGCATTTACAATCATAGGAATAAATAAAACATTTCTTGAAATAAATACATTGATGAACAAAGATAATAAATAGCAATAATATAAGAGTGACAAGAATTAAGTAAATACAGGTTCAAATCAAGCAAACAATTTAAAATTATTAAGTGCAAGGGGGTAAAATCTCACCAGAATAAACATATCAAATGAATGCAAAAACGTTGAAAGCAGTACAAATCTCGGCTGGTAATTTTCTCAGTGCAGTGTATTAACAGAGACATGTCGAACACATTTCCAAAAGCCTTGTCTTACACATGCAACCAAGCCAGCACTCCAGAAAATTGAGATAACAGGTGCTATTATCCCAAGTCAAAGAAACCTCTTGGTAGCTATACAGCTCAAACATGGATGCCCTTAATAGCTTGCTTAATATTATCCAGGAGAGCCTTGCACTCGGGAGAGTAGTCATGCTCCGAGTTGTTGTACATATCGGTTAATGTGTTCACATAGGCTTCAAAATTATGTTCACTGATGGGCCCCTGAAATACAAACATATTCAGCTGTTAGTATACAAACACAAATAATGACAATGGATTGGAATATCATGTTCACTGTTGTAAAACAGTAGATCAGATTCCCATGTAATGAGTGAGAGGAAGGGGCAGAGGCCAGGCTTACTGTACCATCTGAGGAAGCTGGATGTCAGTGAGGCTGTTGATGAGTGCTTGGCTGAGGCGAGCTAACTCTTTCAGAAGGCTATCATTGTGCTGTTCAATCATCTTGTTTTCCTCCTCAATTGTCTTCAGGTTACATTCCATAGACGAAATCTGCTTTCGGAGAGGAGAAGAAACTGTAAAATTAAATGGGCCAAAATCTCAACCCATTCCCTCAGTGTTGATGCTTACCTGGGTCTGCAGCTGCATCATATCAGCCTCTATTTTCAGATTGGACTCATTCAGTTCCTTGATTTCATGATCCAAGTGCTGAATGTCATCTTTGCTGTCAACTTCTAATTGAAACGGGAAAAAGCAGTGTTTTGTTCAGTTTAAGGACATTGTATCATTGTTAGTTCAGCAAATAAACTGTCTGGAGGTCAAAATTGTCATGCCTACCAAGATAAATTCAATTAACAAATAACAAAGTTATACACCAACACAACGTACCACTGCTGGCTTTCAATTTAATTGTCATCATCTCTTCTCCTGATAGCTTCTTCCTGATACTCTGGGCGTTTAGTGGGCATCCAGATAAACTTGGGGAAAACAGAGAAAGAGATGGTCAGAAACAGAGAGATAATGGCCTGGCTCCAGCCCCTGAATCACATGCCCAGTTCAATTTTCGAAATGTGATTCAGGGTCTGGAAGGCTCTCGTCTAGAGTGATTTCTCGGTTGGAATTCCATCCAGGCCAATCATTGTTGTTGTTTTTTTTTGGTGTGTGCGGTGATTGGTTAGGGGATGAACTAATGGGTGTTGCTGAGGAACCTCTCTTCAGCAACACCCATCTCAGAAAACGGCTGCAAGGCAGCAACAGAATAATTACCCCTTATAAATAGTTAATAGATCATCCATAAAGTCTTAGTTAATTAGTTATTAAGGATGTGTTAAATACTTGTTAATAGTCAGTTAATGTTACACAACTATCCCTTATTAATAGTTAATAGGTCATCCACAGACTGTTAGTTAATGAGTTATTAATGACTTATTCAATGTTTGTTAATAGTTGGTTAATGAACTGTGACTTATAAATAGTTAATATATCATGAACAAGCAATTAGTAAACTACTTACTAATGACTTGTTAAGTATTTGTTAATAGTTGATCCACCTACAGCTGGCCCCATCTGGCCTTCCATCAGGGGACAAACCTAAGACAAATTAATAAATGTTTAGAAGTGAGTAACAAATCATTATGTAAAGGATAGTAAATATATTTCTTAAGACCATGTCAATTAGTTTATAGACCATATTGTGATGTTATTCTAAAGTTGCAATTTCTCATTTTCTGATGTTTACAATTTTTTTATATTAGTAAATTGGCAAGTAATTATTATCAACTAATTTGTAAAAGGTCAGTTAATATGATAATACCATGTTCATGAGTTATAGACATGTTTGGGCCATTATTCTAATGTTGCAACTATTCCTCATTTACTAATATTAGTGTACAGTGCCCCTGGAGCCTTCTTGGTTGTTTTCTTCATCCATCCATCCATCCATCCATCCATCCATCCATCCATCCATCCATCCATCCATCCATCCATCCATCTGTGCACTAGTGTTAGTAAATGAGGAATAGTTGCAACTTTAGAATATAGTCCCAATATATTTACTAAGATTTGCTTAATGATTTGTTACTCAGTTCTAAACATGTATTAATTTGTCTTAGGTGGGTCCCCTGATGGAAGGCCAGATGGGGCCAACTGCAGGTGGATCAACTATTAACGAATACTTAACAAGTCATTAGTAAGTTGTTTACTAATCGCTTGTTCATGATCTATTAACTATTTATAAGGTGTAGTTTTAAATCATTAAACAATTATTAAAGAACATTTAACATGTTATTATTGACTCATTAACTAAATGTTTTTGGATGATCTATTGAATATTCATAAAGCATAATTGTAAATCACTAACCGACTATTAACAATTGTTTAACACATCATTAATAACTCATTAACTAGCAGTTTGTGAATGATCTATTAACTATTTATAAGGGGTAGTTATTCTAAAGTGTTACCGGAGCTTGTTCCGAGTGAATAATGAAGTGAAATGAAATGGCAATAATAAGGTAACGCAACTAACGCAAGCTGTTGTCGAACATTGTGGAGCTGTGCGTTCGGACAATGTGACTTGAGAGGTGCCACAGCGATAGCTTATGGGAACTCAGTTTACTTGAGAGGACGCCGACTGGTAGTAGGTGGTACATTAATAGAAACAAAGTAACAAAGTAGTCCCCCCCCCCCCCCTCCCGTTCGTACAGTAGCATACTACGACAATTACATTACTATTTCACTTATCTCCGTGTTGTCATTTGTTGTCTATTCTATGCATCAAAAGGGGCATTGTAATTGAATCTCCCTCCCCCATGGAACTTGTTAAGAGTGGAGGCAATGTCAGACTGAAGTTCTCAACGGAGTGTAACGAGTTGACAGTTCTGTCTGATATCAGGCTAGGAGGACGAGCTACCTTACCTTCTATGGGTAACAAACACATTGTTGGCGTGTCCAAGGCCGTTGCACCCTGGTAGGGGACAGTGGGGCAGCTCCTGCTTACAGGCCTTCCAGGGAAAGGCCAGTCCATTGATGGAGGACTCCTTCTGTCTCTTGGCAGCAAGAGGACAGCTGCCTGCGCTGCGGTGCGATGTGTATTTGCCTGATACGTGTCCCTGTCCATCACATCCAATCACTGGACACCTGACAGAGACAACACAGGAGTAAGACTGGGTATTCTGTACTGTGCTACCTTGCAGTCCTAAGGAACGCATGCTGTGCTGCTTCAGTTCATAATATGCAGTAGCCATAAAAGATTGATTTATGATTTAGTCCACAAGAAATCCAATATTCAATAAACTGAACCTGATTAGGTAGACTAAATGACAATATATCTACTTTAGTTCAGGTAAGATGTAAATGTTAGAACATACAGTAAAATACTGAAAAACAGCAAAGAATTTTAACCCTTAGATCCGCAAAACAAAACAAGTGTGCTCAAAACAAAATGCGTTTCTCGTAGTTTCATGAATTTCCCTCACTAACTAGACCGGAAGATTCGATAAACCATTATGTTGATTAATCCAGCCAAATGCTGATTAAAAATGTAGTCGACAATGAATGAATACAATGTGTGGTTATTGGTGTTTGTACTCCAAAACATAAGCACAAGTCTTGTTGAATATCATTAAGAGTTGGGTAATTGCATTTGTAGGCTGTTTTCTGCAGGTCAGTAATGGAATGACATGAATTAGACATAATTGTCACGTATCCCCCTCATGTGAAAGAATGTAATTTTAAGGTGACTGACCCCTTCCCTTACTGGTAAAGGTGACAGGCAACCTGAGATGATACAAAATGGTGAATGTGCACTAGAGTGCTACTGTGGAAAGCTTGTTTTGGCACTTTGCTCCTGAGTAGTGCTACAGCACATATTGTAGAGAACAAAACAACACCCATAACCATTACTTACTGTACACCAATCCCAGGTAGACAAGGCATCAGGACCATGCTAGCATGGCCATATGGCCTACAATTTACAATAACATAGCAACATTACAGATGCTCTGTAGCTTTACCCCCCTCCCTTCCCTCTCTCTCTCTCTCTCTCCCTCTCGCGCTCTCTTAATGTGTATGAGATCTATTCCAGCCTAATTCCTAATCTCTTGGCCTTGCATTAGTAATTAAAAAGAAAAAAAAATCTGTGTCCAGATGTATAAACAGGGGTTACATCCTACTTTGGATTTCAGCAGGAATCAATTACATTATTTTTTTTTTCAATGGCACTATTTCTGAGAAAACTGGAAATCTGGAATATTGAAGCTTTCCACGAGTGCAAAGCTTTGACCACAACATCAGAGCTCTTTATGAAACATTTCCTTTATCTGAGAATAGCATGATTGCAAGGATAGCACTCATACTTTAGACTTTAGTTTTCTTGTATTTGTTTAAGAAACTGATATGCTCAAAATTTGATAAAGACAAGTGAATGAATTACCCGTCATATAAACATGTTGTTAATCCTTCAGGGATAATGTAGTAATGTTATGAGTAGAACTATTTTCTCTTTGTTTAACTTAATGGGTTTCGGGTATAATGCCCGCTGTGCAGCAGAAGATAATTTCATTCATTCAGCTTCAGTTGTAACCAAAACCACAAGTGTTTCAGTGAAAAAAACATAGACTAGAAGAAGCAAATAAATATTACTGCAATTAATAATAGTCTCTTACTTCATTTCTTGGTCCTCTTTTTCATCTTTGTTTGGTGTCAGCTTTAAGCCTCCCTTTCTGGCACGTGGACATCCTGACAAACTAAAAATGATTAGAGACAATACGGTTTAGCAGTAATGAACACAATGTAGGTCTAAAATAAATAAAACATCTTATGTCATCAAACTTCTCATGTCATCAATCAATTTTCAAAACAAAATATTATGGTTCTTATATATTTACACTTTCTCTGGTAAAATGCCTGAAGTAAACAAAAAAAGACCTTGACAGGGAGATTCAAACCATTGCACACTCTGAGAAAGGCTACCTTCTGTGTGAGGCATAATTCCCGGTCACATGTCCAGATCCGTCACAACCAGGTGTTGGGCACCTGCAGGTGGAGAGGTACAGATGGTAGGTGAATCTTAAACGGGGTAGCTAAGTAACAACAACGGCATGTTTACATGCATGAATGTAATGCAAACCTTTTACATGTACTGGTGCTGCACCAGTAGATAATGTACACACACCCAGATAATCACTCACAACACGTACTTTAGTTCCTGAGAGTTGGCTGCCATGAGTGATTTGAGCGTTTTGTCAGCCAGGGGACATCCAGACACACTGCAGAGGACAGAGAGCTGACAGTCACCTCAAAGACCTACAGGATTTGATCACAGCGGATCTCAAACCAGACGACGATTGAAACATAGTGCAAAATGGGTTCCTAAACCCTATACATTAAGATTTTAACCCTTTTGAATAATAGTAACTGACATTTAATTTCTAAAAGTAGCATCTTAAATTCCATTACATATTTAAAACGACAACTTCCCCTTTAAAATTAAAATTACAAATACACAAAAAATGGTCTCTTTCCTTCTCAGCAACATATATAATACTTATCAGCATTAAACAATTGGTACCCTCTTATAGGCTGCTAGTTACTAGCTGGTGCTAATTGGTGTGTAATTACCTTCGATGTGATGCATAATTTCCTGTAACATGGCCGCTACCGTCACAGCCAGGGGTTGGACAGCTGCAGAGGACACAAGCACTTAGGACCTCTGATAGCTTCACCTCACCTTCTCACAGGACACCGAGCAGCACCGGTGGAAAGTTAGTACAGCAGGGAAATTTAGTAGAAAAGATTTGAATGCCCAACATTCAGCTCAGCCAAGTCTCTGATGGGATTCGGTGTGTCAGATATTTGTTCCTACAGGGTGCGGGTGTGCTGTGTAGACTACTGAATCCTACAGTTTCGTAAAGCAACTCTCAAGAGCCTAACCAGTAGAACATGCAGTCTAACTACAAAGTCAAGAGTGGTACAGTAAGCTCGTTATGATGACGCACAGTGTGTACATGTAAAAACTCACTTTTAAAAAGATACATTTCCTCTCCACATGAACCTGCAGACATACCAGTCACAATGATACGTAATATACCATGGGCAATAGGATAGCCAATAATATCATAGACTATAAGCTAGTGAATTTCAGGGAGCTTTAACTCATTCACTTAAAATATAGTGCCCTATTTAAGCAATGGACTGGTCTGGAATTACACTTTTGCTATTAATACTGACCATCTGTCCACTGGCCTTTTTAAAGGGAAATGCACATTATATACAGATGACCGGACAAAGACGCCTCAAGATTCCTGCCCCCCCCCCCTTCAAACAGAGCAAAAATCTATAGGCAATATACCTCATAAGTTCCTTCTTGGCATCTCTGGGCAGCAGCTTGTTTTTGGGGCTGGACATGCTTGCGTCTCTGGGGTAGTGTTGGTCATCCAGAGACGCTTCGTCAAAATCCTCCTGCTGAGAGAGACACAGCTCCTTAACCACCTGGCAAGCCTTTTTAACTTTCAAATAAACCAAAGCAAACCAAACCAAAGTCTTTAACAGGATCCACAATGACCCTAAAAGTCAATTATCAATGACAATGTCCCCGTAATACTGTTAAAACACAAGCCCCTCGGGGGTTGCGTCAGACTGAGTGATTTTATTTGAGGATACTCACAGTAAATCACATCCATTTAAAGTCACATTTAATCCACAAAGTATTTATGATGGGATTTCCGTGATGTAAAACATTTGGATTTGAATCTTTTTTCTCTTACAAAGACAATATTCTCTTAGCATAGGTCGAGGAGATACCAGCTGTAAAGAACACCCTCCACTGAATCACACAGTGATGAATTGCCATACAGGGTCTGAGGCCACCCACCCCTGAATAGTATCTATGAGTTAGCTGTTGTGTCTTGGGCTGTTGTTTTTTGACACACTAGACCACCTGCGAGGTAAACAAGCTGTGTGTTTACCTCTCTGTCCGGCATGATTTGTGCTTTACTGAAGTTGAGAGGGCCATCCCACCCCTCTCTCTCACACAGGGCCTGGTAGAGGGCGGGGTTGACGGGCGGACCTCCCCTGGGCAGACCGGACTCGAGAGGAGACAGCGCGTCTCCCGAAGGCACCTTCGGTGGGGCTTTCACGCTCTCCCTGCTCTTCTTCATGCTCAGGTCCAGAGTGCCGTTCTCGTCCACCTCGATGGGCAGGTCCTGCGGGGTGACAGAGTCACACCACGTCAACATCAAACCACATCAACACCACCGGTCGCACCACATCAACGACGGCACGATACATGGGCACGAGCCGGACAAAAGGGGGTCGGCCTACAGACGGCAAAAAACCCCAAAACATACCGTAACGTCTGTCTCTGTGGAAATCAAAGATCGGAGTGGCTGCTGTACACCATCGCGATATGCCTGAACCCTGCAGCGATTTATTAAAGTGTATACCCAGCTGAAAATTACAGCATAAATCTGAAATGCAACTTTAAAATGCACTGCACATATACATTAGACTTAAATAATACTTGTAGTGATTATCTTACACCCGGCAAAGTACAGCATTAAGCCAGGGTTACTTCTGTTGAACGTAATAATGGCTGGTGTATCGTTTTTCCGGTGACAGCTGTGTCATCTGTTTTCTAGGACACATGGCCACGATGGCAGCTGGGGTCGCTGGTTTTAGGTCATCATCACCATTAAAACTAAAGTTAAAAAAAGCTTTAATACAGCATAAGTTTTCTCGGACATGTGTTACGAGCTCCGTGCTGAAACGCTATGTATGTTTAAAGCTGAGGTTTTAAAGCATTAGCAGTTTTTACCTCATTAAACGCTGAAATCCTGTGCATAATTGAAACCAATTATTCAACACATAGGTCTCATTAAACGCTATATACCATTATTTTGGTAACAAAGACGAGCCTTTCAAATGAATTAAACAGGATACATGTAATATTCATGGATGTTTCATGTGGCCGTCCTGTTCATGTGTGTACTGTACCTCATCCATGTCCATGGGTTATTCATATCTGAACATACTGTACAACTTTAGCTGGAACATACAGTGCTCCAGCGCCAGACCCTCACCAGGACAAGTGAACGGCAGAGAAGAGCAGATAAATAGCTCGCTAACACTGTTTTTATTCATGCTGTAGGCGGGTACCTGGTACACGGCCATGTTCTCGGCTCGTCAAGCTCGGGAACCGGGCCACTGTAGGGTACTGTGTAGGTGTGGAAACCTTGTATCATCTATGTACTGTACCACTCCCGTCTCCCAGAATCTGATCAATATTCCACCACTAATTACTTTCAGAGGCCTTGTGTTGTGACTAATTTCAGTTGTCAATCTGTCAAAGCAAATGCTCAGAAAGGCCACCAAATTATATTCATTTTCATGTTCCTGCTACTGTAAAGTTCAAAGCTACACAATGGAGATTCCCCTTTTGCGTGAATAAATGATTTCAGCTAATGAGTCCTTCAGCTGATTGGTTTAATCAAATGGAATACTTTTACAGACCATCTGATAGAAACACAGCTTATCCTGGATAATATATCGCCAAGCAAAATACCTGACACCATCTGCAGCATGAGAGTCACACTTTCATACAGGCCTTCACATTTTGTTGTGCATTACCATGAAAGTAGGAGCCAAATACATTAGCATGTTTCACTAAAAAGCATCTAATTGTAATTGACAAAGAAGGCTGATTGTATTAGAATTTTGATTGAATTGATTATACAGATTTTCTTTTGTGTACTGTACATTTAAGCTTTAAGGGGACGCCTCTTGTATTTCTGCCACCAGAGACACGCTTCCCTTTGCCAAAAACACTTTTGATGTGTTTTTCTTTTTATACCCAAATGAGAGTTCCTTTAAAATGACCATAATAAATATCTTTCCAAGTGGTCTAATTTGATTACCTTTGTGGAGGATGCCAGGGGCCGGCCGGTCACAGTCTCCATGTTGTTGCGGTAGCGGGTGGAGAGGTTTAGGATGGCGGTGGTGGCGGCCGTGGTCTGGAGCGCTTCTGCCCCTTGGCTGTACTGGCTGGATGGGCTGTGACCTCCAGGGGCCCCCAGGAAGCCGTGGTACTGCAGAGGTGCTGAGGGACACGACGCAGGATGTTGATGATGAGTTATCATTGGAAATGAGAAATCTCGTGCAAGGAAATGATTATTGCTCCGTGTATTTAACTGAAACTCTAGCTACAGTATAACTTTGTATAACCCCGTATACTTTCTTATTTATTTTATTTTTGTCCTGATCTTCCTCTGATCAGAGCGTAGGGTGCCACTAATCAAGCTGTTTAGTATGTTCTGTATGTGTTGTCTGTGTGAGAAGGTCTCAAGTGAGCACTTCACTGTACTGTAAATGATACCTGTATCTGAAATTGTGGCTTGCAATCCCATATGGGCTGGGCATCCATTGTAAAACGGTAGGCTAACTGTATAACTTGGACAGCTGATATACGTACACATGCTGTACCCCGGGTGCTATTGCGCTGAACATTCGCGGCAGGGGAGAGATGTGTCACAGAAGTATCTCTTTTATGTTCCATAACATGCTGTTATTGGTGCAGCAGATGCATCCATTTGAATCTAATAAAATGTGCGAAACTCACAGTCAGGAAAGTGTGAAGAGATTTCTTGGTCCTGGGCGGACGCCATCAGTGGTTGTTTGCCGAAGACCTGTGCATCAAAGCTGGCGTAGTCGAAGCGGATCTTGCTGTACTTGTCCATGTCCTTGCTGAGGTTGGCTTGCAAGGCAGTGACTGGATGGGGAAACCTATAGCTGAACTGATTCATCTCAAACTTCTTTATCAGGCCAAGAGGTCTGGGTGGAGAGAGGTTAAAATGCAAGAGGGGTTGGTTTTGGGGGACTGCGGTAATAAAATGCACAGATTCAATTAACATTCTGCAGGTTGCTATGAAGAAGTGCTGGTGTATTTTAGTCATAAACATGATGGTTTGGATCATATCAATATCCACTCATATATACTTGGAACTGATCTGTGTGTTAGGCACCCAGTCATGTTGCCAAACTAATTAATTTAGCATGGGTGGGCATTCTGCCTGTGATTTTCCCACAAGGACCAAAAGTTCTGTTGCTTTCCTTCCCTAATAAAGACATCTGATAAGGCCCTGGAGCATTGTTCAAGTGTGAAATGGCGAAGCTTTGAAATGTGTGTTTCTTGAAGTGCAAGGGGACATTTTTGGCTTACAAGTCAAGTGCGGCCGCCACATCACGCGAGTGGCTATTAACCACCTCCACCACATACACTTTGAATAACACACCTCCTTCGATCTCAAGAGTTCCCTGGCATTCACCTGCACACTCGTGCCTCATATCAACTCAATCTCCCGAGCGGTTTGCAGCGGTACCTGGGTGATCGGTCGGGCGCTTGTCTACATTTGGGGCTCTCCTCCTGAGGTTTGGACACCTTGACCGCAGCGGCGATGGGGCAGCCCGAGAGACTGAGGGGGGTGAGGAAGTCAAACGCGTTAGTCCGGTGTTGGGACCTGCCTGTGTACAGTGCTGCGGTCTCTAACGGGCGGCCCCGGGGGCTGTACCTCCGGTGGGTGCTGCGGTTGCTGTTGACGTGGCCCCTCCCTGTGCACCCGGGGGTGGGGCACTTCAGGACGTTCTCGTGCATGGCCAGGACTGCCCAAGAGAAGACCAGGGAAGAAGGAAGCTCCGTTATCACGTTATAAGGCGGCAACATGACAAGACTGGACAATGATCATGGATCTACAACGATTGCATTCAGCAAGCAGCGTACTGTAGTTACAGTATGCTGCCTATTTCTTGAGGATTCGGTCAAACTAATTAACATTGTGGATGTCCTGGGCCTATAGAGAAACCGTGGTTACAGTTGTCAGTTCCCACAGACACAAATGGAGACAAAAGCAACCTTAGCTAATAAGGTTCTCTATTGTATGAGTGTGTGCTGCTGTGTGTACAGTAAATAGCTTAATGGAAAAGAAGAGTATTACGCAAAACAGCTGATTTATTCCCATAAAATGCTTACTGATAGAGTTGCACTCTGTATTCGAAGGAACTTCTCTTTTCTGCACATATTTTTCAATTAGTTTGCAGGAGTTGTGTATTTTGGACGATGGTGTTAGAAACTCCTTTCATTTGCAAATACAGCCTCCAGTCTAAAAAGCACCTGCTTTCATCTTGGGAAAAAGTTAATTGCTTTTTCTGTTCCTTTTGTAACGTACGTAACTGTTTAATGTTGAATGTTTGTTATGTTACATTCAAACGACTCAACCATCGCCCATTGAACAAAAAAACATGTTCAATATTCAGTAATTACAACAAACATTAGAAGGAGAAAAGAGGGGTCATGCTGTAAGTGACGTGTCTCACAAACATCATATTTTTTCTGTATAGTGCTGCATACAGGCCTGCATGGCCATAACCACCACCCTACCAACATGTTATTTAGGATTTAAATAATATGTTTCCTTCATGTATTGTTTGTGTGTGTTACTGTATGTGTGTGTGAGTGATACGGAGTGATTTACAGTATGTGTGCATGTATGACTTACTCTCCGGGGGCACTCTGACTTTGTGGGGACACCCAGACAGACTCCTGTGGTGTGGGTACAGACCCGTCACATGTCCGGTTCCATCACAGCCAGGGGTCGGGCACCTTATATCCTTCTTATCTGTCCGCTGGGCGTCTGGAGGCACAGGGAGTTTACAGTACTCAGGTCAATAATATTCTCTTGAGAAATGCCTTTTTGGGGAGAGTTGGGGAGAAAAAAATGAATGAATTAATAGAGAAACACAAAGTGTAAATACATGAGATGGCCGGTGGTGCGGACATACAGAGCGTGGAAACATACAGTACGGATTTCAGTATCATGAAAAGCCAGGAAGGTTTTTTTTTCCAAATGCTTCTATTAATCTGTCATTTAAGTTAAGGTTGCATGCAGTTCAAAGCGGGGCATCCACTTCTTAATGCCATCCACCACATCCATCGAAAGATTACATCTAGGATTACACATTTAGCTGCAGTCATTTGAAGAATCAATGGAAAACATGAGAGGTGCTTTGGAAGGATTTAAGACTTATAGTCATCATGGTTAAATATCCAGTTGATTCCTATCAAAATCCAATATTCTGAGGAGTAGCAATTTCATCAGAAATGTAAGTAATTTTTTATTTTAATCTGGCAATTTATTACTTCACTTGTTGGCAAAATGTTTTTAGTACTTAAGATATATATATATATATATATATATATATATATATATATATATATATATACACACTGTATAAACAGTAAACATTAAGCTTCTAGGAAAAGTGTCATCTCTACATGCCATGACAATGAAAGCCTACATATACGTATTACTTTACAAATACAGTATAGTTGAAATCTCAGACATGATATCCTAGTAATAATCAGTATGTGTACCTTTGCCTCCATGATAGCTCATTCTTGTATCCACGTCCAGCAGCCTCTGGTGTCTCCTCTCATTGGTCATCTGCTCCAGTAGGAAGCGGTCCATCTCCCTGTAGGCGTGGTGGAGGACCTGCCTCTGCTCCGACTGCAGGGCCATGGCCTGTTCCAGGAGGCTCAGGTTCACCCTCCCTCTGTCCATCTCCAGAGCCCTCTCCTGGAGGCCCAGGGCCCAGGCCTCCAGCCGCGGGGGCCTCTCCACATCGGGCTCCCCCTCGCTGTCCTCCTCACTGGGGGATGGCCTGTACCTCAGGGCCTCTGCCTGGAAAGGGCCTGCCCGGCCGATGGACCCTCTCAGGTCTGAGTCTGGGTCTTCCCTCATGTGCTGGTTGATCTTCATTGACAGGTCTTCAGTGGCTTCAGAGGGGCTGCTGTCTGAAGCGTCCAACTCCGCAGGCTCCCACTCGGCCTCCCTGCTGTCTCTGTACGGGGTGTTCTGTGGCGATGCGCTACCACTCGTTCTGTCCTGGTCCTCCTCGTCGTTCACGTGCTCCCCCATCTCCGCGCGTTCTTCACAGGAAGCAGCTTCACGCTGTGGGGGGACGTCTGTCACAACTTCAGACCATCCGAAGGTATCCTGGGGCTTCGCTGGCCCATCCTGGCAGCCATTTCTGTTGGAGACTCTGTTTAGCATATCTAAGTCTCCATCTATGAAACAAGAGTAAAGAAAATATAAATTATGGTTGAAAAACTGTTTTGAGGCCACATTCTTCATGGATTCTGAGTTACACACAGAAAGAACAACAATATTGCATGTGCTTTGTCAATCTTTTGCTAAGCCATTTGAAGTTTTTCCCTTTTAACATGTTAAAACATGTTTTTAGTTGGATATTACCTTTAAGAGGGTTGGAGGAAAAAGTATGGTAATAAAAATTATGCAAGCAAACTAGCAACTCACACCTAGATATGAAAGACAAGATTGTCTTCTTCGAAATTTCCAATCAGAACACAAGTTGATATGGATTTAGAAGGAACAGAATATGACAGGATTTGCACTGTTTGTCATGAGTTCTAAGTAGTTTCCAAGTGTAAGCCAAGCAGGGCTTTGTGCTCTTTTGATATTAAAATTCATCCAGTCACATGAAACTCATTCAAGAGCCCGTATTTGTGTTCAGGGTCAGAACCAATATCACAGACAGAAGGAACGTGGAGATAAAGGCACCACAAAGGAGTCTCTACTAGCACCACAATGTGCAAAGATGGAGGTAAGAACGTATCTCCAACCACAACAGAAATGTCATAATGTGAACTTTTGAGAGACATGCAACAATGCAATGAAGTTATGCACAGTGAATCTGTTACAGTACTATTATAATATTGTGATTGAAATATCACTTAGAAAGGATTTATACTTATTTCATTCCAGTGATGAAGGAATCCTTTCATCCTTTCCCCTCCAATGATATTGACATATTAAAAGGTTTAATGCGCACCAGAATTGAGTGGGAAATACAGGATATTCCACATGACATGTAATATGTTTATCAAGTCTGGTCATTTAAAGTGGAACAGTAAGAGAATCCTTTTAGCACCCACAATGCATTTCAAAAGGTGTATTATTGAGTACACCTGATTAATTCATGGTCAATGATCAACAATAGCAAGCTTGATCCTCCAAAACCACTGAAACCTATTCTCATTCTAAAGCTCTTAGGGTCATGCAGGTTTTTACACCAGTTGAATTATAAGTAGGTCTATCCTATCCTCTTAAATGGCTAAACATCACAGACCAAATCGAAAGCAGCCCACAGAAAAGAGTGGCATTGGATAGGTGGCTGACAGATTTGGGAATCGTTTTGGATCACACTCCGAAGGCTAGGGATGAAGCTGTTACAGGCATTAACATGCAGACACTAGTTATACTGCAACACCCTAATCCCCCCAGAAGAGCTACTGAATGCCAACAGAATTCTGCAGCTCTGACATAAATGATGTCTGCTTGCTTACAAAAGAGAACTGGCTTTGGAAACGTATGGATTTGTGGCCTATTGTGCAGAATGGGTAGGCCTATATACTGTACAGTATACATAGTAGGATAGTGTATGTTATTTTTATCAAGTACAGGAAGGCAAGTAAAGGAGAATACTCTGGATATGTGGTGAATCTTTGAATGCAATAATTCAAAAATTGTTGGATTGAGTCACAGATGACATGGTTTGCAATCCAGACTCCTTTTCTGGAGCTATTTGATCTCAACAGAGGTGGATAAATAGCCAGCGTTCAACAAGGATTCAAAGTTAGTCAGTTATGCGTAGTTACAATTGGTGGAGCTGTGAGAGAAAACTTGTTTTTCGTCCAGATGTATGCACAGGCCTGAACCACACACATGCACACGCTCATGCACACACATGCACACGCGCTTGCGCGCGCACACACAAACAAACACACACACACACGCGCAGAGTGCACTGAAAGGACTGGGGGGAAAAAACTTGGATCCCTCCTGTGGTTTGTGTGTTGGAACAGGTGAACAATTTGTACTCCAAAATAGCCATTACTAGCGCTGTGCAGAAGGGTGGGATGTTGGCTGAGGCTGAGCCAAACGAGTGGCTTGTTCTTCCCTCTTTCTGTTATTTTCCCCTCTTTTTGTTACAAAATCCATATAGTAAACTACATGCCACTACACAATTCTTAATTCTTTTCACAAATAATGAGTACCAGCACCATTACACAATTAACCTGCTGCAGCCCAAACACGTTTCCTCCTGTCTCTTTCTTCCAAGGTCATGACTTTATGAGTGGAGCCTGACTTAGTTCACCGTGTAACAAAGAGCAAGACCGTAAAGCAAATCTCTGATAGCAAACTGATAATAGCTTGAGAGAGGGATGAATAAAACACAATGTTTTCACAGAAAGACTGATGTTGAAATCGGAATTATCATGATAATATAATGTAACATGCACCCCAGATACAAATAAATTCCTTTTGCAATGAATCCACACAATTTATTGAGCTGCTCGCGAGGTCCATTTAACTACTCACATGTGTACTATAATGAGCTGTAGACATTATGCCTAATTACGTATATTTGGACTGTGTTAGAGGGCCTAACAAAAGCTTTCGAAAGGGACAATTATGGTTGTTGCTTAGTTACATTGTTAAAGATATACCAAATAAGTGCAGATTATAGTGAGTGAGAATGCACACGCAGACTCTGGGTATTGTTGCCAAAATGTCCAAAATTCAATTCATTAGGAAATAAACATATTTTGCCATTGGAAAAGAAAACTTCAGAATTAACATCAGTTGTTGCTGACAACATTATTATGTGGCTGTTTGATAGGGAGGCAATGTATGCAGACTACTGTACACATGGGGAATAAGACACTTTGGATGATAAATTAGAAATGTCTATGGATGCCCATGACGTGCTCATTGCACCTCATTTGCATATGTGATTGTTACTCAACTCGACTAAGAACACACATTAGCTTTGATTGAGATCAGGGAGACCCACAGCAAACAACCTTTCTGTTTTTAATTTCCACACTATTCAACCATTTTTCAAAGGCTTAAAAAACAACAGCACACAAAGCAAATGAGGAGTCTGAAATCTGGCTGCGTGAGAAGTGGAGGGGGGAAGCGTGCCAATAATATCAAGGCAGAATTGCTGTCAAAACTTCAATTTCAGGACGCAATTCACAACTACTGTAGACCCGGCAGCGTAGTCTTTCACTTCCAGTGCACAATGATAGCGTGGCTGCTGGCTGAGAGCAAGGGGAGGGACGATATGAATGCAACAGATGGGATTTTAAAATTCAGCGTCAATTGTTCATCAAAACAGACAAAACAACAGGACATCTGTTTACCTGCTGGAGTGTCGGCGCTCCCCGGCTCGTCTTTGTCCCGCTGCCGTGCCAGGTCCTCGCTGTCCCCCTCGCAGGCCCGGCTAGGGCTGTAGTGGCGCGGCTTCATCAGCAGAGACTTCCTCTTGTTTACGGGGGCGCCCTGCACCCCTTCCTGGGCGCTCCTCTTCCTCGCCGTGGGGTCATATGTGCTGGGGGGGGGAGGGGGGGTGGGGCGGGGTTGGGGCAGAACAGAGGAAAAGAGCAATGAGCAACGGCCGATGGATGACCGGGCTGACTCTCTCTATTGTACATGTTGATATCCTGGGCTCACTGAGGCACTCAAAACGTAGAGTGTGTGTGTGGGTGCTGGTGTAAAAATGGGCCCCGGTAAACCGGATTAGATGCCGCCGGTTGTAGTTTAATGACGGGAACATAACACACACAGGCTGAGGGGAGAGTATGAAGGCGAAGCAAATTAGACCTCCCTCCAAAGACCATTGCAATATACTGGGTGGTGCCTCGTCCACTGACTGAAAAAGGATTGCTATTTTCACCATGAAGGAGAGCGGCAATTTGGGGTGAGTTAAAGGGTGTCTTTAAGTGTGTGTTTTCGCAGGGAGATCATGAACCCTTACCTGGGAGCCTGAGGGACACGCTCAGCTGGAACTGTAAACAGAGGCAGAGGGAAGACAGGTAAATAGTGGTGTTTGCGTTTCCACTACAGTGGGCGTCTCGGGCCCTGTCTGCATCTGTCTATTGAAACACATCCCCGATCAAAGTCCCTACTTTTGGATGAGACGTTAGGGAATTTTACATGTACTTGTGTTAAAGAGGGGTTCTCGTTTCGCAGGTTTGTGTCTGATATTGAACACAACTGGGTGCATTTTAGCCGCTTCTGATCAAAAGAGTATTTTAATCCACTTTCATAATAAGATATTTTGCACAGTACATTGTTATGTTATTAACACATAAAAGGCTTGGATTTAATCAAGAGGATGAACTTGGGGCCTCTTAATTGATCCCAAAAGCGTCCAGTTCAATCTGCCTTTTATGAGACCAGAGAACCCCTACAGTAGCTCGTCCTTGTGACAGCTTTGACAACATGATCTAAAAAGGGTAAATCGATTTTCCCAGAGGCCCATGCAAACCTCATTCACAGGTTACACCGTATTCCCATGAAGCACAACCAATCATAAAGCTCCCATGAATTTCCTAGACACAGTAATGGCTCTGGAGTGAGCATGCAGGCCTCAGAGGGTCTGCACACATGCATAATGATGTACCCGGTCTAGAGGCTTTCAATCACACAATATATATGCACTCCTTAACTAATTTGAGCCAGGGTTCCAATGTAATGAAGTAATTCCCCTCTGAATAATGTAATGGCAATACAGTGCTCTTCAGATGGGTAAGATGATATATAAAACTGACAGCTGTAAAGTTGGATTGTTGACCTGACCCCGCCCCCCTCCTCCCGTCTCATGGCTGAGTGGAGAATATGTGTGAATGGCTAAAAAGCTTCATTTCTGCTGGTGATACGGCCGCTCGTACATGGTACAGATGTCCGAGCTACGCACCTTGGCCGCTGTTACATGTTTGAAGTGTGTTTTCATCACCCTCAGAGTCCATCTGTGGATGAAGCATATATCGTTAATCTTTATCTGTGCCAAAAAAATGATCATGAGAAATAACAAACAGAGATTTTAGGTGTGAGATTGGACAATGAAACAAAACAATCTGAGTTGATGCTGGATTCATCAAATGTTTGAGGACCCTCAGGGTCGAAATTATTTTGGAGGATGCAATATTTATTAACCTCCCAACAGTATAACGTCTACCATATTTATACAGCATGTTAGTGTGTGAACAACATGTAGAGATTATTACAAAAAACAAACATTTCTGAGGTGAGAAAAGCATAATAATGCAAAATAATGACATTAAAGTGCAGGTGGTGGCTCCACACAGTGACCAAAATAGTAGTTAAAATCCATCCACTCTCCCTTCACCCATTGCTTGTGTGGATCCCAAATAAAACCTATTAAACATAATTATTCCAGGCTGATGGCAGAGTATAGTGGTCACAGGCCAGCGAAATCTGTGAGTCATAGGATATGCTGTTACTTTCCCTGGTAATGGGAAACATGACTCCTCTCTCTGGTTTGCTGTTGTGATTGAAGGCACTGACCTGTCATACATTTATAATAGGGGAGCAGGTGTGGCAGTGATGGACCTTAATTTCCTTTAATAAACCTTTTATGTGCCACACTCTTAATGCCACGCCGGTGCCCTCTAAGGTCCAGCTCATAATAGGTTCATTACTTTTGATTACTAGAGCCTATTGAGACAAACAACTCTCCCCAACACTGTAGATTACGTTCTGTTCAAAACTAATGCACCTGATTAGTTCGCAACAGTTTTCCACCACGCTCACACGGATACAAGGGCGCTCATTCCTTTTTTTACACAGTAACCCAGCTTTTACAAAAAAAAGTCTGTGTAAAATTGTTTCAACGCCAATAAGAGCAAATCAATTAATTTAAATTCAAATTATGTCATCAGTGCTCTTGTTTTAATATCATAGGTTGACTCATATCTCCACATCAAGCACCTCTGTCGTTAGTGAGGCAAAACTAATTATGTAAATCTATTGGTTTTAGACTGTTGCTAATTTCAACATAACCTTTTACACCACCATAGGTTCACCGCTCTCGAAATGGACTGAAAATAAACCTAAATCCTGATAGATTCTGCAAACCAAATGCTATTTCATAACGGATCTGCGATGTGTGTACTTTTGGCAAAAGATCAAAATGTTCACAAAATCTACTGCCATGCACTGTAGCCTACTCTCTCTATTCAATTTCACGAATGAAATGAGCCTGATGAAAGACACAAAACCATTGTGCTCAAGTATCAAATTTGAACATCGGGACGTGGATAAAGCATGTGCTTTTTCCGCCCTTAACTAAAGGTAATAAGACCATGAGAAAGGCTTCAAGAGATACTTCACAGGGTCATAGTGAGTTCTCTTAAAGAGACATGGCGATATTGTATGATGCTGAAAGAGTGTTTACACAGGTAGAACACACAGATATATTCTGATCAAATAAGGCTATGTTTGTATGTACTGTTTACTGTAGGCCCAGGCTGGGATTTGTGTGTGTTATGATCTTGACTCGGGATATCACACATTGACATATACTGAACCGATCATCAGGGAATGGCATTATATTTGATAGTCATTACAAGGTTTTGTTATTTTATTGAAAGGGTTTCCTTCACTATGGATGGTTGCCTATCATTTCCTATCAGTTACACTAGAAGACTTTCAACCTAAAGTACATTAGGCTACTTTTTTAAGCTGCTGCGTTATAAACGAAAAGCAGACTCAGCAATATCAAACTAAGTATGCACACCCCGCCCACGCCCTGCATAACTAAAAACAACATCTCAGTCCGATTCCACCAGGGTCAGGGGGGCACGGATGTGACGCAACATGGTGTGCTCAACATGCCGCATCCTAAAGACCTCTGCAATTAGCTCCGGAAATACACATGTATTTATTCAGCTTCCAGAGTAAATTGAGAGTATGTCGTGTTTTTTTTTTACTAGAATAATGTAAACATATTCCACTTAACAAAGAAAGGTTCATGACCAGCTTCATGCCCCAAACACAGTATTATTGAAATCCGAGAGAAAATATTTACCTTTGCTTGCAGTTTTCCAGGCAACGTGTGGCAAGGTTGGCCTAGTTCACCTTGGTCAATGTATGCACAACTCTTGACTTGTTTCAGGATGTGAGCAGGATACTCATTCTCTGTAACACAACATACACAACGCAAATGAAAATCATTCTTAGCACGGCGAGATACAACTGGGTATCTAACAATTCTGAAGCAACTAGATGTTGGTTCATTGATAATCAATAAGGACTGGATTTCTGCTAACCTAGAACCCCCTTCCTAAGATACTGTATTGGTCACGAGAGACATGGCAACATTCAGTCAGAGACAGAGGGGAGAGAGACCACCTCCCACGACATAAGAAACAAGATGCAAATTGATTGCTTGACAGAGATCAAATTGCTTGCCTCTAATTAATACAAAACATCCAAGAGGGAAAACAAGGATGAACACAAAGAGTACATTAAGCCTCTTCACTTCAACAGATCTTATTAAAGAATTATTTATTTCTGTTAGCTTTGAAAGAAAAGGAAAAAGCCCCATCTTCTTAATTATAGCTCTCAGAGCACCCCACCCAACCCAACCCCAGCAAAGGGGGGATTGAACATCATTTGCATAAGAAAAAAAAGACGCCCTACAATTGGAGTTGGTTTGTCATCTACTGAATCATATTTCAGGCCCCTCCCCCCTCAACACAAACAGAGGATCTCAGAGGACTGTTTGCCCATGTATGGGGCAGATTTCTCAGGGGGGGGGGGGCAAGCTGCCTGATGCTCTTGGGTTCTATTTGATTTTTTATGTGTTAATCTGGCTGCTTGCTGTCCTTGGGCCAGGAAGCCCATTCTCCCTAACCCATCTGCTAGCGTTCCCACCGAGGAGGAGACTAAGGGCTGAGACTGGGCGAGAGAGGGCCTTCCCAGTCCAACCAGTCATGAATAACCATCGCCTCACGCCGTTTTCCAGAGGGGTGGAGTTGGATGGCTGACTTCACATGGATCAATCTCCATGTCAACACACCCCCCCCCACACACACTCTAATACAACAGATAGTGACATTAAATCACAGATAGTGAAATGCAATCAAGCATATAAAGGCCTATCACATGCAGTTTTTGTCCATGACCATGGTATTATGTGCAGTTTTATACCTTATACTACAAATAAGCCAATTCAAATAGAGATGCTTTTTGTTGAAGTTCAGAGCTGCTCCCTCTATGTATCGTACTAGTGAGTGTCTACTGTACGAACTTGAACTTGATCATAGTACTAGTTCAGTTCTAAGACACTCAGCATGTCACTATCTCACACCGTTGTGTACCTCTAATTTTTTGCAAGTGCAGCTTCTATTTACGATTTTTCCAACGTACGACTACTCCGCTAGAGTAGATATTCATGAGTATAATCATGATCATTGACCTTCAGTCATTGAAATGTCCCCTTGTCCCCAGCTTGTCCCCAGCTTATCCCTGCACTTGGGACACTCTTGTGTAATTAATACAGACTCTATTGTGATAGAGTAAAACTGAATGGGAGCCTATGAGTGATACTTCATCAGGAAAACCCATAAAACTGTACCGTACCCAAAGTAAGATTTTTAAGATAGTGAAATTAATTACGTTGTTTACATGTTCTTTAGATAGGGGCCAAACGCAAGATCGCAGAGGCAAATGACTCAAAATAAGATTTGAAAACGTCAGCACGGCACATTCAGCCAACCAACTGTTATGATTAGATTAATCTTTTAACATAATTACCGTCCAAAGCTGCGCGTGTGTGTGGAAACAATGCATACATAAAGAAGTGGGTCTGTGTCTGAACTGATACCCATCCTCTCTCCGCGAGCCTGTCTCTTACCCTTCTTCAGCAGTATCATTTTGAATTATGGGGAGGGGAGGGGAGTGAGCAAGGTCACTGTCTGTTCTGTATCTACCATGCTTGTTTTGTTTGCCTCACCAGAGTCCCACAGAGTGAAGGGTTAAAACTGGAATGGATTTAATTATGGAATGAATGGAATTATAATGCGCCTGCAGCAAGTTTTGCTCCTTATTTATTAAAGCAGCTGATGGGCCAGGTTTGATGAGCCACTTCTGGCATAATTGAGTCATCACACAAAGAGGGTTCCTCGCATTCAGAGTGGTTTTATCAGCAGCAAACAGACCTGATTACTGGCAATTACACTCTGATCTAGGGGAAGGAGAAAAAAACCCAGAGTGAATGTGCAGGGTAACTTCTGTGTTTATAGTTTACCCCGGGAATAATTTCCACATTAATTCTACATGCTAAGTGTTTCTGTTTCTGCATAATAAAGAGCAAACGGCAAGAGATAGCACAATTTACTTTCATATTTCCTTGTAATGAATGTCTGAGCGCAGAGCACACTGATCACTATTTATGTGAAACACAGGAGCCGTTTGGCTTTTGTTATCATCCTCGGCCCTCAGAATCAGCAGTATGTAAAGTAGTTCCAACAGAAACAAAAAGGTGTGCTAACAATAATATGGCTGCTCGTGCAGTGCTATAATACCTTGTCTGTGAAGCCAAAGGGAAATGCTATAGGCAAAGAACACAGAACTGCTTTCACTTCCTTTCTTTGAGATGTAAATGGTTTCATGGTGAGTAAATCACACCCTGCTCAAATAAACAATTTTTTTCCAAAAAGGATTTTCTATTTGCAGTGTGACCAGGCAGCCATCAGATGCCCTCTGCCTAAAAAGCTAGCAGCTGGACATTAGAATAATAGCTAAGAGACATTTTAGGGAGGGGGAGGGGGGTTCTGATTTCCTATTCATATCAAAGCTGGCCATTAAATGTTGGCAGATTTTATATGCTTTTGGATTTTGTAGCATTCTACTGTGCTAGGCTATATGGACTCACCTCCTTCATTATTTTAACAAATATATATGGTGGGGCTTTTGTAGTGAATTTTCAAAACACTGAAAATATTAAATTACAAAAAGCTTGACAATTTAACCATGTCAGAAGCATGTACGCCAAATAGTACTGATCCTGGTCCTGATAAAAAAAAGAAAGGAGGTCCAGTTTTAAACAAAAACATTTCATGGAACCTACTGGAAATAAAAAAGAAATCTCCAAAGAGAGGTGCTGGTTTCCGAAAGACAATGAGACAAAATCTTGACGCCGATTGTGATTTTGGATATAACAGTCTCACAGGCCCATAGACCGCCAAGCAAAGTGTTTGTGTCTCAAGCCAAATGAATACTTTTATAAGGGTTGGGTACGAGCTTCTTATCACGTCTGCAAGACTGAGATACTTCAATAAAAGGACAAAGCTCACAGAAGTCTTAACAAACCATTAGGAGCCTGGCTAGCCACTGTCGCTTCAATGATTTGTTATGATGGCATAACTACAGGGGAAACTTGTTATTGGAACCAGTTAGCAAGGCTCCCATAAAAGAGTCAGATGGTGACACCTTCGCTGAGGTGATTTATGAATATATAATCTCTTTCCAAAGTCATGCCAAAGCCTTTCCTCTAAATTGAGTTCATCTGGAGCAGGACCACACAGAGGCACAAAGTCCAGATCGTTCCTTCAGCCATCAGGAAAACAAATTTAGTTTTTGACCAAATATCGGGGTCTCTTAGTTGTATTATCCGAGTCAGATGTCTAATTGATGACTGAATATCACTCTATATCAAAATGACAAAAATGCCACGTTTTCTTTTGGAAGTCTGTCCTCTATATTTCTTGGTTAGCAGTACCTACAGCAAGTTGCCACGTGGTAAAAAAAAAAAGAAAGAAAGAAAAAGATTTGAACATTTTATCAACATTGCACCATTTCAGCTCCATTTCTGGCAACACAATCTATTAACACCTTGTCATGTTACGTTGCATTGAATTTATCAGTGAGCACGTTTTTATTTTTTTGTATTATTATTATTATTATTATTTTTAAACCTGACTAATTTAAGGACAGGTGTTTGGGGAGAAAGAAGTTCCAACCCAGGTGTCTGTCATCACTACAGAGTAATCCTGCCCATTGTTCCTGTCCAAGGAGGCCCTTTCATAGACGAGGGTTTCTGAATGCTACCAGGTGGTCGGCAATTTGCAGAAACGTAGTAACCGTTCGGGCTAATCCCCGCGCCACAAAAGGCAGGTCTCCTGTGTTCTGGGGCCCTCCGGGCCGAAGGGAAAAGTTTACCTCGCGCACACAGTGTCTGAAAGGAGCCAGGGACTCTAGCACTGATTCCTAATCAGATTGCGTTGAAGTGAACAGCTCGCACGGCAGCTGTAGTTTTCCCAGGGTTAATTACCTTTCACTGCTCTCTCTAAATGAGTCAGCTGTTCCTGTCATTAAACAACTCCACTCTATCTCTGCTCCTCTGTCCTCCACACAAACACACACACACACACACACACACGCACACGCACGCACGCACACACACACACACACACACACACACACACACACACACACACACACACACACACACACACACACACACACAAACCTACACGCACAGTAACATGGATTCTATCCTTGTCTTTTTATCTTCCCAGAAGAGCCCATCCAAACATGTACTATGTAATGTGCATGGGACCCTAAAAGGGCAGAATGGGAAAGCAGGAAATGATTAGGATAGCCATTCGGTTGCTACACTAATGAAGATAAGTCAATGACTGTTGAAATAAAGGTCATTAGCATTTACTTTAAGATACAAATATTTTTTTTTATGTTATGCAGATGGGATGCAGAATTCCCAATATTACCCTCTCACACTCTTTGTCAAAGGGGAATTGTAGCGTTCTGTCAAGGTCTTCTGTGAGCCGGCTCCCAATGGCTAATTGAGAATAAAGAGGAAGTACATTACCAGCACAGATACGCACGCACGCATGCACGCAGACACACACACACACACACACACACACACACACACACACACACAGACTCACACAAACGGATTCACCTCCAGTTCAGCTCTGATATAGTTGTGCTGTCACCAATTCTAAAAAATCTGTCTGCTTACTGAGCCCTGTAGCTCAGGATGCTCTGGGAGTTTTAAGTGATTTTTGCCACTGTGTGTTTCACTGTGTGGCAAAATCCCTTGGCCACCTGGATTACAAACTCAAGTCCTTTAACTCATGCCAGTATAAATCCGTGTTAACTGGGATTTACCTCTGGCATATGAATTCTCAGTCTGCATAAGCTTTGTTTGGAATGAGTTGTACATAAGTATTTTATACAGTAAAGAGATGCCCATTGGTGAATTCCTGTTTAACTGCAATCATAAGAAGAAGAAACAACTCCTTATTGGATAAGAGTTTTTGTCATGAACATAGTGAATAGAACGTCACTGTCAGAAATATAGTCAATTACGAATCATTACCATCACTGCTCAAAGACTGGGCTACATGTAACCATGACAATGTGTACTATACACTTCCAATGGCGTGGTTTGGTCAACGTGCAATCAAATTCAACATGGCCAGGTATGGGTTGGTTGACAGAATGGCATTAATGCTACAGTATTTGCTCAGTTGTTCAAACACATGCCTTAGTCAGATATCAAAATGATCATGATGGAAAATTGTTTTTGTCAGGAGCAACCAAGGAAATCTAAATGAAGTATTATCCAATATCCATACAATCTCCTTATTCACTCACACTCTACACACACATGCGCACACACGCACGCACGCACGCACACACACACACACACACACACACACACACACACACACACACACACACACACTCACACACACACACACACACACACACACACACACACACACACACACACAGTCTTCTGGGATAGCAGAGTTAAGCCAGACCTATTTTGTACTTAAAAGGTTAGCACAGCTGTTTTGTGAGTTTGAATCAAGCTTGCCAGGTCAGCAGATGGTCTGTGATTATGATTATATGCATCAATATGAATGAATGAAATGAATAATCTTTAACAAAATGTAAATTTGACTTAGCTCCAGGATTTTAATACACAATAATACATGGACTATAAACCACTTTCCTGTCTGAGTAAGATATTTGAATGCACTTCAAATCATGTAGATTGCACTACTGTGATGAATCTAACTTACTATGATAACTTTTCCCTTGCACAGAAGACATAGTACACAAGACATAGTACACTCTCACACTAAATATCATGTCATTTGTTTATACAGTAGCCCACTGAACTTAATAGAACGTAATATGCTCAGACAAAGTCTAGATGCAGTATTGGGTCTGAAACATAATTGACACAAACTAAATGAAGCCAGGTCTATAAGCATGATATTGAAAAAAAGAAAAGAAAGAATGATAATCATAAAATACTAGAAAAGAAAGAAAATTAATGAATGTCAGAACATTTACCTAAATCCTATTATTCTGTCTTATGAATCAAATCTTTAAAAAATGTTCACCTGCTCCAGAGTGACAGTAGGTGCTACATGAGGAACAAAAGCTACAGTAAAAAAAAACTTCTGGGACAACTTGTGACAATGACATTTCATACTGTACATGGCTTCAACAGCAAACCTTGCTGGTGCTTTTCAGAATGAAACACCCGAGTTAGTAAATGACAACTCTACAACGATAAGTTCAACAAGAGAGTGGGACAAGGAGAAAGAGAAAGAATGAAAGCAGAAAGAGAGAGAGTTGCTACTGTTGCAAGTTATGTGAACATGCTGGGAAGTAAAGGGAAGTGACGGTTTCCCCAGACACTACATTAACATTTCCATCAAGTCTACTTAGGTGAGAGCACTATTTGCCCTCAGACTTTCAGCGCTGCGCCCCCTAAACAGACACAGATCCACTTGCTCACAGCTTCACATCTCTCCAGTGCAGCGCTGACACTCATCAATGTTTCCCACAGGGCAGAATTGTAAGCGTGACTTACCATGCCCCTTTTAGCCTTTGTTTTGCATTTCATAGTCGTCACATCAAGGAGGTGATGATGTAGAAGGAAATCGAGGTGGGGTAGGGTAGTCCAGCGCGTAGCTGCCGCGTGGACTGGACGTGCGGGGACACTGTGATATTCAGCAGAGCGGCTAAGCTTTTTTTGTAGCCTTTGTGTCATTCACTTAACGACCAATCTCATTAGCCGCCGGGCTACAATGGGCTGAATTATTTTCTGTGTAAATACACCACATGGTGACCCTCAAGGTAAGACCTCTGAAGGTCTTTTTAATCACATAAAAGATGGATTCCCCAAAAAATCAATGACTAAAAGAATGAACAGATTGCCCTTAAAAAGATTGAATAAAACATGGTCTGTTAGATATTCAGTTTAGGTCTGAGCTTTTTTTCTTTATGACAATTTATATGTATTTTGATACCAGTTTTATTGGTCACTCTAAAACCAGTGTATGTATGTATGTATGTATGTATGTATGTATGTATGATACTGTATACTACAGTATGTATGAATGTATGTATGTATGTATGTATGTATGTATGTATGTATGTATGTATGTATGTATGTATGTATGTATGTATGATACAGTGTAGTCCAGTACAGAGCCTTAATTCTAAAACTTCTTATACTCAAGAGTACTAAAAACAAATCGGAAAATGTGACATGGGACTATAAATGGTCAAACAACATAAAAACAGGTCCAGAATTATGTTTGACACATTCCACTTCCTTTCTGCTATTTTCCCTGATGCTGTGCTTCTGGTGCAGAACAATAATTCCATGCAAAATGAATTATTGTAAGCACTTGAAGTCATGACAGCTGTCCATAAGCGTCGGGGACGTGTCTATCGGCCAACTTGACCCTTGTTAGAAAACACAACAAAACACAAAAAGAGAATAGTGCACCCTGGGACCGCCGAGCAGGGTCACTGGAGATTTTCCAGACAAACACTGCACAGGAGAGGGGAGGGGAGGGGAGAGAGGGAAGAATAAAAAAGACAGGCTCAGAATCTCATTTTAACAGACCGCACACAATCTGGGCTCCCACAGAACTATCTCTGCCTGACCACTCTCTATTTATCCCTTATCAGTGTTTACCAACCGCTAGTTTTCTTTCATTCACAGTGTGAGGCAGTTCTCTTACTATCAGTCAACAGCTGACGCCATGGAACAGCCTCAAAGGCGAGAGGAAGGGATCAAAACTAAACCAAAGCTGTTTAAACAATACAACAGAGGAAATACATTCATAAATCCTAATTCTTCCCAACCCACAAGGGTACAAGCAGATCCTTTATAGTTAGGCCAACAAACAAAACCACAGCCAATGAGGTACATTACAATCAAGGTAAATGCTGAAATATATTTTGAAAAAAAGACGGGGGAAAAATCCCATGTAATTCTAATTAGAAACAGCACTTACACCCTTTCCATGTCAAGCAAATACAACTACTCACTAAAAAGCAATACATATATTTCTCACATATTCTCTTATAAGATACCGTAGATATTAAAACGTGAGTATTCACGATACCTATGAATTCCTCTCTAAATCTTTTTTGCATGGGTTACGTTGAAAGGCATATTTCAACATAAAAGTATAATGAAATGCAAAGTGCAAATTCAATGTGAAAATCACAAACCGATGCCTCATCCAACTCTATCTCGTTAAAAACAACCATAATTTGATCAGAATCAGAATGAAGGCTACAGCAACACTGATTCTCTAATGCTTGTTTCATATCGTCATATGCGAATGGATGAATCTGATAGATCTGTATGATTCTATAGGCTACCTACATTGTATTGTATTTGAAATCGTATTGCTCCAATTATTTCCAGAGTCCAATTATGGTGTAATCACATTTGATATATCAAGTGATGGTGGGTTAGTTGTGATAAGTTCATGTTATTTTACCCTTATCTTAACTCTTCCAGTTGTATAAAAATAGCACTGTTTTTCAGGACTACTGTTCAAAAGTTAAGTAAGTAATTACATTTATCCTTTCAACAGCTGCTCGGCAGCAGATGGAACATTTCTGAAGCCTTGTTGAATTAAATCCTCATAATTCATTTTCCTGGATTAACTAAGTGAAGTTTGAGTGAGGAAAACAGGTAACACAATGCATATCGGATGGTTCCTGAAGGCTTGTTGACATTTGCCAACTCTTAGCTACTCACTGTATTTACCAAATGAAAGATCACCAGCAATTTTATTCTTTCTGATGTTTCGCTCTTTCAAAGTTCATTTTGGCTGTGGATAACTTTGTTCTCATCTATGTCTTAGTCCTAAAGAGACATTGTTTAATAAATGAGCCATTATAAGAGAGTACTTGTTAACCTTTATCCTCTGAAGCCATAGCTGCCTCTCTTGAGGTTACTCTAATTCCCAAAAATTAAACAGATGAGAGAATCACAGTCCACTTCAAGTCATAGGATAGAGTTTAGTAAGCTGCATGGAACATGTTTGCAACAGTTCTCTACAGATGGTATCACTTCTGCTCAGGTCAACAGAGACTTTACTCGGTACCATGGACAGTTCCTGTTGCCATACTGGAGAACAGGCAGGGTAACATTACCCTGTTGTGTAGCAACTCAACCAGCAGGCCCCCACTCAGAGCAGGAAGGGTCGGAGTGTAAATGAGTAGAAAGGAGTTACACCTGTTCCTGGTCAATTCTGCGCCATGGGGTTCTGTTGGTTTGGGGCATCACAATAATATTAAGGGAGGATCTACTGTTGTGCCTTGACTGCTACTTCCACTCATGACGTGTCTCAGACTCCTAGGCTATTTGAGCGCACTTGGAAAACAACCATCTTTCCATCTTAGTTATCGAGTAAAATGTGATACATTAGAAACCCAAGGAAAGAAAAGTGAAAAGCTGGATTTCTCGTAATGTAAATGTCAGGGGAGATGTGCTATACCTGTATCCCACTGGGATCATGACATTGTAGATGGAAAGCAGGATGCTAGCTTACTTCGGTTGGCCAAAGATAATTGCACCCACACAACCTATGAGTAATCATAACAAGCTGCTATACATGTTTAAAAGAAGCAACTGAAGAAAACGTCTCACTTCTTTGAAAATGATAATCCGATCACAGACTCAACCACAAGGCCCAAGTACAGGCCAAGAAATAGATTCATGAGATGCACTAATTTTTCACACTCAGTCTTTTTTTTGCACATCAATCACAATGTAAACATAATCTTACAAGTCCTTTTGGATGTTAAAATCATTCATTGGATAAAAAAAATAAAAAAGATCAAGCCAGAGATGATGTAACCATCCTGATGCTGGGAGCTGTAGCCTACTGTTAGTGCTCCTAGTAAATGATAAACTTTCCAACATGAATCATTCTGGCTAAATCAACTGTTACCCTGGAGACACTGGAGTCCTGAGTCTCTTCAGTTTGCTCAAGGGGAAGGTATGGCCATTAACGCCACCAAAATCTCAATTCTGTACTCTTCATGACTATGGTACATTTAGAACACAGAAGGATTTCAGCATCCTTTTTTCCTTCTTCTTAAAAAAACAACTTTTTGTCTTTCGCAAGGTTACAACCCTTTAGAACACCAACATAGGTCATATGTACAGTCTATGAGATAAAATTGTGTTCTAACAACAGCTGAAATATGTTATTAAAGAACTGAGTCAAAGTTGAAGTGTGTTAGGAGTGTGGTTCTGTGTATACAGCTGTCACTGTGAAAGCTGTACACAACCAAACAATGCTTTGTCCCCACACACAATACTAACATGTGTTCCTCTAAGACTAGCTTATACTCCACACAAACGAGTTTAATTTAGGTAGACAGCATTCTAATGTCATCTGGATGAATCAAAAATAGGTCATGCTTCTTAAAAAAGAGTTTGAGCCTTCTAATCTCCTCTGTCTGAAACAGGGACAGAATCTGCAGTCTTTTTTTTTATGCATATCATGCCAACAATATTATTTCTATCAACTATATATTTCTACATGTGCCCATGTTTAAAAAAAAAAAAAAGAAAAAAAAAAAGACATAACCAGCATTATACATTAGCTACACAAAATAAGCAGTGGTCTTGGAACAATCCAACAATGAAAGGAAACAGTAATACGCACAAATATAACTTTAAAACACCGGCTCATTGTAAGACCTTTGATGAATCCATGTTACAGCATCAGACAGAGAGAGATAAAATGTCTGTCGCCTGCTCTCACAGTCCGAGCCGGATGTCAATGACAATAAATACTGACCAACACTACAGTATTAAATAAAAAGAACTTTTGTCACAAACCTACTTCTGTGATCCAGAAAGTTTGATTTCCTCTCAGTCTGCGATGGCTGAGCTGGTGCTGTGGCTTTGAAAGGTAGTCCCCAGGAATATGACATACTGTGCCTTTGACAGCCCGGAGATAAGCACCTGCGTTCGGGTCCCTTTCTACGTCACACCTCCCCATTCACAGCCCTTCAACATGATGCACATTTGCACATCAACAGCAAGACCCCCCCCCTCACCCCCCTCACCCCCACCCCGTCCTCCTCATTCTACTCCCACATCCGCAAAACACACAAACAGGCGCACAAGGAAGCAGATGCATGCAAGCTCCTACACGCACACACACACACACACTCGTACGCACACACGCACCGACACACTCGGATTCACGCACAGTCGCACGGCAGCGCGCGCGTGAAAAAAGAAGAGATACTTACACACATGCACGCACACACACTTTTTTGGGTAAATTTTACCCCTTATTTTATGATTTCAAACTTTCACTCGCTTTTTCATAAGACTGGGCATATGCCCGCGCAAGCTTCCCATATATCACTCATCATGCAAATGAGAGGGAATGTCACTCCTCGGCAGCAGATGGCCACGGATGATAACAATGGCTCAACAGACCAGTTTCAGTGTCTGCGACTTTATCGCTACGGCAACAACAACCAAAGTATATGTCATGAAAGCCTTGTCGGTTAATTTGATTCCCCCGCCTCTGCATGTTAGTACCTGTCTGTCTTTTTTATTTTTACTCTTGACTATTTGAATGAAAATCTTTTGTCTGAGACCTTTTCTGCTACTGGAGGACTGGCTATCAGTCGGAGGCAGGGACCTGGAAATGATTTTTGGTGACTAAGGAAGGCTGCTGCCTAGCAGTTATTTCAGTAATTAGGTGTAATTCCTCCCTGTAGGCCATGTTAGCCTCCTGAGTTAGCTCATGCATTAGACAGGCCTGGGTAGAGGGGGGTATGGAGAAGAAAGGGGCTCGAGACATCACAAATGCAGCTTACAAAAGCCTCAGCCGTAGTGATGTCACCCCGCGTCCTGCTGACTCCTGTTAATACAAGCCCCCATAGCAAAGAGCAAACAGTGGAAGCGTTTAGCAAACAGGGCCAGATTACAATGACAAAGGCAGCCACACTTCTGGGTGGAGCCTGGGGCGGGCGAGGGGGGTGGGGTAGAGGGTAGGGGGGAGGGGCGTGGGGGTGGGGTGCTGCGGCTCAGTCTTTTAAAATAACCGATACCCATAAGGGGCCTCTTGGAGATCCAAGTCTGCCCCATCCCCAGCTGATGATAGGGGCCACCCAAACACACTTATCTCTGGGTTGTGTCCCCCGTCTCCAGGGACCGACGTGTGAACACAATGTCTAATAATGTATTTTCAGTGCTTTTTTCTGTCATCTGCGCTTCTGGTTATGCAAGGCTGGGGACTGGAGGATGGGGCATATCATTACTTAAGGTTTGGCAGTTGATCATCACCTTGTTTAATACCTCATTTGAAAGTCTAATTTGTAACTGTCTTCAAGAGCCATTTCATGGTACACACTGAGCAGAGCACAGACAATTGCTCCATGTTCTCTTTCACCATTGCTTTCTAATGGTCAGAAAATATCAAAGAAACAAGCAATGTTGAAAGAAGTAAAAAAGCATTTTCTTTCTTTGCGAGATTGAAAATCTCAGAGCAAAAACATGCAGTATTTGTCCATGTTCTCAAGTACAGTATTGTAAGACAACAGTATAGTAAGACAAACATAGAAACCCGAAAAGGATCAGCTTACAAAAAGCAATCTTAACAAAATGATTCGAAAAATATTTAACAGGGTAGTAGGAATTCAAATATCACTTGCTGTCATTGGCACTGCCATGCCAACATAGAGAACAGGCAAACTGCAGCATATCTTATATCATATATCATGTCTTCTTCTCCATAGATAGAAGCTATGCTCTTGCAAAAAGGTTTATTTCGAGGCCATCATTGTCCATAAACTAGTGTTCTGTGAAATGATTTCATCAACAGGAAATGTGCACATAACTAGAGGTAGCAGGTGGAGAAATTAAAGAGGAGTGGGTTGGATAAAATTATGTGTCAAACAAAGGTTCATGTTTAAAAAGTCCTGGCTGTGTTTGTAGAAAGTGTTTGATTGCATTTAGAAAAGTATAACAATGGGTCACATCAGTGTCTAAAAGCTTTTTGCGTTCTGCTGCCAATGATGTAAGCAAAGTGAAATGTCAGAGCACCCCATTGTTTAAAACACCATGCAGTCTCAGCCTTGGTGAAACCTACAAAAATATAATGTTTGCCAGAATTCTTCTAATGTACTGTGAGATCAAAATGTCACCTACATAAGACCCCACCCCCTTCCCCCCCACCACTCTTCTCACCCCCACCCCAAATCCAACTACACAACACTGGGTTAGTTTCAGATGGCATGCAATCCAATAATAACACATATTCATTATTCCATTGAATATGACCGAAATATTAATTTGACTGTGTTTAATTTCAAATAAAATACTTTATTAACTGGACTAAAATCAGACAAATACTCAGATACCTCTTTATGGTGATCATGCAAGCCCTGTGTAGTCAAACCCTCTGCCAGTGTGCAAACCACTTGATGCCTTTTTCATCAGAGAAAGTCACATAAAAGGACTGAATTAAAATTTAAAAATTTGATTTGCATATGCAAATAGAAGCAACAGAACATAAGTACATGTTGCTGTGATGGCTCCAGGATGCATAACTATCTTTATGTTGATGTCAACAGACAGTGAATAACCCCTTTGAAAATGCAGCATTTTTCATGGGATTCATTATCTTCACTGCAGGGTATTGCATCTCACTGAGGAAACGACTAGAACTACCAGGAAACCCCCTTTGGGTTGACTTCTGTATGGCCGTGGACAACTCCACACCATTGTGTACTTTCAAAGCACGCACAATCACTGAAACGCAATATCAGAACCTATTAAGACATTCTTTGAGAGTACTTGAATCATATTAGGTTAGGATTAGTAATACTGTACCATGTGTAACAGAGTCAAATGTATATAGTTTTATAATTACACAAAATCTAAATTGTTATAACCGCACACGTTAAGCCTCCAGCGTCAAAACAGTATGTGAAAATACAGTAAGCATGTGACTTTCTGTACTCCTACTGTACATGCACTTCCGTGGCTTCTCCCCTATAAATTTATCTTCTGCCTTCACCTTCCCCATTTTATTTAATGTACTCCATGGGAGAGGAACTACTGTATGTTCGTGTTTGACTGACTGGAGGATTTTGTTATTTTGTCTCATTGTCAAAAATAAATGGAGATTAACTCCAAAGAGATCCTGGCCTGGGCTGTATCATCTATGAAACAACGCAGAACGCACATGATGCTAGCTAGCAACCACCGGTTACACATTTAGCACGGACATCAAACCCTAACCTTGACCCTATGCTACCCAACAACAATCAGTAGTAGCAATTCTATTACTATTTTTACTACCACCAAATGTCCTTCAGAATAACAGCCAAACAAACGCTTCTTTGAAATAATGTCCCTGGACCCTGTAATGCGCACATACCTGTAGAACCACTTACAATTGGGCTGCATTATGTTTTGGTGTTCTTTTGAAGGAAATTGTCATGCTGAGAACTCTATCTCCGCTTCCCCAACTGTCATCTCCATGGCTTCATGATCAAAAAGGGTTGCTTGAGGCGGCTGGACCTGGTTAAATAACTCAAACATCTGTCTGGTTAAATCAACAGGGGCCAAATCATATCAAAAGACTTACTGGGAGTGGCAAACCTTGCTTTAACCAACACTGTCACCAGTGTCTTCACTTAAATGCATTGCCATGAGCTTAATGATATGTCTACCAGAAAACTACACCTTTAACATTATTGTGTGAGTGTATCCCACTCACAGGACCAAGAAGACATATCCTTGTGATCCAAGCGTTACACTGGGCCAGCAAGTCATAAGCTGGGCTTTCTTATCATAAGGGCCTGGCCCCAAACCACCTTCACTACACACAGGAGGGTATGAAACAGCTTGTGTTATAGAATAACTGGCTAACATTGCAGCATGCTTTATGGTATTGGCTAAACCTTGACTGGTTTGGTCTTGACTGAGCTGAATGTGGTCTCCAGGGATCTGTGCTTTCTCTATCTCTGACAGGCAGACAGACAGACAAAGAGGAAGACACACCCACCAAAGGTCAGAGGAGTTGAAGCTTTGATGGACAGCCAAAATGCTAACCACAAACAATAGTAACAGGTGGGTCTAATTGCTTTTATAATAACGTTACTGATGAGTAGTAGATCGTCTAGACATGAGTAATGAAAGCAAGCCAGATCCCTCAGTCGTGACTGGCTCTATTTAATAACCTCTAATCTACACAACAACCTCAGTGAGTTATATGGTTAGAAGATCAGTAGCATCAATGTAAATATCTGAAATCCAATGTTGTGAGAGAAATGCTTCACCTTTATATTTTGTTATTGTCAAAATCAGAGTCAACTCCAGTGCCTAATCAGTAGTGCTGGTGTGTTTTCAAATAACTCTTACATCCGTTTGCATGACAAGCATTTTGTGGCATTCATGTGGTTTACAGTGTTTTGATTATATCCAAAACAGGAAGCTTGTCGGTGTGAATCAAAATGCAAATGTCCTTTGAGCAAAACAAAGACATTGATTATGAAGTAAGTTTCTGCTGCACAAGTAGCTTTCTTGAGTGATTAATGGGGTTGGCCATTGATTTCCTTTTGTTCTGATCTTTGTAACTTTCTGGAGACAATTATATAATTTGTTTCCTAACAATAACACCAATCTAGCTGATATTAAATCTCCCAACAGGCTCTTCTGAGTTATTTTACATTTTAAATAGATAGTTATTACAAGGCACAAAATGTAAATGTGTCCTGTTTCTGGAATTATTTATTACATTTTGATTAAGTCATGTTTTCACCTAAGAGGCTGAACATCTTGTGAGATGGGAGAGGGTGGTTTACACAGATCAGGCTGACTTGCCAGTTTATCCATTGTTGTCAGAGGTTAAATCTTCACATGCTCATCACAAACACGTTAAGCCATATAAAATGCAACAACATTTTGATGAGCTATCTATCTTGCACATATATTCATGATCTGTGGGAATGAGAGAGATTTCTGTATATTTGTTCAGGGAACAGCTATTGTTGATCTTTTAAAAAACATTACCGAAGGTGTTTGAATGTACTGTATGTACGGTATGTATGTACTGTATATATTGAATGTACTGTATAGGATGCACCTTACTCACATATCACGCCGCACACACATATACACATACACGCACTCACACACACACATACAAATACACATATACACATACACGCACTCACACACACATATACACATACACGCACTCACACACACACATACAAATACACATACTGTATACACATACACGCACTCACACACACATATACAGTACACATACACAAACTCACACACACATATACACATACACACACACACACACACACACATTCTGTACACACACTCACACACACATACACATACACACACACATATACACATACACACTCTCACACACACATATACACATACACGCACTCACACACACACATACACACATTCACACACACATATCAATGTGTATATATAATAGTATATTGTACTTGCTCTTTGCACTGTCCTGTCTTTGCACTGTCCTGTCTCGTCCCTGCACCCTATCCAATATAGTCTCCATGTTATGCACCACGACCGAAAGCAAATTCCTAGTACATTGAAAAACTGAATGGCAATAACTGAATTCTAATATGTTTTGAGTTCTCTCGATGCAATGTACTATTGACATTGACATTTGCAAGTCAAATGGTAATGTTCTGAGTACTTTATTGAAAGCTGTTTGCCATATTCTTCAAGACATTTTAAAAACTTCCACAGATACAGACATTACTTCCTGATTTCTCGCCTCATCTCTCAAAGATAGTGCTAATACGATTTCTGTGTTTTTCGCTGTTGAGAAACAAACTGGATTATGAGCAGATCACTACATAAACAGCTTTCTAAAAGGAGGCAGCTATTTTAAAAGAGGCTGAAGAAATGCAAAGAGGGATTTAAATTTTAATTTGAATTTATTCCAGCAAGTGAAAGGTTCTTTTGAGAGGGGATTTCAGCAAAGATGATGGTATTTAAAAGTGAAAAACAAGCATCTAGACCTGCTGTGAAAAACAGTCATTTTGCTTCCTTCTGGTTTCGGGGAGAAATTGGACTTGAATGTGGTCACGTCGAAAAAACAAGAATAAGTAATAGTTATAATTAAAATTGAGATATTTCCAAAGATTGTTATAGGAAATCTGGCAATTACCACAATATCTTCACACCTTGAGATACTGAATTTAGTACCAGTATTAGTTAACAAAGTAACCTGCTCTGTATAGTTTACACTACTTTATGTATTTGTTGGTTCAAGCTCACTCTTTGGATTCTTGGATTTGAAAAGTAGGTAGGCTACACAGTTTTAGGAGGCTGGGGGGATTCTTATGATGGTCGAGACTATACTACTTCAGTGAGAACCATGATGAACCAAAATGACAGCCATACAGTCATATAGTGGAGATGAACTTGATGGACTGTCGTATGGATGAATTGAATGTCTGCTTCTAGATATATGTACAGCAGACAGGATGACCAGAAGCCTTGTGCGGAGGAACCTATGCCACACAAGCAAAACAAAGAGTTGCATCATTTTGTTGTACAGATAATCCGATCATAGGCAGTGTTTCTGCATGCTATCTTCGGAAAATGCCAGCAAAGGCGCTAAGTAAACCCATTTTACAAGACTCCCTCACAAGGATAGAGTGCCAGTATCGGGATAAAATTTCACACAGCAGCATGGCTCAGTCGCATAACCTAAGCAGGCTTAGGAAAATGGAACAGAACGGTGGACTTTCTAGCTCGTCCTCCCTGTAAGGTCCACAGACAAATACATGGATGGCTGAAATGAGTCCCCCCATATCATATGAGGGCTCCGTGTAGTACGCAGTCAGAGCTCTGAGAGTTGGTGAAATGGTAAGACGGCGTTGGTGAGACGGGGGTGAGCACCTGGTGTTCTGCAGTGGAGCCTGGCAGCATTCCTCCCTTATAATTATACTGAACACTGACGGTTCAGCGTTGGGGCTGGAACAGGCACACTGGCCTCAGACAGCCTGCTTTAGTGGCTATGCAGACGAGATCCTAGAGAGAGGTGCAGATGGCAACGCCTTTGACGCTATTTACAGACCTCAGACCAGAGGCTATGGAAGCACCTACAGTATTTCATGCAGAGCCGCATTGCACTCAAGAACTACAGTACAGTACAATGGCAACAGATTGATGTCCAAAATACGTGTTACAGAACTTGAAAACTTTACTGTAAAGCTGATATTGAGCACCGCGAAATCGAGCACCATGCGCAAGACTTATGATGATAAGGTAAAAGAGACATCGCTGGCTTGTATGGGCCTGCCGTCCCGACTCTCTTCTGTCCAAATACGCCTCTCTGTTCTTACTTTGTCCACATAGGGGTGCATTTGCACAATATGAGGAGCATCTCTACTCATTTTGGAAACTGAATATAATGTGCTTTATGCTGATGTGTCATACATGGACACAGTATTGTGAGGTACAATAGTGTACAGTGAGCTCATGAATAAGAATGGTCTCTTGGGCCCTGAAACGAGGTCTCTGTACAAGACTGGACTGCATCCTTGAAGCGCCTATGGCTATGGCAGTCTAAAGTATGATATGCCAGTTGACCATCTATATATTATAACACAGGTTACACAACATTATAACACACATACTGTATGTTATCTAATACATAATGTACATATCATACTACGGGTGAGTGATAGCCTACTTAAAAAGGTATTAAAGCGACAAAAATACAAACTCAGAGGAAAGTTTTGCAGCATAAAAGTCACATAGGAGCCACATTAGCATGTGAATAGGATAAACGGGAGCGTTCTCAGTTACACACTCCACCTGGCTCCTAACCAATGTCCTTGTCAGAAGTCCACCCGCACCGCACTGGCGTACACTGAAAGACCTCCGGGGGCCCACAGTGACCATTCACCGGGTTCGCTCTTTTTTCCCCCATGCACCTGTGACTGTTTTTGTGTTTGCTATTCTTTGCTTTGTCTTTTTCTGGCAACGCTGTATCATTGGAGACACACTTTCCCTCAAAAGGAATTCTCCCGCCCAACAATGTGGTTTGTTTGTTTCACCAGATAGGCAGGCCAGAGAGTCAAATGGGGAAAAAAAATGTCACAGTAATAATTAAAATGGCCATGAGAAAAATAAGGAGAGATGTGTGTGTATATGTACTGTATGACAGGCTAATAGATGTAAATGGCCTATACCTTTTCCACGTGGTTCCATGCCTTTTTGCGATGACTCACAGGTGCAGCTGGAAAGGTTCTCCTCCTTGCTCTCCTCGGACGGCTCATCCGGTTTCTCCATGGTGCTGGACCTTAGAGAGCTGCTTTTCCATTTTCCAAAGGACTTTGCCACAATCGCTTTGTCCGCTCCTTTCATTGTTTTCTGTAAAACACATTTACAGCATGACTTCCCAGGTTTATCCCTCTTGTGAGCCATCTGCCCCCTTTTCCTGGCTCTCAGTAAACCTGGGCTCATCTTTCCCAAGCCCAAAGTAAAAGAGAATTAGGGCATTGTGTGCATATGCATTCTCTTAAGCATTCCAGAAAATGTCCTGATTGCCCTGGCCCCTGGCATTTTTTTTTTTTCAGACCGCTTGTACATTGTTTTCTCGTTTTCTCGTGTGACTGTTTGCAGTCCAGTGTGGAGAGAGCTGCATGCTTAAAACAGTATTAAAATAGTTTGAAAAAAAAGTAAGCTGTTGGTTGATCGAAACTGTGGCAAGAACAAACATGTTTTCCCATTTAATCCAACTTGAAGGAAATAAAAATAGCACATTATGCCCTAATTGAGTGCTGTACAGTCCACAAATACTATTAGCCTACAAGACCAATCAGGATTAGCAGTGGAACATACCTAGTTATCTATTTCTGAGTGCCAAGACTGCTAGCAGTGGGCAACTAAATTTCAAAAGCTGGCAAATCCAGTTGTCTCCTAAATACAGAAAGTACTTAAATCCATAGCTAACAGAAGAAAAAGACGGATAAAGGGTGCTCTGCGTATCACCGAAAAGCTTGTGCACTTTTCAGAATCACTGGCTAGGTTAAACAAATATGCTAAGTAGAGATCAAAACAATCCTTTGATCTGCAGCCTAGTTTCCAGAGAAATGGCTTGGCTGTTGTTGTAAATAACTTGTGTAAATCTGTACCATTTGCCTTCAGGTAATATCAAAAGTGCCAGGGATGCATAAGTAAATACATTGGATAGGAAATAGATCAGATAAAAGCATATAAATATTTTAGCTACAGTATACTGTACCGTACGTAGCTTGTAGGCTATGCGTAACATGCTGAGGTTGATTGTACCAGACAGTGTACAGTAGATATATTTCCACTCCATCATTATGGGAAGTATCTGACTGTTGAATGAGTTTCTACCTCTTTCCATTTAGTATTTGCAAAAATGTTCCTACCTCCATCATCCCAGTCAGGTCAAACACAGTGTAAAACATTGTGTCAAACTTCATACAAAAGAGGCTTGAAGAATTAGAATGCAGAAGCTATGCAACTTGCTGACTAACTTTGCCCTCTGTTTTGATCGAGCACACAAAGAAAAACGCTGTCCATTCAAAACAGACAGCATAACTCTTTTCAGAGAGGGGGGACCGTGAACAAACGAGGCCATGTCCTGAGCTGCGGTCCCTTTCCCAGCAGCCCCTGCTCAGAGGACGGTGAGGGCCACCGGGCCTGGGACCGGCTGACACCACTCAAGAGGCAACAGTGCAACTTTTGTGCAAACTATGGTCCTCTGAAAACATTTTTTTTTTCTTCCTCCCAACATGGACAGTGTGCTTTTCAGTTTAGCAGCTGGCTTCACCTCTCTGCTCATTTGTTCTTCCTGATGACAACAGAGAGGATTGAGCTGCAGAATGTTTTGATCTTTCTTTTTGGACCCATGAGAATGCACGCGGTAAAGAAAAACACGAATGTATACCCCTTAATGTCATTGTTTACTCTACTGTACTATAAGTGATCAAAATCCGAATTAGCCTACTAGCTACAGTAGCTAGTTTGCAAGCTTCAGTGGGATTTAGCTTTGTGCTGGCTAGCCTAGTGTAGGCAAACCACCATAATGAGCTAGCTATTGCTCAAGTAGGCCTAACTGCATAAATTGCTCTCTTAACTTTTTATACACTTTAGCACACTATAGGCTACACTAGCCTATTACTACTAGTATCCTACATTAGGCTAACCCATATGTGACATACCTTCTGTTGGCACTCGTCATGTGACATCACCTTTTTTAGGCCTACCAGTAAGTTGAGGAAAAATAAGATACAAAGTGGATATTAATAGCCTACACGTTTATATGAGAAGATCAAATATTCAGCTAGAGTCCATTTAGATACTATAAAGAGAACTTTAAGAGCGAGGAGAGCAGGGCCTAGCCATGGAGGATACCAAAGTGTTTTCTAGCGCCTCTCAGTCTCGGAAAGGAGAGTTAGAGATAGAACAGAATGTACCATATTCTTGACCCAAGTTCTGGCTCAGATGCTGCTGTATGGAGCTCAAACTGGACGTGAATTGAATCGCTCAGTGTCAACTTGTTAAATGGCATCCACTGTCGTGAAGTGGTGAGAACAGCACGTATGCATTATCGAAGAAAATCGTGAAATGACAGACTCCGGGTGTGATACTGAGGGAATGACTAACTAATAGGCGGGGTGCTACAGGCTGTTAGCGTTGAAAACCATTTATCACGTTACTTTATCTTGTCAATCAGATTCCTGGAGAGGGATAGGTGACTGATAACTTGAATTAATTATTGTCTTATTGCACATGTTAATTAATGTTAATTCTTGTCTCTTAATAACTTATCATGACGAGGATAATATTTAGTTGATCCAACAGACCTCTAGCCTGGAAGCGAGACTTAGAGAGAAAAAAAGCCTTTTGCAATACAGTCTGGACTTCTAGCCGCACAGAACGATTACAGTGGGCGGGAGCATTGCCTTGACAGACAAACGCCTTCAGCCAATCAGTGTAACAAAATGTTTACAGACCTCCAGGCTGGGTTTTTACATCATGATTAATTAAGATATTGTTAATGTGCTTTATGGAGCAGTTAATCACTCAAGTCATGGGATACCTCCATTGCTCTAAATGACTCAAAATGTCATTGATGAATATTAGCCTATGTCTCTTGAATACTGCAGAGTGCATATCCTCATATAGTTTCATAACAAACATGCTGAACGCTTTGACAAACCCAGCCTAGTCTGAAATGCTGTCGACGGTAGAAAAAAAATCTTCCTGACGAGAACAGAAACAGCAAGAAGTTCTAACAAGGAAAAGCCTGCCAGGTGGCGAACTGGCTGCACCAACAGAACGCACAATCTGTCTGCTTCGCCTTCCAAACCATTGACAGCTGCCATCACCAGCCTTGCACACTCGCACTCTGTGGCTCCTCGCCTCTCTGCCCATCCCTCTTTAGTGTTCCCTGCTAACCTCAGAGACAGGGTCACCTGGCCCCCTGGGCGCCCGTCTGTGGGCCCCTGCTGGCCCCCTGGAGACCTGCCTGGCCTGCATAGAGGGGAAGGGGGCGGGGCACCACGCACCTCGCAAGTCCGCACTGTCACACGAAGCAAGAGTAGGCCTTTTGACCTAAAAAGTCATAACTTGATTTCAAATGCAATAACGTTGAGGTGATATCGGCTTTATCGACAGTCTGACTGTCCATTTCTGATTGATTGGCACATGGGTGACAGTCATGCATGATTGCCACCCATGTGAGGTCATGTAGGCCTGTTTTGCTTGAGGATAATGTATAACAGGAATACACTGTATAAACAATTGAGGTCATTGAAACAAAATAGTCCCCTGCAAGAGGGTATCATTTAGGGTGGATCATAGACTGAATTCAATTGTAACACTATCACTGTTACATTAATGTTACAATTATGCAATATTGCAACTATCAATATCACCCTCCATTTTGTCAATTTTGATTACATGATGATTCTCTAAAACAGACTCAACCAAGGCACACCGATGCTCACAGAGAGGCTCAAATCCACAGTTTCCTTAGCATTGCAACCATGCTAAAAATAATACCTGGCAAAGTGATCGTGATCCCTTATTGGTCCCATAGTTTGATTTCACATTTAGCATTAGCATTTCCCTCCGCATAAACATTTCATTCTTCCCCTCCTGCAGCACAATGAGACTTGAGTGACTTTGGCAGGAGATTTTGGATCGGTGCTCCTGAATCCACCAGTGTATGTTATCAGCAGGTAAACAAGCTTTCGAACAAAACCATAATGGAACCGCAAGCGGCATAAAGAGGCTCATCTCAAAAGCTATACAACCCATCAAAGCTGCAGTCATTTCCTCAACACTGCAATGCAGCTGGAAAATACATGGTTGTTAGTTACAGTTTAAATCTGCTGCCTATTTTCAGACACTCCAAAACTATTTGTATTGATTACTTACTTGTCAGTAAGCAACCAGATTACCCAAATAAAACAACGGATATTTAATGTTTACTGGGTTCTTTGCTGATTTGTTTTTGTAGGAGTAAATGGGAAGGGGTGTCATGCACTGAAATCAATGGGATTTGCAGTGTTCGGTTTTTGAATAATTATCCTCAATTCCAAATGAAATAGTTCCCTGTGCATTTGAGAGGATTACTTGTGACTTTGAACTCAATGTGGAAATTATTTGGTGAGCTCTTAAAATGCACACAGTAGTTATAGGCTATATCTTGTACTTTGCACTCCAGATAAAAATCTTGTTAACCACACATGAGGTTTTCTTACCAAACTTTCCAGATTTAGACTTTAAGGCACGGAACAGCTGCACATCTAAACCTACGCACCCCCTTCTCTCTGAGTGGAGATGCCCCCAAGCCTCCTTTCTCATATGCTGAATTATCTTCATGGTGGTAATTAACGACAAAACTGTGCCATCAGATGTAAATTTCCAATGTGAACCCTGTAAAAAGCAATACATTTTTGAATTATCCATATTTATGTGGATATGTGTTACTAATAGTGCCATTATGTTGTTGTATTTTCATGTGGGTAGAAAATCTAAGATCCAGATATTGCCTCCTCTCACATATTTCTTAGACATTTCATCACACATTAAATGTGCCTCAGTCTAAGGAACCGTTCCACCAGTCAAGAGGAAGAGGACACAATACAGGAGAACATATAAGACGTGTCTGTTTCACCGTCATTCTGTTGAGGTGAACTTGTCTACTTGGTCTCTTTGGTCTCTGACAGCAGATACGTAACCTAATCTCTTTCCCTAACCCCATTCTTAGGCATGAATACTGGAGGATGTGATGGCATTAAGTCGATTTACTCCTCGGTTTGCAGTTTCAGCCTTAATGCCTCTGGTTCTTCTTCGTCAACAGACTCAGTTTCATTTTGATTTTCAAAAAATAAGAATGTTATAATGCGTGCATTCATTTTCATTCATCCATCATTTGGAGTTCACGCATACAATGTGTTTGCTTCATGAATAATACTTTATTTACCACCCCATCTAATATGTCAAATATGTCAAATCCAACTGAAAACTTATGGTTTATCTTGAAATTGAGAAGATATCAGTGGCCAAGGGCAGGATCTAAAACTAGGACATTCTTTGTGGTTCCTCTTTTTCACATCATCTTCTTGGTCCATACATTTGAGTATTGATTTGAACTGAGTTCTTCAGGCATATAATGACAAACAAAGCACTTTGAATTTCAATTTGCATGACATTTCAAAGAGATACAGTAATGATGAAGGATATTCTTGGCCTTTATATACAGTTGAAGGAATATCTTATGATGATTAATTCTATTCCTTCATACTGCATGAGTTAGGAGGATCCATGCGTTGGTTCAACTTGCTGCTCATGATGGTAGACATCTCTCCATCTTATGGATGCTGACCTATTGGTCCCAGGCTGTTGAAATGGTATTTGAAAGACCAGAAGATGGCAGCCATTACACAGCCTTCTGAGCAATATAATGTATCTTAGGTGATGGGTCAACAATGTGAAGAGACCAGTCTAGCCTACATAAGGTATAAGTCTTAAACTGCTACAGCGTGGTGGCAAGTTTTGACAACAGCCCTCGGCCGCTGTTGTGGTGAAACAAGCAAGGGACTAAATATGGCAAAGCTAGAACCCTCTGAGCCTGATGAGAGTGACTCCCAGCAGCACTGAGCTCAGTAGGGGGTGGTAAACATTTACACTAAGAGCCTGTCCAGTGCTCATGGTAGATGCCTGCCAGCCACCTCGCTATCGAATGTTGTGTTGCATATTTTGTCATTCAGGCCTGTCCCGAAATTGTAGGAATCACACCATCAATTTCTGAAGAAGCCATCCAAATGTGACAACAGGCTTATGCTAAATGGAGAAAATAGAGCTAAACATTGTTGAAACACCCCTAGACCCACATGGTGGAGAGTGCTCTGCGGAGAGCTGCTATGCTCCCTGCTGTGAACTGGGAAAGTGATGTTGGTGCGCTTCCTCTTCCACGAGGGCCGCACCGTTCTTGGGTCCTGATTTGAAGCCTTTTGAAGTCTGTTTCCTGCAATTGAGTGCCAACATACGCTAATGCTTCCACAAAAGCTGAAATTCTACACAGAATGGATATATTCTTTGTGAAATTTTAACAGACTTCTGAAAAAAATATTTCCTCACCCACAATGCAACAATCTAACAATTTTTGAAGGTTAGTTATTTTTGTTGCAGCAAAAAGTATGCACAATACACATAAAATGTACTGTGGCACAGAAATGTACAAAAGCGGGTAGAACAGTAAGGCACAAAATCAATAAAATATTGATTTTTGGTCACGTTTTACAAGCCATGGCCTGTTATTTTGTAGGAAATAAGTTCAGTTAGTCTAAAACAGTCTGTTTTAAGGTAGTACTAGTGAGCACTGAAAACCCTGCGAGCCTTATTCAAAATTGGCAGGTGGTGGCTGTAATGAATGAGCGGCTTGTCCTTTAACTAAGGAAGCAGTATTTTCCTTAGGAGCATTCCAAGGGAACCATTTACATAAATGGGCTTCCACTGCAATCCTCAAATGTGCGGGTAGCTGTTGGAGGGATTCTTGATGTACTTTTGATGTTGCACTCCGAGGTGGTCTCCATCAAGGAGATTTAACATTAACAACCAGGACACAGCTGAACATGTTCGGGATCAATCCTTTATTGTTTCAAAACTCTAAATTCTTTTACAATACAGTCATTTATTGTTACTTTTGTGATTTTGATGGGTAATATACAATGTCTTCCAATAAATGAAACACAGTCACAAACAAAGTAGTCCTTTCTACATATCAGTATTCTATGATAGTGAGAAGTTCTGTGCTGTTCTCTTTTTTTACTTTATTTTTGACAGCACAATTACTTCCCTTTTGAATCAACAAAAGCATTGTTTTTTTTGAAAGTGCATTTCAAGGATTGCAATGACTGTTTTACCCAGTCAGCCAAAATGTACATGTCAGTATTAACAGGAGGGCCATACTGTGTTGTGAGTAACAAACAGCATTAACTACATTTCCAACTACAACATTTATTTGTATAATTAAATCAAAGAAAATATATCAATATGCATGCCATGAACATTCCTCCATAAACATTTATAATAAATGTATATTTTTCATCTGAATTATGCTGATAATTATAGTATTTTCCACAAAAGGACAAATGCTGAAATAATGAAAACTAATATGTAACATCCAAATACTTTTTGTTCAATTTACACACAGGTATAATGGCGTCATGCCACAGTGTTTAGGGCCATGCCCTAATAAGGTAATAGCATTTGGTCCACAATAACATATCCTCTGGATTAAAAAAAGAAAAGAAAAAAATAATAATAATAAGGGAAGAGTGGGATCTTAAACAAAAAGTGGGTCTTTAACAGAAAGCCAAGATAGCATGATTAAGATCTTCTTTCTTTTCATTTTCAAGTTGATTATGACGTGAAGATTCTATTCAAATCTGTATGCAATATAAATATACATTTAACTCCTAACTTGGCTATATTATACTTTCTTGTTCCACGGTACCGCCTTCACTCTGTAGAACTTGGTGCCCAAAGGAACTTTGAACCGGTTCTGAGCCTGCGGGACAGAAAGTAGATGAGACACACAATACCTCCAAGACCTAGTAACACACACAAACACACCAATTACAAACTGGCCCTCACGGTATGAAGGGACACATTATTAAGTACTAGTTAAAAAATAAATGAATGCAACCTTACCTTTTTTGCCTGGCAATACTCCTTCTCCATCACTTTTCCAAGAACCCATGGCCGTCTTGTCGTCCCTGACGCTGAAGGGAAAGCACATGACTCGGTAAAGCACATCACTCAGTAATCTAAAGTATTATCAAAAACATGCAGTAGTTGTACAGCAACTACAAAACTCTCTGCCAATTGCATACCCCACCAGAAATTAATTGTTATGTTGGGCAGTGTTACTACTCTTAATATACTTGAATGAATCCTTTAACTATTTCAATTACGGTACTAGACATGGATAAAATGTATTCCTAATAATTAAACTATTTGTGACGTGCTTAGAGTACACTAAGAAAACACTTCATGGAAGAATTCCATATTTAATGCAGGTCTGATATTTTAGACTGATCACTTCCAGTCATTACATAGCAGACATGATCAAACCCCAGATGGGCGCCCAGGGGGCAAGGTGACCCTGTCTCTGAGGTTAGCAGGAAAGACCAAATCAAAAGAGTGCATCTGGGTTCTGGTGAAACTGACCTGGTTTGAGGTCCAGTGCAGTGAGAGACTCTGAATGGAGAAAGTAGAGCGTGGGACCGACGGTGAACAGCACATAGTTGTCATGCCTCTCATCCAAGATGATTAGGACTAAATCGCCCACCTGGAAACTGAAACAGACACACAAGTCAACATTACAAAAGAGGAACGGACCTAAAAATAAATAAAAATAAATAAATAAAAGAGCACACACAAAATAACAGAACTATTAGCAGAATCTGACACCATTCGAGCAGTCACACTGTAATCCTGTGATCTTTTTGCACTTACTCTCGGATGGCGATTTTCTCTGAGTGCCGTGACGACACCGATGACATGCTTTGAGACATCTACAAAAGCAAGAAGGAAGAGCATATCACTAAAGCAACCTTGACATTGCTGGTCACAGATGCTTTCCTGGTTCAACTAATCTTTGCAGGGCAACCGTGAATGTAAGTAAACTATCTAAACTCAAGACATACTGCAGCCTGGGTAGCCTGGTGTGTCCGCACTTAGACCATGATGCTACCGCCATCTAGTGGCCAGCCTGATTATAGCCCTAACTTGAGTTGCAGATTGTGACAAATCAGAAATTCAGTAAACATTCAACTTTCAGTAGACATTTGAACATTCAGTAAACTGTGAGCAGACATTCAAAATTCAGTAGACCTTTGTCGACGTTTAACATTCAGTAGTAATCTCAGCTGACATTGGAACATTCAATTGACATAAAAAATTCATTAGATTTTCAGTAGACATTAAACTCAAATCCGCTACACTTAACTATGTTTCAGTTAAGACATGCAAAACATGAACAGCTAATAGGGTGAACTATGCACACGACTGCAGATCCTGGAGGTTCAGAAAACCTACCAGTCTTTGATTTAGACGCTTGTTTTCTTCTTCCTTCATATGTAAAGTCTACAACAAAAAAACAACAACACACATTTCATTCATTTATTTAATAAAAGATCTTAGAGAGACTTAAATATATACAGTAAACCTGAAGACCAATGCATCTGCTTACCCTCTCAAGTAGCAGTATTCGTTGTTTCTCTTCTGACATCATTAGGATATTGTCGCTGAAAGTGGAAGGGGCAAGAATCAGACCAGTCTGACAAAAATCAAACAGTAGATGTTGAAAAAGATCGCAGAGACATACAGTGGTGGCCAAAGTTATTAGAACACTTGGCATATTTAAGATTTTTCAGTTGTGTGTAATTGGCCACTAAAATACCCATAAAACAAATGAAATATCTACAAAGTCATCATTATGCACTACAAACCATAGGATAGAGGCATTATGAGGAGATTTAGGTCATTTTCCTCACAAAAAACAAGCAATGCCTATTTCACTGTAAATGTCACACAATCACGCCATGATGCCACCCATTCACACCAGAACCGAAAGGGGAGAGGTAGGAAAAGAAACTTTCAGACAGATAAGTGAAGCATCTCAAAATTCTCAATCTTAAGGACCGAAGAAAGACCTCAGGAGAACTGCGTGACGAGATCAACACCACAATGACTAATGGTGCAACAGTGTCTTCAAGAACTGTGCGTCGGAAACTGGGAGAACAAGGACTTGTTGGCAGAATAGCAGCAAAGAAACCATTACTGAGAGAGAAAAATAGAGTGAAACGCCTTAAATTTGCAAAAGAACACAAGAAATGGACAAAGGAAGATTGGTATAAAGTGTTGTGGACTGATGAGTCCAAGTTTGAACAGTGGCAACAAGAGAAGAGTGTATGTTCGACGGAGGGAGGGGGAGAGATATAAAAATGAGTGGCTGGTGCCAACAGTTAAACACGGAGGGGGTAGTATTATGGTGTGGGGGGCATTTCAGCCTCAGGAACAGGTGACTTAGTAAAAAATTGATGGCATCATGGATAAGAAAGTATACCACAACATTCTGGTGAGGCATGGAGTAGCATCTGGGAGTCGTCTTATTGGGCCTGGATTTATTTTCCAAGAGGACAATGACCCTAAACATTCTTCTAACTATTGCCGGAACGGAACTACCTGCGACAGAAGGAATCTGCTGGAACATTGACAATGATGGACTGGCCCCCTCAAAGACCGGACCTCAACCACATCAAGCAAATTTGGGCGAGTTGGAAAATAAACTGGACAGATCTATTGTACATTCAAAGGAAAGCCTTTGGCTTGAGTTGCAGACATGGGTTAACATTGGTGTTGATGTTCTCAGGAAATATATTGACACTATGCCAAAGAGATGTGCTGCTGTAATTGCTGCAAAAGGTGGACATATATAATGTTATATAAATATTTTAATATAAATATTAAAGGTAAAAGTGGATAAAAACAGTAGGGCTCTCTTCGTCTGATATTTGTTGTGCTCAGAGCAACCATCTGCATGTTTCATGAACATTAAGGAATGAAATCATGTTTTGGAGGCAAAAAAAGGTCAATATTTTCAGATCTGTCAGGTGTTCTAATAATTTTGGCCACCACTGTACATGAAGCTGGGCTTACATTACCCAATCCTACCCTGTCTTCCTCTCATCTGTCCTGACTTTGTCCAAATTCTTTTCAGGCTGTCTTCAATGAGCTGTGAAACATCCTCTGAACTACACTTCAATTCGGAGGATTCTGTCCGCCTACGATTCTTGCCACCGTTCTACACCACTAACCACGAGAAATAGACCGTCTGCCCTAAGACTGCTCATCAAAGGTAAAGATTCACTGGGGAGGAGGGTTCTCTTTTAGTATCTCTGTTTATTGTACTGAGGTTGGAAGATGCTTTCTCTGTTTATTGTACTGAGGTTGGAAGATGCTTACTGCACAGTCACCATGCTGGCCTCCACTGCTGAGTCCACCCGGTCGTCGTCTCTGATGGCTGCCACGGAGGCCAGTCTGTCTGGGTCAGGGAAGGGCTCGGAAGAACCGGCCCCGGCCCCGGCCATGGCCCCAGCAGAGGCCCCGGCGCCAGCTCCAGGAGGCTCTAGGGCTAAAGGGTTAGGGGTGAAGTAGGCGGAGGAGACCAGGGTGGTGTTTCGTAGCCGGTTCAGCTCCTCCTCCAGCTGCTTCTTCTCCTGCATGACGCTGGCCCGGTCCTCAGACAGAGTCTCGATCAGACCTGCCAACACACCACAGAGGTCAGCAACAACAGTGGAAATCGATATATCAGGAACAGCCCATTCAATTAGAACAGGCCCTTTAAAACCATCTGGAGACAAGTTGAAGACCGCAGAACTGGTGGTCAGTCACACATAAGCCCTGGCGTTCCCACTCTCGAAAGCATTGTGTGATCAAGCCAAATCAAGAAAACTTTATTATCCCCTATAGAGTCAAATTGTAGCACAGCCAGCAGTACACACAGGCAAACAATAAACAATACATATATAATAAAAATAACATCACACTGAGTTCTTTAAAAGGCCGGTGGCTGCAGGGATCAATGAGTTTTACGTCTATTGGTCCTTCATCTTGGCAGATTGTATCTGTGGCCAGACGGAAACAACTTGATCTCCTTGGACAGAAGTGGGCTAGGATCAGCCAGGACTGACTGGGCGTTCTTCAAGGTCTTCATCTTATACAAGGTCTTAATCTTATACAAGGTCTTAATCTTAGGACCCTGACGAAAGCCCAGTGAGTCCTAATTCATGTTTACAGCGTGTGAACATCATCTCACAGCTTCGAAAGACATTATCACACTTCACTCCCAGCGCTTTATGTGAACAGCTAAGCACCTTTGTCCTTCTCCTGTTGCTGGGTGACCTTCCGCAGCTTCTCTGTGAGCTCATTGATGATCTGTTCCTTCTTCAGCTTCTCGCGTGTCAGAACGGTGTTGAAGTTGGTCTGGAAGGGACAGAAGAAAGGGATTTCAAACAGCTCCCGGCCCATGCATGGGAGGATGGACAGGACAATCAAACAGGGTCCGGGTTGCCAAAATGTGTCTGGGTAAAAGGTCTGATTGTCCTTTTTTTTTTGTTGCTAGCTCGCTGGCTAATTTATCAGCAAACATATAATATCAACGTTTCCAATTCATGTGAAATGAAAAATATGTCTATATAGAATTGAAAAATCACGTCCACGAACGTTAGCTACTTGGGAGCTGGTCTAGCTAGACAGCATCGGCTACCAGCTCCCAAGTAATGTCTGTGGATGAGATTTTTCAAATCTAGACGTCATTTTCATTCAAATGAATTAGAAACGTCAATATTTAATAATTCAGGAATATGAGCTACACAGCTCCGATGCTACCACATGTGCATTCCAGGGACAGCATGTTTACACCGACGATGTGACCTAACCTACTTCCTCAAACACGGTCACACTTGCCAGTGTCAAATTGCCATTTGGAATGCTCTGCAGCTAGTTCAAGGTCATGAAAACACACACTGTTCTATAATTATAATGACCCTCACGACCCCACAGACCTGCTGTCAATGAGGGGATGACAGCACAGGCCCCAGCTGAAGTGTGGTGGGGCGGTAAACAGACTGGCCAAACCCTTCAACGTGCCACAGACCACGGTTGTTCAAAGCAATTTCCGGGAAAATTACCTTAAAAATAACAGCGACCTTTAACCCCATTTCAGAGCGAGCACCCACCTGCTGCTCTGCTATGAGAGAGGTCTTGAGGTTCTGCATCTCCTCGTTCTTCCTCCTCTCCAGAAGCTCCAGCTGGTCCTGCAGCGACGCCCTCTCCTGCTGCAGCCTCTCCTGCAGGGCGGAGTCCAGGGAGAGGGGCGCCCCCCCGGCCCCCTCTGCTTGGCCCTCGGCCCGCAGGCACAGCCCAGCCTCTCTGAGAGACACAACCGCAGGACTCCAGTCAAACACATGCAGGGGTAGAATGGGACATACGCCAACCAGCATATATCTCGTCTAATCGTTCACCAGTAAGGATTTAGCCCTAAAGCTTCCTCTGAAGCACTGCACTGTGAATGACCCCCTGACTGAAGATGATATGACGTGTTTGTATTTCAGATGGTTTGAGAGCAGATATATGGGAACAGCTGGACAAGTACTAAGCACAGGGCTTCAAACCGGTTCAAGGAATGAAAACGAAACCAGAAACTAAGGTATTTTACTACGAACAAAAACGGAAAAGAAAAGAAAATCATCTTTAACTGTTCCGGAAGAGAACCGTTAATCTTTATTACAGGGTAATATATCACAAGAATTGTATATTCATGATATACCATGTGAAACCTCTTTACTATTTGAGTTAGATAAGGCCTAGCCTACTCTTTCCATTGCTTGCGAGCCCCCATGAATCCTATAGTTGGTCAAGTTTAAATGTGAACTTTTTTAACCTTTTTTCCCCATGTCTATAACTATTTTGTAAATACTGTGACAATTGCCAGAGGGTGAATAAACAAGAGCAGACAGTGAATTACATAACAGTTCTCATCTCTAAGGAAACCAGAAGAACAACTAGGTCTTGGACACACAGGGTCTACGAAGCCTGTCTAAAGCCCAGCGCTTATGTAGGCCTATTGGCCTGGCACTGCAAACCCAGACAAACTCACTAGGAGCAACGCTGCACTCCCATTTCATTTCATATGACCTTTTAAGTGTTTCTTGCACTTTGTCTTGATGCTTTTAATGTCTCATGTAAAGCACTTTGAATTGCCTTGTTGCTGAAATGTGCTATACAAATAAACTTGCCTTGCCCGGTCACACACGTTAGTTTGGAACAGGCATTTTCAAACCTGAAGTTTATTCTTTCCCCGAGATCATCAGGGCCACCACATTCACTGCTTTTGTTTCTTTTTGACACAAACTTTAGAATAACGCACCTTCCCAACCAGATGTGTTAAAATGTGTTTCATGCAAGCACTGAAAAAAGAGCGGCATTAACTGGTATTTTATCTCATTCTACCTGGTTCAGGAACGTTATGGAATGCAAGAACAGAGACGTTAAAATATTGGTTTTGCTCGGAATGAACAGATTGGAAAATATTTTCATTTTTAAGCCCTACTCTTACTACTCCTACTACTCCTACTCCTACTCCTCCTACTCCTACTCATCCTACTCCTACTACTCCTACTCCTCCTACTCCTCCTACTCCTGCTACTACTCCTACTCCCCCTACTCCCCCTACTCCTCCTACTCCTACTCCTCCTCCTCCTCCTCCTACTACTCCTACTCCTCCTACTCCCCCTACTCCTCCTACTCCTACTCCTCCTACTCCCCCTACTCCTCCTACTCCTCCTACTCCTGCTACTACTCCTACTCCCCCTACTCCCCCTACTCCTCCTACTCCCCCTACTCCTACTCCTCCTCCTACTCCTCCTCCTCCTCCTCCTCCTCCTACTCCTCCTACTCCTACTCCCCCTACTCCTCCTCCTACTCCTCCTACTCCTACTACTCCTCCTACTCCCCCTACTCCTCCTACTCCTCCTACTCCCCCTACTCCTCCTACTCCTACTCCTCCTACTACTCCCCCTACTCCTCCTACTCCCCCTACTCCTACTCCTCCTCCTCCTCCTCCTCCTCCTCCTCCTCCTACTCCCCCTACTCCTCCTCCTCCTCCTACTCCCCCTACTCCCCCTACTCCTCCTCCTACTCCTCCTACTCCTCCTCCTCCTACTACTCCTACTACTCCTACTCCCCCTACTCCTCCTCCTCCTCCTCCTCCTCCTCCTCCTACTCCTCCTACTCCTCCTACTCCCCCTACTCCTCCTACTACTACTACTCCTACTCCTACTACTCCTACTCCTACTACTCCTACTACTCCTCCTACTCCTCCTACTCCTCCTACTCCTACTCCCCCTACTCCTCCTACTCCTACTACTCCTACTCCTACTACTCCTCCTACTCCTACTACTCCTCCTACTCCTCCTACTCCTCCTCCTACTCCTACACAGGATCACTCTCATCCATTCCTCCTCTCACCTTTCTGAGGACTGTCTCTCTTGAAGCTCGTTTTCAAGTTGTCGGATTTTCTCTAACAGTCTCTTCTCCATCTCCTCTTTCTGTTGCTCCAGGTCTTTAAAGGCCTCCGAGGCCTCCTCCGTCCCCGCCGGGCGACTGTGCGCCGCCCGTCTCTCCTGCTCTAATCTCTCGGCCTGCAGGTCGCAGATAACAGTCCTCAAGTGTCGCTCCTGCTCCTGGAAGCTCCTGAGCTGCTCCTCCTTCTCCCCGCGCCGCGCCTCCTCCCGCCTCTCCAGCTCGGCCTGGAGCTCGCGGATCCGCTCGGCGCGCTCTCTCTCGGCGTCGCGGGCGCGGCGCTGCAGGGCGGCGAGCTGGTCGTGCAGCAGGGCGCTGTCCCTCTCGTGCCCGTCCACCAGCTCCGAGATGCAGTGGTCCTTCTCCGTCCGCATCAGCGCCCGCAGCTCGGCCACGCCCACCTCGTGCTGCTCTCCCTCGGCGCGGAGCCGCTCGCTCAGGCCGGCCAGCTCGCCGGCGAGGGCCCGTGTCTCCACCTCCACCGCGCTCCTCACGGCCTCCGCCTGCCGCCGCTCGGCCTCCTCCGCCTCCGCCCCCCGCAGGGTCAGCTCCGCCTCCAGCTCGCCGCGCCACTCGGCCAGCTCGGCGGCGCGGGCCTCCAGCTCGCGTGCGCGGGCGTCCCTCTCGCCCAGGGCGGCGGAGTTGCGCGCCGCCACCTCGCTCAGCCGCGCGCCGCCCTCGGCGGCCGCCGCCTCCAGGGCCTCGCGGTGCTCCGCGGCCAGGGCCTCCAGCCGGGCCTCGTGGCGCCGGCGCAGCCCGTCCTCCAGCTCCATCAGGCGCGACAGCCCGGCGGCCTCCAGCTCGGCACGCACCTCCCGCAGCCGGAGCTCCGCCTCCTCCCGCAGCCGCTCCAGCTCGGCGGCGAGCGAGTCCCTAGCGGCGGCGAGCGCCCGGATCTCCTCCCCCTGCTCGCCGACCGTCCGCTCCAGGCCCCTCGCCCTCTCGGCGTGGCCGAGCTCGGCCCGGGCGCGGCGCTCCCCCTCGCCCTCCAGCCGGGCAAGCTCCGCCTCCTTGCGCTCCAGCTGCCCCCGCAGCTCCAGCGCTGCCCGCCGCGCCTCCCCGGCCTGCTCCCGGCTCGCCCGGCTCTCCTCCGCCAGGGCGGCGAGCCGCTCCTCGTGGCCGCGCCGGAGGGACGACAGCTCGCCGCGGCGCCGCTCCCCCGCCTCCTCCTCGAGCCTCCGGCGCAGGGCGTCCACGGCGTCGCGCGCCTCGCCGGCCGCCGCTTTCAGGTGGGAGCCGAAGTCGCGCTGCTCCTTCAGCACCAGGCCCCGGAAACGGCGGAGGTCGTCCTTGACGCTCCTCAGGCCGGCCTGGGACTCCTCGGCCGCCGAGCGGTACCGCTCCACGCTCAGCTTCAACGCCGCCATCTTGGAGTTCTCCCTCTCCAGGGTGGTGGTGTCCTGGATGCGCTTGCTGTCTATGGCGTTGATGACCGACGAGTAGAGGGACTCCACCATCATCCCCGGGCTCGTGGGGTCGCTGACGGGCTGCGGGGAGGGCAGGCTCTCCTCGATCACAAACTCGTTGACGGCGGACATGAAGTCCGACTCGGGGCTCTCGGCCAGCGAGTCCAGGTCCAGGGAGCCCCCCCGCTGCAGGACGGGGTCCATGCTGGGGTGGCCGATCGTCTCGAAGTCGAAGGTCTGGGCGTCGATGCTGTCCGGGGAGAGGTCCTCCAGGGGGACGGGGACAGGGACGGGCAGGGGCTGGCAGGGGGGTCCCTGAAGACTGAGGGAGGTGGGGGTCTTGGAGGAGGTAGAGGCGGCGGTCCCGGGCGTGAATTCAGACCGCGGGGTCAACGGTGTGGATCTCTGGGCACTCTGGCTGCAGGACGCCTAGATAGAACGCATATGAACAAAGTGAGCGAGAGGAAGACATTTCAAACAAAGCCTACGTGTTCATTTGTTAGATTGACTTTGACACGATTCTTGCACACGAATCAAAGGCAATAATAGAACGTAATGTGATTTGAGCGTCGGGGTTTTCTTTACCCTTTGTTCGCTCAGTAGGTCAGTGATGGTTTGAGACATCTCATCCATACTCTGTGCAGCTTGGACTAGCTGATGAAGCATCTCCACGTGATGGTTCAAAGGCTCGAAGTCACAAAGTGTGGGAACCCTGTGAGGGGATGGACACCAAACAAAGACTTTCTCAGGGATCCGAAAATCCAGAAATCACGAGAAATGACTAGCACTGGTCAGTCTACAACCATGAAAGAGATATTAGCCGTACCTGAGAAAAGGCTGCACCTCTGTAGGACAACAGGTCTTTAGGTACTGCAGGTCCCCCAGGGAGATGTCTGGAAGCTCATAGTCAAACCTTCTGGGCTTTCGTGTCTATGAAAGACAAGGAAGAGAGAGAAAAATCTTCTTTCATCATCTTTTCCCTTTTTTTTTTTTTTTTTTTTTTTTAAATCTCGTTTTCATCTTTGGTTAAAAGAACACTACAAACGTGAGACACTTACGCAAAATGATGTGGGAGGCCATGAATCCAGTCCTCGAAACAGGCGGTTTCTGAGAAAAGATTTCCCTGGGAAGAAGATGACAGTGACAGTTCAGATTTTGCTGAGATAGTATATGTTCAGTACTTTAAAGGGTGTTCTCTGTTCTAAACCAAAGGTACTTGTAACATCAGCGGTTGGGAGGTTGAAAGGTGAAGGCGCTTCAAAGGAACTTACTGAAGAGCTTCCCAAACGTTTCCCTTTTATACTTTTCAGCCTCATAGAGTCGCTTCCCATCCTTCACAAGAGCACTGGCCCACTGAAGAGAGACGCAGAGAACAAAACATTCAGTTTCAACAGGAGGAGGAAAAATCCCCCCCCCCCCCCCCTACCCGTCCCCCCCGCCCCCATCATCATCAACGGGGAGGAAGTGGAGAGGAAGAGCCACTTCAAATTCCTAGGGATGCAAATCTCTGACGACCTGAGCTGGACACACAACACAGAGGCCATCTTAAAGAAGGCACAACAATGCCTCTACTTTCTGAGGTGCCTGTGGAGATGGGGCATGAGCACACAAACACTTGTGAACTTCTACCGCAGCGTCATTGAAAGTGTCCTGACTGGAGGCATCACGGCCTGGTACGGCAACACCACCACCACCCATGATGACCTTGCTGACCCCTCCCCCCAAACCCCCATTTGCATACACCCCACCTAGACCAACAACTGATCACTTGAACCTAATTGCACTGCCTATATCATGGACCCAGACACAGTCATCCTGGCTCAGATGGGATAAGTAGATGAGGATGATACTGATAAGACTGCTAGACTACAGATAATAAATTGCCAGTTTGGGAACCTTTAAATGTTTAGCTGCTTACCTAGATCTAGAATGAGGAACTGATTAGCATGGATAAGATACTGTAAGGACAAGTGATTACAAGAATTCCAATGTATCTGTACTTGTTACGCAAGGCAAATAAACTTAAAATTTTATTCTAATGGAGTGGAAACTTAAGTCCATCTCAGAGTAGGTCAACACTTACTGACCAGCCAAATCTCCGCAGTGACAATCACAAGATATACATAGATCTAGCTAGAGCAAGGCAAGCACTGGTTTTAATACTAGTGAGTTTCCAGCTCACTTTGGATCCCAAGTAGGCGTTCTTGATGAGGAAGGAACATTGAACAGACAGTTCATGACAGACTACAGTTCTGACCTCTCTGTAGTGGCCTATGAAGATCTTCCTCCTGACGACCTCCACCACGGCCAGGCAGTACATCTGGGGCACGGTGCTGAGGGCGTCCACCACGCGGACCCTCTCCATCAGCTCCGTCAGCAGCCTGAGCAGGGCCTGGAGCTTCTCCCCGTCCTGGTCGGCGTGGAGCATCACGTAGCAGCACCATCTGATGCACAGGCGCCACGATAAAGTGTTAGCTTACGAGCTAGCGTTCAACCTGCTCGACTTTTGTTTGTACGCGCAAATGGCGTACAGCGTGTTGGCAGAAGGATCATCGACCATGTAGTGGGAATAAATCTGATTGAAAGTAAAGGATTTGCTAAGGTTTGCTCAGAGGTTGAGTCTGATTTATTAAGAAAACATACGAGTGCAAGGACTTCAGGATATCACGCGTGAGTGGCTCATCTGACAGACGTGAAACAGAAAGGTGTTGCGTGGTCTTATATTCAAGCAATACACAGGTATGACGCTTCCAGAGATGTGATTGGCTTACCCATCTGTACACGTCATAATAAATGGCAGACATCATCAACAATGGTCAAGAGTTCAGACATGTGATCTTAGAAAGGGCGGTAAATCTTGAATAGGTTTCAGGTAGGGACAATAGAACAAAGAAAGGTTACTCTAGGCCAGAAAGTCTGGGGTGTGTCCCCCCCCCCCTGGAGATGCCTTCCTGTTGTAATGATAAAACCACAGCAGGGGTGTTTATCATTATAAAAGGTAGACGACAGGGGTGTTTATCATTATAAAAGGTAGACGACAGGGGTGTTTGGAATGGCAAAAGGTAGGACTGTGAACCAATAGGCTTAAGAACAAAAGGCTGAAATCTGAAAGGGTTGAGGCCAGTTGTCTCTAAAATTTGCATGACAACCACGTTACGGCTTCTGGAATATGAGCGCACACAGAAAACGGCTACACACAGTTAAGTGTCTTACTTGAGACGAACTTGTAGGTTGTTAGCAAGCTCCTGTTTGGCAGTGGTGCACTTCTGCTTGATGTCCAGCAGCTTCCTGTGGTTGGTCAGCATGATCATCAGCTGGTTGGCGTGGCTGAGACACAGGTCAGGCAGAACGGACGTGTCCTTCAGGTTTTCAGCCCGCTTTTGATTGGCCAAAAATCCCTAGAGTAGGAGAGACGGCCCAGTTATTTTAGTGATCAGCTGAATTAAAAGATGGCCGCCATCTTAAATCATTTTCATTCTCCTTGTTTTGCTTACCTGAGCAAGTTCCTTCTGTTCATTCACCAACTTTTTACAGCTCGCAATCATTTGGTCTAGCGCGTACAACCTGTCCTCCAGACCCTTGATAGCCTTCATGTTCTGATTATCCAGTTTGGCAATCGTGTCTCGGCATTCCGCTAAGAAGGGTTGTATAATCCGTGGGTCAAGCTGAAAATCAGGAAATATTACAATGAAGCTTCTGTGCATTCTTCTTCTACAGACAATTCACATAAAACCTCCTGGATGATCCAGTAGAACCTCAGAGATCCTCAGAGACCCCGACCCGTCGGGAATGAGGGTCATTGGGATCCTTGAAATGTTCGTTGGTGTCAAAATGCACCAAATTCACAACACAGAATATTTATTTTGTTTACTCTCAGAATAAATCAATAAATACTCTATCACAATTGGAAAGACGTTGAAATTGCAATCAAATAACCAGCTACTACAGTACAGTGGTCAAATGACGAATATCCTCGCAGTGTGCACTTTCACTCACTGAAAACATTGAATGTAGGCTGCTGCTGGTAATCGCTCGTTGACAAAATCTCTTGTAAAATAGCTGTAGTTAGGACATTGTTACGGTTTAAAATTAAGACACGTAAGTTGCTCTACTTCCGGTTTTTGACAGCGATCCGGTTTTTGACAGCTATTCGGTTGACCGGACTTTTGGGTTCTCTGAGGTTCTCCTGTAATTGGCAGGCTCATTGCCAAGAGGCCGGAGAGACGGGTACAATGGTTCAGGCCAAAAAGTGTTACTCACCCTGTTGATGGAGTCGAAGCACTTCCTCACGACTGATTCCACATCATTGGGCCGGTCTTGTACGTTGATCCAGTCCAACAGAGTGACGTTGAAGGAGAGGGGGTTGGCCCGCTCAGGGGGGTCCTCCTCCTGCAGCGCTGCTCTCAGCCCACTGCTGTCCGTCATCTCATTGGTCTCCTGGTCCTCGCTGGATTCGGGGGGAGTTGACCCTGGAGCTGCGAGAGAGCCAGGTAGCTTGGAACTCCTCTGGGACTCGGAGGGGCAGAGCACCGAATCTGTGGACTTGTCGTCCTCCTCCGTCTCATCCGAGTCCTTCTCTGGGGTGGAGCTGGACTTCTCCATGCTCTCTCTGTAGCTGTGACGGGTCAGACACTCCAGCAGCGGGATCTTGGCCATGACTGAGACTGCTGTCCCCAGTCTTGAAACAGAAAACATGACACATGCTGTCAGCGTCACCCTGAGAGCGCTCTCAACCTGATACAGCACTATACCTCAAATGCATCTATTCATCTAGCCTCAACAACAGAATGAAATTGAGCCCATTACCGATCACAGCAAACTAACACACACTATCGCATTTCACACACACTATTTGTACAAATATTACACAGAAACAAACCTCTGACTTAAACCATACACATTTTTTGATTATATTGATATTTAGTAGTAGTAATATTACATATTACTAATAATACTTATACGTGTCTCTCTCTGGAGAGGTTCAATGTTCTGGTAGAAGGTGTGCTCCATGTCAACTGTACATGTTTCTCATAGTCTTATGACCTCTTTTTATGATTTCATGTTGTTCTGTTGTATCATGCCCCTATTCTGTGTGTGTGATTATTGTAGTCAGGGTGGCACTGAAAAAGAGTTTGCTCTCAATTGTCTTCCCTGTACACACGTAAATAACGGTTTTAATTCAATTAAATTCAAGCAGAGGCAGTCACTCACTTAGTGAGTTTCAATTTGATGTCCTCAAACTCCTGTTGATAGTTCACGTATGCTGTGTCAAATTTCCAGAGTAGCTTCTGATAAGACAGGGTGCAGTCATCCAGGTTAGCCATGATGGCGGCCCAGCCTTGGTGTTGAAGGTGTTCATCATGAACCAGGCGTTCACAAAAGGAGCAAAGTTTCTTGGCAACTTCATACATTTCCTTCAAAGTGATAAGAAAGGGTAGTATGTCAGTAACAAAAAGAAAAAGAAAAACAACCATACATTGATTCAGTTAATGTAACAACGCCACAACTGAAGATGTTTCCCAAACACGGATGTAATTACAACATCATTTCGAATTTCTGGGTGTAATTCATAAGATAATGAATTTTGTGCTAGTGAATTATTAGAGGGGAAAATTTTAATTTTACCACAGCAAGTTGTGTTCGTGAGGCAACGGTGTGAAAGACTGCTGGCATCATCAGTGACTCCTCCACCTTCAGCTCCATCTCATTCTCTATTGAGAAGGTGGTTTTGGGGATCGTTGGAGCCCGGTCGCACAATATCATCTCTTTGTTAAATAGGAATATGGGGTTGGTATCCTGGAGGAACAAAACAAATCCAACACACGATCAGAACATACCATGAAAATAATTTCTCAAAGGTGTGACACTTCACATGTGTATAGTAAGAAAACAACATCATTGTGTGGAAATATTAAAGTGGATTCCACTCTACATGTATTCATCTGACAGTAAAACGTCCATTCCACATAGTGCAAACTTACAGTGCCTGCACTGTAGCTGCAGACTCGCCTCTCTGCAACCATGCATTCCCCTCCATTGACAACAAGGACTTGATGTTGGGTTGCAATTTTGTACTTGACCTGGATGGCATGTTTAAGGTCCAACACACTAAAGGAAAACAAACATATGATTACATTTGGTTTCAGACAGGGGGGAGGGTTGGTATGAGATCCTCAAAAAGTCATCTTGCAACTATTGAAGATTATTTAGTAATCGGATAATGTGTGTTTCTTACGTTTGGACAGCAAGCTCAGTGTCAAATGTCAGTGTGCTGCCATTGTTGACCTGGAACACGTACAACTTCATGTTGAATCCTCCAGATCTTCACACTCCCCTATCTTAATCATTCAGTCATTTAAGACCACTCTGCAAAAGCAAAACAATTCAAAACATGACGGTGTGAAGCAGCCATTAGCTGGAATGGGCAATAGCTATATCCAACATACTGTGTGACTTGTGATGTTGTATGTACATACAACATGACCTGTGTTGTTTTCCTACAACACGTGTTGTATGAAAAGCTATTAGCCGGAATGGGCAATAGCTATATCCAACATACTATGTGACTTGTGATGTTGTATGTAACACGACCTGTGTTGTTTTCATACAACACGTGTTGTATGAAAAAAAAAAGTCTTCGATTTATCCAATTGATGACTTTGTGAACGCTTTTGGGAAGGTTTCAATGTTTCAGAAAATGAAAGCTGCTTTCACATGTGCCAGAAAATAAGAGGTGCTTTCACACGTGGTGCCTACAACAACCTCACTATCTACATGTGAGCAGAAAAGAACTTTAGTTTCCAAGTTCAACAGGCTGGACACAGCGGTAGCCATCTAGCTCTGTTTATGACCAGCTATCATTACAGCTACATTGCAGCAATCAAAGATTGCAGAAAATCAAAATAGAAAGAGGTAATTTAGGCAACTGCTCTACCAGACAAGCAATGCGAGCTGAGTCATGTTGTTGACCATAAGCTAGCTTAGTAGCAAACCAAAACGTAGTTAGCTGATTATTTAGATACTCGCTACATTATTACCATCAATGAATTGAAAAGAACCATTTAATCCACATCACAGTGGGGTCGGCTCATTAGCACACACACTTGATCACCTCTCGGGGTCCTACATCGAAGGCCCTGGTGATCACGTTAGCTTTTAGCCTACTAGCTTGTACCCATACTAAACAGGTGGCCACCTGGTTCGAGGTCAGTGGAGAAAAGATACCGTCAATACAATTAGCTAGCTAAGTTAGCCTAGCAAGCCAAATAGTTGATACCCACTACTACTGGGCTAGCTGGCTGACATCTTAGCTAACCAGCACTAGTTAGTTGTAATAGACAGATAGCAAGCCAGCCAGTTGGGCAACAACGTTGCCACGTTAGCTAACGGAGCTAGCTAGCTAATTATATACGTGTAACCCATGGATGGAACCACAATGAGCACCTATATGCGGATAGCTAGCAAGCTAACGAGCTAGTTGCGTTAGCACTAGCTAGCTAGCATCCGATAAGCTAGCGTGTTTCATCCCCCTCCCAAGGCTCTCTCGCCGTGGTTGGACGAATTCTGCGAGTTAACATTATCAATAATCAGATGTATTGATATCAACTAATATCAACTGACACGTTTGCCGACAGTTCAAGCGAACATTACATACGATTACAAGTGAATGTCCAACAACATGAAACTCTTACCTTCCTTTGTTTACTCTCATCTCTCCCTAGTTCTTGGCGAGCTAACGTTAGCTAGCGATCTTGCTAGCTAACATGACTGAGCTCAGCATACATGGAAACGCTAGCTAGCTAGAAAACGTTAGCTAGCTGGCTCTGTGTGTGGGTAGACGACTATGCAGTGAGCTATCGAGCTGTAGCTAAATGTCAGCTAACGCTGGTCGATTCATGTTGCTCCGTGGATTCGGGCCACTTTCAGGGCTTTGTCATCTCTCTCTAAACACGGACTCCTTCTCTTCGTCCAGGATTGTGTAACAAAGCTAATGTTTAGCTAGCATAGCTTGCTAACACCCCTTTCTGCAGCTGCCAGTGATCCCTCTGCTGTGTGTGTTGTTGTCGTCGTTGTCGTCATTGCACAGCGAGGTGTATTCTGGGACAAGAAAAAGCTCATGGCCGACTGTTTTGCTGCAACGTGAGAAGGGGTGTGGTTTTTAGATTGCTAGTTATTTGCTGCTGATGCCCTCACTTTTACGAATTTAGTCAGAAACGAGTTAGAGGAGGACGTATTTCCTTTTTTATTGAGGAGGACGCAGTGGCATCATGGACAGCAATCATTGATAATAAGTGCAGTTAATGCTTAATTGATAGTCCACTGGAATCACCTAACAGGGATGATGGTTGAGACGCAGCATGTGAATGTTGAGTTGAATAATCCGTGGGTGATATCCTTTGCTGCACCAAATCAGTAACTTTGGACAATTTATTAACCTGAAAAGTAACATTGTGATACAGTTTAAAAAAAAAAAGAAACACAAGTTTCACAATATTTCACACTATTTTTTATTGCAAGTTGGGTGAAGACCTTAGTGAGAAGTTAAGATTCTGAATTATCCATCTCCGCATGGAAAAACTACTATACTCAATAATTCAAGGTGGTTTCATAAATATGGACCCTCCAGGCTTTATGCTCTGTCCCTTGCTGCTTTATATATTCATGGCTGCTTCCAATGTTGTCGACCTGGCCTCGGATCACTGGGAACCCAGCCAGGAGTGATCAGCAGAGAGTGAAGAGCTCACTTAGTCAGTCCAGGCTGGCACAGTGCATGGGACCTATTATGAAAAACTCACTTTTTCAGTGCTTTGGGTTAGGGTTAGGGTTAGGGTTAGTCTGTGATGGGCCTACTAATACAGACACTTTGAAATAAGGCAACCCTGTTGTGGGCAGCCAAGTTCTGAAAACATTTGATTCAACAAGCCGTTCAGATTTGCCTGGGCTTCTGACATCAGAAAATAAGTTGGGGGGAAAAAAGTAGCTCCATTTGCATTGTTTGAACTTCCGGAGGCCTGGGCAGAGGAGCAGGGTTTATTTGCATTAAAACTACAGACACAGAAACGGTGCATCCAGGGTGTGTTATGTACATGCTATTATTGCTATGAATAAAAAATCCCGGGGATGAGATATACTGTCATCTGCATTTACATGTATGGTGATGTTATATACACTAGATATTTGGCATTGTGTACACTGGGTATAGTGACACACTAGCTAGAGTCGTTCAGGAGCCGGATTGCTTGGGGGAAGAAGCTCTTCCTGAGTCTCTGTGTTCGCCATGTGTGTGCGGTACCTTTTCCCTGACCGAAGCAGAGAGAACAGTCCGTTGCCTGGGTGGCTGGGGTCCTTCAGGATTCTGTTAGCCTCGGTCTTGCATTGTCTAGTGTAGATGTCCTCGAGATGAGGGAGTGGCCCTCCTAAGGTACATTGCATAAGTAGAAGCTCCATCGAATCTGGTGGGAATCTAACTGCAGTGGTATGGAGGCATGCTAGAATGCTTAATCTGGGTGGTATTTTCAGTTTTAAAAAAATATATAAAAATTCAAAGACATGCTTTGGAGATCCCAGAGATCTATATTAACTTGTTCAAAATGAGCATAAAGTAGATAGACAGACAGTCAGATAGATAGATAGATAGATAGATAGATAGATAGATAGATAGATAGATAGATAGATAGATAGATAGATAGGGTAACATTTGGTGTTTGACCTTTAAGAGAGAGACTATGCCGGCTTAGGGCCAGACAGCAAATAGTAGGCCTGGGAGCAGGCAAGCTGGAAGCTTGCTAGGAAGTTATTTTGAATTCAACTGTGAGTACACTGGAGGGGGGGGGCAGTAATACCATTCCAACATTGACTTTGCCTGACTTGACCCAGAGAGATGGTTGGTGTAATGAAGTGTGATGGACTGTGAACTGTATTCCTGACAGCTTGTTAGATAGTTGGCTAATGCCAAATAGGAAAACCTTGCCTGCTACTCATTCCCCTCATTCATTGGACAAGACAAGTGATCCAGGATAGTGGTGCCAATACTGCCATCTGTCAGGATAAGAATGGCAATAAGAATTGGTTGCATGCTTCTGATTATATTGCATGTATTCTGTGTGAACATAGGAGATTGTTGACACTGTTGAATTTGTCTTTCTTTTACCATTTAAAAAAATATTGTTTCTTTGCCTGAAATGGACTGAAAAGGCTAGACAAATCTACACAACACTTATAAAGATTATTCATATTAACTGTAAATCAACAAGCAATGGGCCCTCGTTCATTAAAACCAAAGCAACCAAAACACATTCATTATTGTAAATAAATGACTGTTCCTAAACGCATAGCTTGAGAGTATAGAGGCAGCAGGATGAGTTTGGACTGAAAGAGAGTTCCTGATGTTGTCACCAGATGGAGGCAGAAAGCTGTGGGTAGTTTAGGGCTGTGATGGTTTTTGCACACACTATGCCATTTTTATGTACAGAGAAGTATGCATGTCTGGAATCCTCATAGTCTAATGCAGGATGAGCACACATGGCCGTATACTGTAACTCTGTAGGATTATTCACTAGAGTCATTTCCTTCAGCAGCACATGCTGGTACTGAATGCACTGTATGGATGTCTTCCCTAAGAGTTATATCTGCCTTCACTAAGAGTTATATCTATCTGTCTTCACTAAGAGTTATATCTACAGTTTCAAACTATTATGCATGACCAAAATTGAAACTTGTCGTCTCTAGCAATTTGAACCCAAAAGTGTGAGATAGAGAAATTGTTAAATAACCGCTCTCTCTGATCAAATTCATCTTAATTTACATAATCTGAAAGGTCCTTTGTGTAATCATGGAGTGCATTATTAGCAACCTGCTGTAACTAACACATGAATGTTGGGGATGACAACCATTTTATCTGCAGTAGACCTCAGTTCATATACATTATTATGTTATATCATTGTGCTACAAATTATTTGTTCTTTGTATCATAAGGACAATTGTACTACTCTTGGGGGTTGTGGTAAATATGCTTTGTATTTTGTAACTCTATTATTCTCTATTATTCATTTGTAAAACACCCCCTTAATTGTGTTAATGACAATATTACTTACAAATGAATGCTATTCAATTTCAAAATTGCCAGACAGGGATGCAAGAACTGTTATTCATATTATAAACATCATTATAGTTTATTCATTATGTTTTCTTTTAGATATTGATACTATTCAAATGACAGAGATGAACCAATGTTTCCAGCTAGAACTCTCTGTCCTGAGAGTTATTCAGACAGAGAAAGTAATGAATGTGCTCACTGTGAAGTCTGCCAGACCAAATGATTCAAATTCCGTGTTGACGCCGCATATGATTGAGAATTCAAGAAAACAACTGCAGACTGGGTGTTGTACAGATTCACCAGTAGATGGCGCTATCCCATCTCACAATTCAGCTTCCTACTCTCTTGTCTCTTTCCATGAGTTCCGTGAGGATTTCTCCTTACTTGTTATCCCATTCATTTGTGTTCAATTTTAGGAGAAAAAAAAAGTGACCGTATAATGTTAAGTTGATTTATTATTTTCTTTGGTGATGAACTTCCATTAAGAGTGTTCACTGTACTATGATATTGTATGTGATCTGTTTCATCCAGATCACATGTATTGTATATGTAGCAGCAGCAATAAAGTCAAACTTACCCTCTGAGATAATAATATTTTTCTTTTTCTTGTATTTGTATTTTGTGTGTGTGTGTGTGTGTGTGTGCTCAAAGTGGAGAGTGGGTTGGGGGGGGGGCTCCTGAGACATGCCCACAAGAAATTTATAAGCCGTTTAGGCACTTTTTTCTTATCAGACCAATTATTTAGTTACATAACTATCAGGTAGGTTATTAAAATTATGTGCACGTTGCTTTATTCCTCCCTCACACACGCACCCAATCGAATTACGCCCTCCCCCATCTCAAGCACAATTACGTGACGGGTGACGTTTCAGCATGCGGAGGAGGGCGCTGGGCAGGGACCACTTGGACCAAAGAAGACTGAACGCGATCTCGTTTTAACGCAGTAATAACGCATTCAGTAGCCTAGGCAGTGGACCAGGGCGCCTTGCCGAAGCTGAGCCCATTGTCTCCGTTTGACAGAGCAACTAAAGAAAACCATTCGATTTAACCACCAAAAAGGAGCGGAAAGCCCAAAAAGGACTGTCTACTGATAGGCATTGCGGTTTGCTAGCCACAGAATAGGGCAGGGCACGTATATTAGGGCTTAGTATAGCCTATAACGGAAAATGAATCACAGTCAAGTTTCAATAATATGAGTAAGAACCGCGTTTTGTTGCAATTGGCGACCAACAATTGATGCTTCAGCGCCGTCTCGTTTTAAGACTCCTGGTTCTTACGGACTTTTTTTGATCATCGTTTGAAATTCTAAAATCAGATATAGCCTGATATAGCCTATTCCCATTGTAAAGAGTTAGTCGTGCAACCCAAGATGAATTTCCAGTCGGGTGTCCCATCCGGTATCTCGCAGCAGTCTCAACCAGCCATGCCTACCCCAGGCACGGTCCCTTCGCCCGTTCCAGTACCCCAGTCTATTCCGTCCCAGTTCGGATCCGGATCGTCTGCAAGCTCAGGGGCCGGCCAGTTCGGTTCGGGGACAGTATCGGGACAGGCAGCACAACCCGGCCCAGGCTCGCAGTTTGTTTTGTCGAACTCGGCGGCCATCAGGGCTGAGATCCATCGGTTCGAGTCTGTTCACCCCAATATTTACGCAATCTACGACTTGATCGAACGCATCGATGACCTGGCCCTGCAGAATCAGATCCGAGAGCATGTAATCTCTATTGAAGGTGAGTATTGGAAAAGAAAAGCTTGTTGGATTTCACTATAGTGGTCAACATCAGGTGGTGTCATTCATTCATTGTCGGGGACAGCTCCTTTGAAGGACAGTGCCAACAATGTCGCCGCTACTCATTGTTGTCAACAATCCCTCTTTTAGGCAAAGAATCCCTTTAGTGGAATTAAAACAATAGAATGGGACTTGCAATATACTGTAGGCTATCAGAAGACTACCCGTATCCTAGGCTATAGCATATGGCTCATCTATCTATCTATCCATCTATCTATCTATCTATCTATCTATCTATCTATCTATCTATCTATCTATCTATCTATCTATCTGTCACATGTATCCTTGTACACACAACAACACAACAGAGAACATCTTAGGCATTCTATTCAGTACACTGAAGCTGAAACTTTGGGACAGACAGAACTGCACATTACAGGACAGTGCTGTGTGAACACTCTTGTTGATCACATTTTCTACCTGGCTTTTATATGCACAACATCCTCACGTTAAGTGTTGGATGCAGCACTGTGTGTGTGTATGTGTTTGTTTGTGTGTGTGAGAGAGAGAGAGGGAGGGGGGAGGCGTTTTGTGTGGGGTTTAGATTTTCAATCAAAGTCAGTTTTGAAGAGGATTATGACAACTCACAAAACCAGAGTTTTGAAGAGGATTATGACAACTCACAAAACCAGAGTTTTGAAGAGGATTATGATAACTCACTCACACATTTGTAGTGGACTTAGCTACCCTCCACCAGTTGTTTTCATTTCAATGTTTGTATCAGTCTCAATGTTTAAGGAACTAAATCTCTGTCCTCCAAATGTATCTTGTTGCCAGAGAAAAACCAGGTGGACTGGTTGCTTAACTGTAGGCCTACTATGAGTCATTTTGCAATGGGACTCACATGAACCAGGGGGCAGCCAAATATAATGACAGTACAATCAATATCTCACTGTGTCAAAGTGCCCATCCAAGACATTATAGCACCATTTTAGACTTGACATGTGGAAAAGGGCTTGCCAATATTGAAGTCCATAGTGAGTGTAGCCTCATTCTGATTTCATGTAGGTTTACTGGTTCCATTAGCTCTTGTGCTTGTGATTTAGTAACATGTATGTTACATAACAACTCCATTACAATGTAACCACATCGATTGACCCAATGCAGTGGTGCTGTAAGTCTGTTTCAGGGCACATCCGTTCCACTCAGACAGTGAATAAGGTCAGGCCTGACTCTGTACTCCAGACTCTCTTTATGGGTTAAGTAAACCGTCTACTTGCAAAGTCAGAGCTTGCATATTGCCTCCATTTATGCTGTGATTACCTGGCTTATTGTGATGGAAATTGTTGCGCAATTTTCTCGACGAATGAATGAAGCCATACCTTTATGCAATCACTTGATAGGACGACACCTGGGTCTTTTATGTCTTCTTAACAGATGCACCACATTTGTTTGAACGAGGACACAGTTAATTGAATGAAGCCATGCCTATGCGATCTATGATCATTTTTGTCAGTTACTGTTTGATTGAACTTAAATCCAGCCCTTTGTGCACCCCGAACAAAGCATATCCGATATCCCACTCCAGGAGCTGCAACAGGAGACTGTATCCACCTGTACTGTACCGTAGGACTGCAGATTTCTCTCCAACAGCAGCATCATTGCAGAGTCTCTGTTGCTAAGGAACCAGTGGCTCATGCCTTCAGATGAGAAAACCAGAGAGAAAATGAATAAACAATCTCAACCTGGCATCCTTATTGTGCATGCTAATGGCTCAGTGGATCATCCCCACCCAGTCTCATACTCAGACTCGCAGCCTTTTTTAAGAGAAAAACACAAAACACGCTGCGTTCTCCGTGTGGATCGTACAGAGCACTAGGTTAGGCTGCTCCCCACACGGCTTCTCCTGGCGCTATTTGATATTCAGATCACTAAGTTCGTCTCTGTGAGCACATTTTTACCGCAATCACTAATAACATCGCCAAAGCAGCGGAGGCCTTTCTGGTCGTGTGAATATCGGTTTATCAGACACAAAATATAAACTGCAGTGCTCACTGCACAGTTTGCAAGGACACGCCAACATATCCATTAAATGTTATATCTCATGTTATGTCTGAATTATGTAATAGTGCAGTACTACTAGTCACATTTCTAGTAAAGTGATTAGATGATTAGCCACAAATGTTACTAAATCAATAGTCTTTTTCAGTGCTTTGCCGTTACCAGTATTCCATGGCACATGCACTCTGGAGAGACTCGACATGAAATCATAGATTTAGGTCACATCGTGGCTCTCATGTGTGATATCCAGCCTGACAGATTGGTTCTTTGTGCCTTGCAGAGAGACATAGGGGCAAGGCAGTGTGGTATGTGCAGTAGAATATACCGATCAATCCAAAAGCAGTTGGAAACAGAAGCAACTGAAATGTTATCGATTTGTTCTGAACTTGGACTTTATACTCATAGGAAAAGTTAGGTAAATTCACTTTTAAATTTGCATGGAAACTACTGTATGCTGTACCATCCAGTAGGCATTCACTAGGAAAGGTATTTGATATTTGATCCCACATCCTCTTCTATGCATCGCACATTGGAAGGAAGTGGTTTCCATTCAGGGAAGTGTGAATGAGATTTTTCTCAACTACAAACGAGATTGGAGGCTAAGAAAAGAAAGACAAAGGAGTATTTGAAATGCTAGTACTATTCTTCACACCTTGTACCCCAGTGGAGATAGTTGATTATTTGTTTGCCTGAGAAAAGCTGTTAGGTTAGCAGTGTGGAGAAGAATCTAGATCAGGGTTCAGCAACCTTTACTACATGTATGAAAAGAGCCATTTTGGGTCAAAAAAAGAAATGTTTTTGTACCCATTTATGCTGGATTAGCCTGTCTGATGCTATCTAGCTAGTTAGCTAACTTGAAAGCCAACATGACCATTTAATTTAGTAATAAATACATGTATTTAATAGTAATACATTTATTTAGTTATTCATTTCTATATACTTTTTGTCAAAACCAGGGAGCCACTGGAGAGGTTGCAGACCCCTGATCCAGATCACTGAGATACAGAAGCAGCAGACAGCTGCTCAGATTGTGCAGCGTATCTCTAATGTGATCTAAGTTGTATTTTTAGCCAACCATTCCAGTGAGGAGGAGAGTTCCATTAACAAGAACGTTTGCTCTGGGAATAGTTCCCTTTGTTTTGCAACTTCTGCTGGATGTTCTGAGTGCTACCTTAATTTAGGTTCTCATCCAGCTTTTTAAGAAACTTCTTCGGTTCTGCTGCATAAGACTATTTAGTTTAGTGAACTATTAAGTTTCAGATGAGCTGTAAACCCTTTGCCCATGGGACAACTCATAAGCTGTTCTCTCTGCTTACGTAATTACATGATGATTTTGTGGTTTCCCACGAAACACAACCACCATGAAACAGCTGCTGATTATTGTATTGTTCACGGACAGAGTCCCAGGCATCCAATGTCAGGACATGGACAGAGTTTTACCCCCTGAGTCCAACTGTTACCTACTGCTGCTCAGCAGGGCTGCCTAGGGGGGTTCAAGCACGGACTAACAGGCCAGCACTCACTCCGGCATTGAGGAAGGCACAATGGCACACTGTGCACAGAAATGCCAGCAGAGAGGACAGAGACACACAGAGGACACGCAGGGAGGACACAGGGGAGTCCAGAGGCAGCAACGTGCAGGACCTAACCAGTCCCCTGGGACATGGCGGCGTAATGCATCTCTCTACCAGCCAGTTACTAGAGAGAGTGTAAGGCCACCGAGACCTTGTAGAGAGAGAATGGTAATGATGTTTCTCTCCCATAGTAGCTGGACAGTAACCCATTCCCTTATTATGATCATATTGGGATGACGCTGAACTGAAATTTGCAATGACAGAGGTCATACAGCCGGGGTTGTGGAAGGACTGTTTGCATATGCGATGTTCCCAATGTTATGACTCCAGTCGACTCCAGCAATCATTAGACATGCATTATGCCACAGCATCAGCATTAGCTTCCCTCTGGAATATGTAGGGGTGGGTCGTATACCCACCTCCCTTGTTCTCTGTGAAGCGCATTGTGTTGCCTCTGGGTATGAAATGCGCTATACAAATAAAGCTTTGATTGATTGATTGATTGATTGATTGATTAGAAGTACAGATGGGGATGAGGCTAGTCAGTTTCCTCTTGGTAGGCTGCTGAGACTACGTCGCTCCACACATTAGCCAAAAATATTGTTGAAATGATTAGGCACAGATGGACAGCAGGGAGGGGCCTTCAAAATACCAGTAGTTGAAATACTAGCCTAAAACAACTCCCATCTAAAGTTAATCAGCGAGGGTTGAGATGTTCAGAGTTAGTACCCTTGATTTGACGAACACCTCGGCACCCGGCATGATAGATGGCCACGGGCCATCAGTCAAAAGTCAAGACGGTGCTGTGGACATCATAGACCCGTCATATCCCACATACTGAGACCTCTGCTTACAAACAGGCATGAGAAGAGTGACTAGAGGAAGTCATTCAGTGGCACCACCTGCCCTTCCTAGGAAGAGCTTTCATATGGAATGCTGGTGTTTATAGTATCTCCGAGTGTTTACTGGCTGCACATCTACATATACCTAAGTTAAGCCTCACGCTCAGACACATCTTGCGAAGCTGGGAATCTATCCAACTCATGCCTGCACCTCTTATGTATTCGTGACGAGTCACGGAAGTAGCAACTGGAGCGTGAGACCGTTAAGTGGTATCTTTTAGACTGCAGCAGTACAATGTGTCCTTGTCTACATCAGATTTCCAGTTAACTGTCATTCCCAGAGCATTAATCTTAAGTGTACGACGACTTTTGTAGTCAGCCCGTGTTTCTCTCACTTATAAAACACAAAACACACCTCCTTCCAGTAGTTTCGATGGAGATTGCCGGCACCTGTAGTTTGTCTATGCCCCAAAGGTAGATGACGCAACATATCGCCATTTTCATGAAAGTGGTGGGGCCTCTTTGATGAAGTCATACCTCCCCCTTGCTTTCATTCTGGTGATGTAACATAGAACACCTGCCAGGTGGATGAAACTTCCTCATGTCACTCACACTTGGCGGTCTAATATGTATTAGCTTCTGTTGTTCTTCATGCTCTGTCAGAAACACTGAGATCAGAGCCGGTAAGGGTCGAGTGGCGCGCTGCTGATTGTCACGGGGGAGGCCAAAAGGTTAAACCCGCGCGCACGCCTTTTAGAGAGGCGCTAAAGATCGCCTCCGCCGCACGCGCCGCAAGGTCTGCCGCCGTGCGGTCAGATGGCCGAGTACAGTCAGGCGACACCGTTCGCCCCGGAGAGATGCGCGACCGCCGACACGGCCCGCACGCGCCTCGCGCTCAACAGCCTCCTTTGTCCGCTCATTACGCCGAAGGTCCCGCCCGTCCCCGGAGCCCCGAACGCTCATTACATCGCCCGTTCAGACGAGGCCAACAGTCGGGACCCGACCCTTGACCCTCCACTCGCCGGGGAGGTTCCGCGGGGCCACGTAGGGGGCATGCGTAGCGTCGGGGGAGGGGGGAGTGGGGGGGGGCTGCCTACTTCTGCTCTCCAGAGCCTGGCCTTGGTATATAGGCTCAGCGAATGTGACGCCATCCTCCACAGCAGAATGTCCTCCATTGTTCCCCGGAACAAAGACTCCCTCTCTCTTCCATTGATGGACAGTTGCATTTTTCCTCTGGTTTCAACGGATGGGCGGGAGGGAGGGGGGGAGGGGGTGAAGTGTTTTTTGTTTTTTTTAAGGGAAAAAGTAATACGATCTAACGTTTTGCTAAGTGCAGAGGGAGAAAAAAAACAACGTGAGAGGAAACATTGTTTTCCGTTTCTTTCTCTCTCTCTCTCTCCTACCAACGGATCTCTCTTAAAAAACAAAATCGGATGGAGAGAGACGCTTTGATCTGCTCCGCGCAATTAGAGTTGAAGAAGCGTCCGTTTCATTGGCCGCCCCAGATCGCCTGCATCATAGAAAGCCCTAGCCGGAATTACGACGGGATGAGAATGGTCTGTCACTCGATACCCATAATCCCCTCCACCGGTGGCTCCTTTTTCGAAAGGTGGAAGCGTCGGTCAAACTAATTTGCCCTCGCTTCTGCGCTCTGTATTAATGTCCTCCCGATCCCGTCATTGGAAGTGCGTATCTTCCCTGCCAGTGGGGTCCGGGCTGGAAACAGATGGCCAGTGACAGAGGAAGGGGCTTTGGAAGGCAGTGAGCGAGCAACAGATGGATAGCCGCATATGCCTCCAAATCCCCCATCAGTCTGCCAGCCCAAACCGGGTATCTGCTGTGGGGAGACGCAGCCCCGGCAGGTCTGGGGTCTGCGACCGTGGTGGTGAAGCCGGACGGTGTTTTATCTGGGCTCTCTAGAGGAGATTTATACCGTGGTTTGTTATTTGTGTCCCTCTCCGTGTTCATTAGAACGTTCCGGAAAAAGGAAGCGGGGCATATGGGGGCCCAGAATGTAGTGTAGAATGACAGCATGCACGGTGACGGTTATTGCATTGGAGTCTGCAACTCCCACTCCTTGAAAGCTAATTAGGAACACACAGTCTATTTAGGGGTTGCAGGGCTCTGGTAATTAAATCACATTCACACAAGGCCATATCCCAGTTTTTTTTATGCATCAGCAACTCTCAAGGACATGAGTTATGTCTGAATGTTGTCAAGCCCCCCAAAAAATTGCTTGTGGTTGTGGAGTTGTTTGATGAGTTTATGTGGTGGAAGTTGAAAGATGTGAATGGATTTTGTGGAGGCCGGAGTTATATATGATTGTGCTGTCTGCCTTCCTTTTGCCACCTTCATTAACACCTCATTGCCTTGGAGGACCTTAGAGCTCCAAAAAGGGCCCATTCTCATTTAAATTCCCTGGGGGGAAATACTGCAGGTCACACCTCCATGAAATGATAAATTGGTTTTCCTCAAGAAAGGAGCAGCCCTATAATACTTTACAATCTTTCCACCGTGTGCAGTGGGTGAATTGACATGGCATATATATATTTTTTTTTTTACCAGTGGCTGATAATAAAGTATAATACAAAATATGTGTTTTCGGTAACACTTTCTATGAAGGTCATGTTTATAAAGCGTCATAAAACACTATAAAGAGCTATAATGCTCTTTATAAATGTTAATTGTCATGCATGACAACTTATAATAAGGTTAGATATAATGTATTATACCTCCATGCTACACAGCACATTATAACTACCAATGGAAAAGACATTCCATTTCAGAAACTTAGAATTTATAATCTGTTATGAAACATTAGAACAGTTCTCCATGTGTTTTTATAACTGGCTAAAGTTAGGTAGTTATGTGCTGTGTAACATGGAGGTATAATACATTATATCTACCACTTATTATAATATATAAACCTTGTTATAGGTGTCATGCATGACTATAAACATTTATAAATAGTTTTATAAAGCCTTATAGGTGCATTATAATGTGTTATGAATGTGCTTCTGATGCATTATAAACATGACTTTCATAGAAAGTGTTAGCGTTGGTTTCTGCTCTTGGCTATCCTGGAGGTTTGCTTGGTGCTTGATCTTTTCTGTCTCTGAAAGGAGCCGACTGTCAGCGCAGCTTGTTTAACATGTGTCAGAAGAGCATAATCACCCAGGTCCCACATTCCTCATGGAGATGTAGGGTGTGGTGTTGACGCTCCAGCTAGGTGGCCTTGTGTCTGCTGCATTCAAAGGGGCTTACTTAGGCAACAAGCCTAGAGGGGAACTTATATAAACAGATTGTGCTTGTTTTTGTCTTTACATGTATTGTACCTAAGAGTGGTCTCTGTAACATTGTAGGCCTGATTACATACAATGTGTAGCCTTGGTTAGCTTTACCATTTACAACCTAACCTGTTAGATTATCTGAAAGCCCTAGTGCAACTTGAAATCCTTGAACATGGCCCGCTTCACCTTCATATGTTTTTGTTGGGGTGGGGGGGGGGCATTGTGTATCAGAGGCTGTAGAGACATCTCAGGGAAAGAGGATGTGTAATGTGACCATATTACTGTTTATTCCCCCATTTCCTGCGTTCCCTGACTGGAATTACCCCAAAGTTGTTCCACTGCACTCCCTCCGGCCGTGACCCGGGACCCCTGTCATGTGATGCGGCACGTCCCGTCCCCCCCTTAGGACCACTCCCACCCCCCGTGTGCACGGCCCCGGTGGCGGCGCGTTCACGGAGCCGTTTTGGACCTAATGCCTGATGGTCACTTGTCTGTTTGCGCGGGCCAAGGCACAAGCTGCAAACTGAGCTTTTTGTTTGTAGGTTTCCTGTCAGGGTCAGTCTTGGCTGGGTGCGGCTATGTTGTTTTATGTCCTGACTGGATTTGGGCCTCTGTTGGGCTTTACTTTTCAGCCCTTACTTAAGTGGCTTGAACAGACACTGTGGCTGCTACAGTAGAAGCCATTTGTGAGCAGGGTAATGCTATAATGCTTTATGATGCATTTATATTGCCTTATGTTTTATCCTATAATGCTTTCAAATGTCAGTAAAACACGATCAGCACAGTGCTCCTTAAAACTGACCAGGGAAGTGAAGACAAGCTAGAAAAGCAGCATTCCAAGTTGTTTCATATAAGCCTGTATCTATACAGTGTTACTTCACACAGAGGTGGTGCAGGGTATTGGTAATGAGGCCTACTTTATATATTCTAACAGCTAAGACCCATGTTACACTGATGGAAAGTGTAGCGGCTGCAAAGCCACAGCATGAACAGCATGGGAAAATGAATTAAAGATCTGTGCGGCATGTTAAGTAAGACCTACAGTAGCCTACCGGCAAAAGGACGACACATTTTTCAAGGGATCACAGATATATCAAAAGAGAGAAAACAAACAGGAAAGAGAGACCAGAAGGGAAATATGAATAAAGAATGGAACTGAAGCTGGGCCAGCATCCTGATTATTAATATGAATGATCTCCTCAACAGCTTGCCTGTTAGAAAAGCTGTTACTATGGAGATTTGGGAACAGGAAGGTCACGAGAATGCCACATCACAGAGAGACATGCTCATCATGTTTTCTTTGAAACAAGCTACATTTTGTCTTTGAGTGGTAGTGGGTAGGCTACTTAAATTCCATTTAAAGTTCTTTGAACTTTTGATGCAAGACGGTGTGAAATAAAACGCGGGGGTAAGGTCGTAGCCTAGTCGACTGTTTTGCCAATAATTAGCTTTCTTTCCCTTTGAAAGAGGCTGAGCAAATTGCTCAAAGCTGACTGGACGTCGTTTGTCAGCGTGGCCAGTTTGGATGATGAGATTATTCTATCATCGGCTTGGTAAGAGAGCTGGCTGAAAAAGTGCAGTAATCAGCAGCCGAAAGCAGGATCCTCTCCACTTTTTTTGCACGGGAACAAACTGCTACCCTCAGAGAAAAATACCGCGGGGTGAAGCGAAAGAGAGAATTATGACCCTCTCTTGAACATAGGCCAACAGTGGAGCTGGCGGCGCGCCGCTTAAGGGCTGCTTACTGTAAAGGCGGTGAGACGCGGGTCCCGATAACGCGCGCGCTTCCGTACTCGGGATGTCGGGACTGGCGGGGACCGCTTTCATTAGCCTGATGCGCCAGATGGTTTGTTTGCGAGACCGGGAGGGTCTCACGAGGCCACCCTTTCATGTCAATTAGCACGGGACTCTTGCGAGGAACTGGCCTCATTTCCTATACCAGCCCCTCATTACAGTGCCCTGCTCAATATGTATCCGTACCTGGTATTACAGCTGGTTACCCGAGGTTATTAATAGCTGAGGGGAGAGGAGGGGGTGGGGGGCGTTGGGTTAGGAAAGGATTAAGAGATCTCTTGTGGCGTATAGCAGGCCTATCCGCGCAGAGCCGCGGTGTCTCGGCGTAGGCGGCGTGTTTGAGCAGGGGGGATTGCCGGAACCTCTCTTTGAAGACAGCAAGGATTTCTGGTCGAATCGACCCTAAACGATAGATGGCCAGATGTCAGGCTGGGGGGGGGAGGCAATCCGAACGCCATCTTAGGTTACGTCGTGTGGACAGACTGTGCTTGTTCAGCGCGGGCCCCCGGTGACGGCAAACAGGGAGGGCTGTGTGTTTGTGTACTGTAAGTCTGAGCCGAAGCAAGATTTACCTGTAGGCTACCGACACACATGCCAGCGTCTGCCGCCCTAAATCAAACTGGTGGTATTTTCGCCGAGGGCAGCGCAGGTGAAGCTTCCGACCCGTCAGCGGGAGTCATGTTAGAATGCAGACGTTGTGTTTTCGTTCTCTCTACAGGAACGAACGCGTGCGTGTCTCTGTCAGTGTTTGAAGGCTGCTGGTGTGTGGGTGAGTGGGTGGGTGGGAGTTATGTAACAGCCAAGGAGTTGGCCGTACAGCTCTCGGGTGGGGGGGGGGGGGAGGGGTGCTCTCATGAAGCGTGAATTTCACCCGCACCCCCCCCCCCCCCCATGGCTGGGTGGGAAGGCTGTTTAGCGCAAAGCGGAGGGGGGGTTGGAGTTGGATGTAATAGGTTTTGAGGGGGGGGGGGGGGGGGGGCAGGGATGTAGAAGTCTGCCGTCTCAGCAACCCTTCACCCCGCTGTCCATTCTCAGCACCACTTTGAAAGCAGACACCCCGCCCCGCCTCTCTCGCTGTCCGTCTGTGTCATTCTCATCCTCTGTCTGTCTGTCTCTCTCTCGTGGGCTTTCCACAGTGGAAGTACGCGCTCGCTATCACACTGAGTGCCGCAGTGACTCATTTTGCTTGTGGCTCGCCCAGACATCCTTAGTCCAGGCCGGCACGGACGTGCGATCTTGTCAGATACGGAGACATTGGGGACGGTCGGCCAAGGGGCCGTGGGCCCGAGCCACTGAAGCCACATTAGTCTGTATGGATGGATGTCTCTGGAGATGAAGCAGTCCCCTGTGCCCTGTGTAAAAGCATCTAACCTTGTGGATGGCTTGCATGCATCTCAAAGATTTCAAGATCGTTGTAAGTTGCCGTGTCTGCTAAATGACTGTAATTTAAAAAGTCGTTTTTCCGCCTTCCCGCCTTCAAAAGTCCACAGTGTTCGATAGCTTGAAGTGCACAGATTCGAATGCATCAAAGCTTTTGGGGGGCTTTATATTGCTGCTTTGTGTGCCACTTATAATGTGTTGAACACACTTGCATTTGCATACATACGTTTGCATGTTTCAACTTAAAGGGCCATTTTACACTCCCACTGTATGTTGTGTGCACTATGCATCGTATTGTATTTGCATAATCGTTTTTCTCCATACCCCAACCTAGTCATATCCAAGTGAGTGTAAAATGACTTGCTGCTACTGTATGCTACAGTACTTAATGTCAAAGGAGCCATAGAGTGTTGATGATAAGTTAAAAATACTGGAGATATTATACTCTACGCTGTCGTTAGGTGAGTCATGCAATTTTCACATCTGCATATCCTCTCAAGGAATGGGAGAGTAGCTAGAACTCAGCAGCAAAGCCAAACATGGAAGAGTTTTGGATACTTGGAGAAGCACAGACCATCACACCCGTCCAAAACTATTCCATTTACTGAAGAAGCTTGGTTTGTGTTTGAACCCAAACATACTATTTACTACACTTGCCAGATAGAAGTAAACACTTGTCAATAGCCAACATTTTTGCTGACTTTTTTTAGTATGGCTTGTTAAGACATGGAGGTGAAATGAAAGAAATGCTCTCAACTTACGACACCTTACAGGGAATAGCACAAGTCTGCATCTCCCCAAAAACACAGACTCCTGTCTGAGTTTTACATTGTGATAAGAATAATACAATTTTAAGCATTAGGCTACGATCCACCGTGCTGTTCTAGTCCCCTCTCTAACAAGGTCATGTCCAGGGTTAGGGTTATATAGGACTAGTCCCCTCTCTAATAAGGTCATGTCCAGGGTTAGGGTTATATAGGACTAGTCCCCTCTCTAATAAGGTCATGTCCATGGTTAGGGTTATATAGTACTAGTCCCCTCTCTGATAAGGTCATGTCCAGGGTTAGGGTTATATAGGACTAGTCCCCTCTCTGATAAGGTCATGTCCAGGGTTAGGGTTATATAGGACTAGTCCCCTCTCTAATAAGGTCATGTCCAGGGTTAGGGTTATATAGTACTAGTCCCCTCTCTGATAAGGTCATGTCCAGGGTTAGGGTTATATAGGACTAGTCCCCTCTCTGGTAAGGTCATGTCCATGGTTAGGGTTATATAGTACTAGTCCCCTCTTTAACAAGGTCATGTCCAGGGTTAGGGTTATATAGTACTAGTCCCCTCTCTGATAAGGCCATGTCCAGGGTTAGGGTTATATAGTACTAGTCCCCTCTCTAACAAGGTCATGTCCAGGGTTAGGGTTATATAGGACTAGTCCCCTCTCTGATAAGGCCATGTCCAGGGTTAGGGTTATATAGTACTAGTCCCCTCTCTAATAAGGCCATGTCCAGGGTTAGGGTTATATAGGACTAGTCCCCTCTCTGATAAGGCCATGTCCAGGGTTAGGGTTATATAGGACTAGTCCCCTCTCTAATAAGGTCATGTCCAGGGTTAGGGTTATATAGGACTAGTCCCCTCTCTGATAAGGCCATGTCCAGGGTTAGGGTTATATAGGACTAGTCCCCTCTCTGGTAGAAGACAGGCTGGGTGGAGGAACCGGTAGTCAGCTGATTTGGAGAACTCAACTAAAGACAGACAGCCCTTCTCAACAACAGGGCTGGGAAAACATGCCATCGCTTATTTTAATATAAGATTTTATTGATAGACATTCTTAGCTGACATAACCTTGTTTTGTTTTTCACTTAACACTTTCTTAGGAAGAAACTAATACTTATATACAGTAGAGAAGAGTAGTCTTTATTATCCCTATCCACTATCAAAATATCAAACATAGGAAGTTGTACGCGATAAATCATATTCTGTCAGCTCGCTACACTGTGTGATGGCTTCATAAATCATTCATTTGAGATGCTCTATTATGCAAATTTGATTTGGTTAACTCTAGAAAAAAGCTCACGTTGAATTCAGCGTGGGCAACTGTCTCGCTAAAAATAACATTATGTTCCATTTATCATATAACTGTCTGCATGGTCATAATTTGCCATTACTGTCTGTTGACTGACGTTCTCCTCTCTCTACCTTTTTTTCCCTGAATGTCCTGTCCTTCTTCTGCTGCTGCCCACCATAAAACAACTCTGAAGGTAAGTCAAACCAACTGCACACAGTATCAGGCCTTCACAAAAATCACCTCAGACACTGATAGTAGCCAGGCCTTGAACCACAGTGAACGCATAACCTCATATGCCAGAGTGAATCTAACACAATAGACAGCCTTATACGAGGGTTGCCATTGACAGCACCCTGGGGTATTTCTCCAGGGCCCTAGTGAATGTTTACCTCCTCCTGCCCTCTGCTGACGCGAGCAGCTGGTGTCCTGTCCTCTCGCTATCAGCGGCTGGGATTGCCAGCTGTTGGGAGAGCGGCTTCCGGGCTCCGGCACCCGTGCTAAAGACGCTGTTCTGTATTCTCCTCCATGATCCCGATACTCTGCCAAACAGCAGGGCATGTGCACAAGGCTGCAGCCCCATCACGGCCGGCGAATACTAATGCTCCCCCCCAAAAAAGCACTTGAAGGTAGATTCTTTATCCATTTTGTTTGAGCTTTGACCCGCTTAATTGGCATGGGTGAGACGCGTTCGCCTGGACTCTTGGCTCAATTATTCTTAAGCACTGCGTCACGCCGACTTGAATGACGGATGGCGGCTGAGAGGAGTGAAGGGGAGTTTGAGGGGAGAGGTTTTTTAGGGTCAGCGCCGCGGAACTACTCCCCGCCGCCTGGCGTTAGCGGCGCGTGCCCTCTCTGCGCGGCGCAGGAGGACGCCGGCGTTGAGTTCTTCTCAGGGCTGGGCTGTGTTTGATGCAGTGTTAAGAGGCCTTCAGACCCAGCGGGGGGTTGGATCTGCCCCGGCCGAGCGGTGCCCCGTCAGGTCCCGCTGCTAGGGGGGTGGGGGCGGGGGGGACTCCCAGATGTCTGCCCCCCCCCCCCCCCCCCGGCCGGCCTACTTCCCTATGCCGCTCGCTGCGAGTCATTCCCCCTTTTTCTGTTTAAGCCAGGCATGTAATTGCCGTGATACCCTCCTGTCTCATGCCACTGGCGCGGTGTGGGGGGTAGGGGGGGGGGGGGTTGGGGGTGAGGGGGGTCGACCCGCCCTCTCTAGAGTGTCACTGAGATCCCGCTCTGTGGTCTGTCGGAGTCGGACTAGATCACCGACCCCCCCTTATCTGACCGCGCCCCCTCATCGCCCGCACGGGCGCGGGGCGACCTTTGCTCTACTCTGTGCGACCGACGATCAGGTAGCCGATCGGTGATGAGGCGGCGCCAGTCGGAGGGGCGAACGTGTCAAACCGACCCCAGATCCAGAGAGGAAGTCTCAGTCCGCCACCCCTGTATCTCCTCGGCTTACAGCAGTGGGATCATTCTGCGATTGTTTTTTTTATCTCCCTGTCAGAGAAAGAGAGAATCACACTTAGCGTTGTAGCATCGGCGAATATTTAAGCCCTCCCTGGCGCCGTCGGCAGCGTGGAGGATTGTGGGGGAAAGCTGGTTTAGTAAAGTACCGAACAGCATGAGAACGCCACAGTCCCAGATCAGCACTGTCCAAATGGTTCTCCACCATCATTTGGTTCTTTGTGTTTAGTCACTGAACAACAGAACGCTGCTCTCTGCCAGGATAAAGCTCTCCACACCCTGTGCAGAACTAAAATATTGTTTATGGCGAAGTTTATATAGCCCTTCTGTATTCAGACGCGCTGGAAAAGGAGCCAGACGCTGTGATCTACGCCGTTAGGCTGTTGTCTGTGTTCAGGCTGTTCCGGTGTTCAGGGTGTTGTCTGTGTTCAGGCTGGTGTCTGTGTTCAGGCTGTTGTCTGTGTTCAGGCTGTTGTCTGTGTTCAGGCTGTTGTCGGTGTTCAGGTTGGTGTCTGTGTTCAGGCTGTTGTCTGTGTTCAGGCTGTTGTCTGTGTTCAGGCTGTTGTCTGTGTTCAGGCTGCGCCGGTGTTCAGGCTGTTGTCTGTGTTCAGGCTGTGCCGGTGTTCAGGCTGTTGTCTGTGTTCAGGCTGTGCCGGTGTTCAGGCTGTGCCGGTGTTCTGACAAATAGACCCGCAACTGAGAACGACCTGCCTACGTGATGCGCACATGTGCAGCGTGTCTCAGAGGCATCCTGATCGACTTTTCTTACCTGACGGGACTCATATGATAGGTGGTATAGGGCACTAGGAGGTCACTGGGAGGCCCCCCCGAGGATGTAGGCCAACAAGGGGCTCTGCCCCTCAGCTGGGTGGTTCTGTGCTCTTGGGTGCATTGAGCCTTCCATCGTGCCTTTACTTTTCCCTACACAAAGCAACTCCCTGCTGTCGGTCCCTGGAGCTGTGCTGAAAGGTCCCTCCCTCCGAATTCAACTGCCATCGACGGCACCACCAGGAAACCAGAAATTTCAAATCAAATCAAACTTTATTTGTATCGAATTTGAAATAGTTAGAATTAGAATGGAATTCTGAACTTGAACTGGTTGGAATTTGATTCGGGACCCCTTACATTACGACCGCAGTGCTGGTACCAACAGACAGCTAGCGTTTTCAGAGCGGACAGACGTGGGAACATGATCTTTCCGAGGTGTCTTGCACGTCTTTGCGCTCGCCGGCGGTCCTATTGAGTCACCCTGTTGATCACGCGGTGACGAAACGAGTAATACTGCGGCTGTTTACGAGACGGGCCGCCCCTAGGCCGTTCCGCGTAACGGCGGTGAGCTCGTAGGACGTGACAGGGGAACGCGGGCGTGCGGCCGGGTCATTCGCGACCGCCCCGTCAGAGACGGCCGCCCCAGATGAGTGTGGTTGCGTAAGCGCCTGCAGCTCATGCATAAACACGAGAGGGGAGTCGTACGTCAGCCTGCTGACAGCAGAGACACAACTTTGGCTGAGCTCCCTGAGAGGTCGAAATACTCCTCCTCCTCCTCCTCCTCCTCCTCCTCCTCTCTCTCTCTCTCTCTCTCTTCCTCCACACACTCACAAGTCTGTCAGTCAGGGAGATGAGATCAGGGATTTGAAGCGAAGTGTGTGATTATAGGGTTAATAGTTGTGTTTTGTGGATTATGTGGGTAGAGAGGTTTTAGCGTTGATTTGAACTATTTCAAAAGCCTTTGTGTAATTTTAGCGCACACGACTATGGTCAAATTGAACCAGGAAACAATAGTGACGAAATCTGCAACTTGCACAGTTGTCTCTCTCTCTCTGTCACCCATAAATGTCATTTGTAAGGGTTTATACGACCCTGCAGAAGCTACTTTCCCCGGTCGCAACACTACAGTAGACATTTGTTTCCTAGTGCTTCTAAACATTCCTGCGGCACTTACGTAACTGAATTTGAGCATCTCCTGAAATTCATCCAGCAGTTGGGAGAAATGGGAGCTGACGCAACTCTTTCCACGCTAGTCGGATTTGACATTTTGGTCCAGACCTCTTCACCAGCCTCCCGAGTGTGAAATGTGTTGTGGCACTGTCGGCACAGAGAAACATCAAGAAAACTATCTTCTCTTATTCTTATATTTTTTTTAGAATAGGAAAAAGTCACATCACTTCTCTTATTTTACAAACGCAGGATTTTGAAGCACAAAATTTATTTATTTTTTGTTGGCAAAGAGGGGATTTGTTCACATAATCACATAATCTGCTCAAATCTGCCCCAGTAGGATTTCACTTGGCAATGGATCAGTATGACTGTCTTAGTGTTCAGCTGGGAGACTGCCACAGTAGGTCTGTTTGATAGTTGGTCTTGATGGCCGTTTGGCTCTTCAGCAGTTCAGCAGTAGTTCTCCCTAAACCTAGCTTCTTGTTACTCAATATCAAAAAACATATTCTCACTCAGGTTCATATATCGGTGGCAATAACAACATGTCATGTCAAAACCCACACAAACTGCAAACAGTGCGGCTCAGTGCTCAAGAACGGAGACACTTTCCCTGGTCTTTCCTGACATCTCGCAAAGTTGGGGAGGAGGAGGAGGAGGAGGAGCAGGAGGAGGAGGAGAGTGGGCCTCCGGATGTGTAGTCAGGAACCAGCCAGAGTCATCGCTCAGTTCAACCCCTCCCTGCCCCCGGTCGCCCGTCCACCGCCAGCAGCACCATCTGGAGAGGATGCCAGGGGCCGGCCTGGCGATGGCGTTGGGCTCACGGGCTCGGGGCCGCTGCCAAGGCCCGGGAGGAAAATCCTGGAGGGGAAAAAAGGCCATTTTGCAGTTTCACACCGGCCTCTCCTGCGCTCGCTCTCACCGGCGCTGGACGGCGGCCCAAAGTGCTGACGTAGACCGCAGCGGGACGACATCGGGTCGGACTCTCATCCAAATCTGCTCACCGTGGAACCTTGAACACAACCTGTGATTGGGAAGCACTCACTATGGTAAATGGACTGCGCTTATAGTATATATCGCTTTTATCCAAAGCGCTTTACAACGAAGGCCTCTCGATCACCCGTTCACACACACATACACACACCAGTGGCGGCAGCTGGCATGCAAAGTGCTAGCCTGCTCATTGGGAGCAATTTGGGGTTCAATGGCCCAAGGACACTTTCGACATGAGGAGCCGGGATTCGAACCGCCGACCCCTACGATCATCGGACGACCCGCTCTACCTCCTGAGCTACAGCACAGCCACCACTATAAAGGACTTTTGAACCCACAGCGTAGTACTTCTCTAAACCGACTGAGTCACGCGCTGACTCATCCAGGACGTTCTGTGTGGGGTTGTGTGGGGCGCTGGGTATTTATTCATCGAGCGGGTGCTATTATCTGACATTTGGGCTGGTTTCGTGGGGGAATGAAGATCTCCTTCCTCCTCGGCCGCCGGCTCTTAATTGGAAGCAGCGGAGGTCGGGCCTGAGGTGGCGCGGCCGGCGGTCTCTCTCTCTTAGCCCCGTCTCCCAGGGGAGCGCTCTGCCGCAAAGTACTTCCTTTCTTCACTTGATGAGAGCACAGGCGACCCGCCGCCTGCTAATAACGAGGCTGGTGTGCGCGCTCGTCGGTGTGCGCCCGCGCGTCGGTGTGCGCCCGCGCGTCGGTGTGTGCGCACGTCGGTGTGTGTGCGCGGGTGCAGTGTACACATGTCCATTTCACCCAGTATCATCCAGACCCTGCCTAATGTGTATTTCATCTCTCTTGAATCTGACCGGTCACTCCGTTGTCGTGGTATAAAGAGCAGTGCGTCGGCTACCATTTGCAGATGGCGAGGTTTTTTTTTCATCACCACTTACATCATTCAATTGGTAATCGCAGAGAAAGTGGGACAGAGTGTTGTATTTTCTCCTGATACTAACCCAGCTTTTAGTAGCCTCTGATAGAGCAGAAGATCTCTTTATCTGTCACGTAACATACGCGTGTACAGTCACAGTGAATGGTGCTGCCGACTCCAAGATCATGCTCAATAACAGATAACAATATTACATTTTCAAAGTAAAATTGTACGGGCGGGACCAACAATCACGGGGGGGAAATTTGAGGCCTTAATATTAGCTAGACAAATATTTGCCAAAGAATCATGTTATTGACACATCACACATTGATTTTAACAAAATACATGATTATATCTGATGAAGGGCCAACAAGCCTTGTATTTACGGCACTAAAATACCATATAAATTCAACAAATTAATCTGAGAGTATGAATCGTGTCAACATTAATATTACTGCTACACTGAAGCTCTACATTGTACCCTAACTGGGGTGGGCGCAAATTCCATCAGGTGTAATTAAGGGGGGCTCTGGGGAGTAAAGGTTGGGAACCCCTGGTAGAGACATTTGCATGTGGTTATGTTATGCAGTACATATTCTATGTCCACTAGATGCTCTAGTTTGAGTCGTTCAGGTGGCTTGCGGGAAGAAGCTCTTCCTGGACCTCTCCGTGCTCGCCATGTGTGCGCGGTATCTCTTCCCTGACCGTAGCAGAGAGAACAGTCCATTTCCTGGGTGGCTGGGGTCTTTCAGGATCCTGTTGGCCTTGGCCTTGCATCTTCTAGTGTAGATGTCCTCCAGGTGGGGGAGTGGCCTCCCCAAGGTACTGTACACACGGCTGACCACCTAAGTCCACCAGCATCTCCTTTGTCTTGCTGACGTCCAGACGAAGGTTGTTTTCCTGACACCACTGGGTCAGGAGCCTCACCTCCACCAGGTAGACCCTCTCATCATTGTTGGTGATCAGGTCTATCGCCGGCACCCATGTTGAGGGTGACGGAAGATGAGGTGTGGCAGCCTACCTTCACCACCTGGGGTCTGTCTGACAGGAAGTCCAGGATCCACTTGCAGAGGGCGTGCGTTTTGCCCCAGGGCCCTGAGCTTGGTGTCGAGTCTGGGTGGGGTTATAGTGTTGAAAGCTGAACTGTAGTCAATGAACAGCAGTCTCACATACAGTAACCCGACACGTTCCCCTTGCTCTTGTCTGGGTGGGATAGGGGGGTGTGGAGGACGTGAGCTATCGCACCCTCTGTGGATCTGTTGGGTCTGTATGTGAACTGTAGGGGGTCTAGTGTGCTGGGCAGTGAGGAGCAGATGTGCTCCTTGACCAGCTTCTCAAAGCACTTCATCACCAAGGAGGTGAGAGCTAGCGGGCGGTAGTCACTGAGGCAGGCCGGTCTTGGGTTCTTGGGTACGGGGATGATGGAGGACTTCTTGAAGCATGTGGGGACGATGGACTGCGCCAGGGACCCTTAGATGGACTCTTAGATGGAGCCAGAAGGATGTCTTTTTTAAGGCGGTAATCTTCATCTTTCATGTCTCCTGTCCTTCATGCCCACTGATAGGTGGTGATACCCGACAGGTGTCCTCCAAACCCTCTCCTGATCTCATCACCTTCACATGAGCGCTCAGGAGGAGGAGGGAGAGGAGGACGGGGGAGGGGAGGGGAGGGGAGGAAGGAGTGCTCAGGAGGAGGAGGGAGAGGAGGGCAGGAGAGGGGAGGGGAGGGGAGGAAGGAGCGCTCTGGAGAAGGAGGGAGAGGAGGACGGGGGAGAGGGGAGGGGAGGAAGGAGCGCTCAGGAGGAGGAGGGAGAGGAGGGCAGGGGAGGGGAGGGGAGGAAGGAGCGCTCAGGAGGAGGAGGGAGAGGAGGACGGGGGAGGGGAGGGGAGGAAGGAGCGCTCAGGAGGAGGAGGGAGAGGAGGGCAGGGGAGGGGAGGACAGGGGAGGGGAGGACAGGGGAGGGGAGGGGAGGAAGGAGCACTCAGGAGGAGGAGGGAGAGGAGGACAGGAAAGGGGAGGACAGGGGAGGAAGGAGCACTCAGGAGGAGGAGTGGGAGGAGGACAGGGGAGGGGAGGGGAGGAAGGAGCACTCCGGAGGAGGAGGGAGAGGAGGACAGGAGAGGGGAGGGGAGGAAGGAGCACTCAGGAGGAGGAGGAAGAGGAGGGCAGGGGAGGGGAGGGGAGGAAGGAGCACTCCGGAGGAGGAGGGAGAGGAGGACAGGGGAGGGGAGGACAGGGGAGGGGAGGAAGGAGCGCTCAGGAGGAAGAGGGAGAGGAGGACAGGAGAGGGGAGGGGAGGAAGGAGGGGAGTGGAGGAAGGAGCGCTCAGGAGGAGGAGGGAGAGGAGAGGGGAGGGGAGGAAGCTATTTCTGGCCGCTGGGCCAGTGTTAGTATTATGTGTTCACAAAATGAGTGGCCTTGACCGCGAGCCAGCCGTCCTCTCCTGCGAGAGGAGCTCGCCTCCGTCAACGATGAGGATGATGATGATGACGCATGCGGCATCCAATAACAAACCCTACAGTACCCCAACTCCTGTGACAGCTCCGCTTACACGCCGCCCGACGCGGTCTCCCGCCTCCTCCTCCCGCCGCACGGCTTCATGGGAGTCGAAGTCTTTGAGCGAAGCGGCTCGTGGGGAGGAACACGGTTGTTTTGGGGGTTGAGGAACCTGGCTAGTCGCGTGTTTTTTTTGAGTGTCGGTTAAACATTTGCTTTCAAACGGACGTTGAAAGCTGGGTGTGTATTTGATGTGTTGTCGATGAGACTCTTGTACTAAGAGCCTGGTGATTAGATATGTGTGCTATGGTGCACCTTAGAGGAAAGGTAAAAACAGGTATTTCCTCTATTCTTCTCCACACAATAAGTGATGTTGTTGAAATGGCCTGTGGCACAAACAATGGCCGCCTTTCTTGTGAGCCTGGCAAGGAAAGACCTGCTCAATATTCATTTATTCACTGGGCCACTATTGCTGAGGGGAACGCAGTAAACACTTGCTTATTTGAAGAACAACACAAATGTTATTTTATTTAGCGCTTTTAACTCTGTACTCCGGTAGGTGTGTGTGTGTGTGTGTGTGTGTGTGTGTGTGTGTCTCCCATGTTCCTGTCTATTCTAGCTTGGTTTTTCAGGAAAACAGCATGGAGCAATGAGCCTTGTGTTCCTACTGTGCATCTTTGGTATCTCACTGTGAAAGCACTTCCGCTCCCTCTCTCCCTCTCTCCCTCTCTCTCTCTCTCTCTCCCTCTCCCCCTCTCTCCCTCTCTCTCTCTCTCTCTCTCTCCCTCTCCCCCCCTCTCTCTCTCTCTCTCTCTCTCTCTCCCTCTCCCCCCCTCTCTCTCTCTCTCTCTCTCTCTCCCTCTCTCTTCCCCTCTCTCTCTCTCTCTCTCTCTCTCCCTCTCCCCCTCTCTCTCTCTCTCTCTTTGTGAGGATGGACGTGGGCGTTTTTTCAGTGCATGACAGCAGCTCTATTGAATGCAGGCTACAGATGAGGAGTAAAGAAATTCACATGACTATTGGAATAGGCCACAAAGAAATCTTAGCAAGGATGTCATATGAATATTGTGCAAATGCGTACAATGCATCTCTGGCTCAACTGTCTGTCTGTGTATGTGTGTGTGTGTGTGTGTGTGTGTGTGTGTGTGTGTGTCGCATTATAGCCTCTTTTCTATGGTAGCTTGATTTCATGTAAGCGTTCCTTTTCTTTTGTTGTCAGCGTTGCCGCGGCGCCTAATTCACTTTAGGCTCAGAAACAGTGGCACTGATGTGTGCAACATCGGCCTCCAGCTGTGCGTCTGTGTGTGTGTGTGTGTGTGTGTGATTATGTGAATTTGTGTGTGTTACACCCTCTTGACATTGCCATGGCATTGATGAATGCAGCATCAGCCCCCAGCAATGACACACACACACACACACACACACACACACACACACACACACACACACACACACACACACATTCTACCGCTCTGCTGTTTGTGATGTTTATTATCCAGACACAAGCGAAGGGAGTTATGACATTAGCATGGTCCATCAACTTAACTGTGAGCATCTCTGGAAACACGATACAAATCAAAGACACCCCGCTGCTTCAGGGGCACATTAGGTTTCATTTATGTGTACAAATGAGATCACAGTTGGCTTTCGAATCAGTAAATCTTATCTTCCAACATTTTCTGGTCTGTACATTGTTTTTGAAGCCTAAAACATCAGCCATGCACTAGGCCTCATGTCAATGATATGGGGGACCTGATGTTAAAGTAATTGTTTCAACACAGTGTCTCATGTCATTGATTGACAGTAGAGCAGGAACGGAGTCTATTCTGGTCAGGTTTTCTGGGGGACAGACAGATAGGCTACAGTTTAATATGAGCGGGGACATTTCTAGATAGCTACTGCTCAAGAAGTGGCTCACAGCATGCGACGGATGAGCAGACAGCAATATGATTGGACGGATAAAACACAGACTACTTGATTCAACTCGGGGAAAAATAAAAATAATTTGTTTTCACACCCGGACACACGCGAGCGCTTTGGGGTTGCCTAGGCAACAGGTTGCCTGCGGAATGGGTGGGCGAGTGGGCGTGGCATCAGCAGGGGGTTGTGGGCTGGTGAGAGCGGAGGCAGGCGATTGGCGCACGGCGGCTACAACGGCACGCGCGGGGGGGGGGCGGTGGGTGGGTTGGGGGGCGCCCTCTCTGACAGGAGAGATCAAAGGAGGAACAAACCGCAGACCACGTCATCCAGGACTGTGCGATATATCGGGCACCCAACGGAATGCGTGGCCTGACGGTCGTGGATGACGAAACGGTGACGTGGCTCCTGGAGGTGTGCCCGGATATACCCCCTCACCCAGGCTCGGATAGCCCCTAAAAGGATAGCCCCTCGCCCCCGAGCCTGGGGGGGGGGAGAGGACAAATAACTACACCAAACCCCTACGACGAAGATCAAAGGAGGGTCACGACGAGGTGACGCGTCGGACCGCACGCCTAGCCCCCACTGCGGCCAGGGTGTGGGGGGGAGGGGTCGCCGCTGGGCGTGAGGACGTCACGCGGGTCTCGGGGGGGGGGGAGGGGGGGTCCCTGCTGGAAGCCTGGGTGTCTCCTCGGTTCTGCGGGTTCTTCCCCAGAACTCCCCCCTAACGCTGTGAGCCGAGAGTCTCAGCCCGTTCATGAGTTCTGGGCTGTAAACACTTGAAAATACGGGAAAAGGTAACGAGCGTTGCGTCCTGTTTGTGTTGTCTCAGTGTGCCTCGGCGTTTGCTGCAAATAGAATCGGCTGTTGTGGTAATGGTAGGGTAGGAGGGAACTCGTCGGTAGGAGGACTACAGCTCCCACACCCGCCCTCGGTGAAGTGCTTTGAAACGGCATATGAACGCATTCCCACTGTCCGTGCCAAGTACCTAGAGCTGCTGCGACGCTTGTAGTTGCTCCCTATGGCCTTTACCTCTGGGGTAGCGCCTCAGGTCTGCGGCGGCTCAAACCCGGGGGCGTAGGCTACTCTCGTCACACTCTGGTGACTCTAAAAGGCCAGAGAGGCAGGCTGAACTTGAGATAAATATCAGAAGCCCTCGTCGTGGGTAAATAGACATTACTGTCTATGAATAATGGATGTGCTCAATTGCCAAATCTGATCTGTATTCCGTGGCTGTAGGCTAGCTCTCGGCTGGCGCGCGCGCGGGGACTGCGTTCTGTCTGTCGGTTCTCGACACGCCAGTCACCCAGACGGCCACCTGTGTTTGCGTTGAAAGCGTTATCCCTCGTGTCGCGGGTGAAACATAACATATTATATACCGCTCCACCAGCTCCCACCTAGTAATCTCCTCAGCCATTTTGTCTTTACCTTGTAGGAGAGGAGAAGAGAAGAGAGGAGAGGAGAAGAGAGGAGAAGAGAGGAGAAGAGAGGAGAGGAGAGGAGGAGAGAGGAGAAGAGAGGAGGGGAGAGGAGAGGAGAAGAGAGGAGAGGAGAGAGGAGAGGAGGAGAGAAGAGAGGAGAATAGAGGAGAGGAGAAGAGAGGAGAGGAGAAGAGAGGATAGGAGGAGAGAGGATAGGAGGAGAGAGGAGAAGAGAGGAGAGAGGAGAGGAGAAGAGAGGAGAGGAGAAGAGAGGAGAGGAGGAGAGAAGAGAGGAGAACAGAGGAGAGGAGAAGAGAAGAGAGGAGAGGAGAGGAGAAGAGAAGAGAGGAGAGGAGAGGAGAGGAGGAGAGAGGAGAGGAGAGGAGAAGAGAGGAGAAGAGAGGAGAGGAGAGGAGGAGAGAGGAGAAGAGAGGAGGGGAGAGGAGAGGAGAAGAGAGGAGAGGAGAGAGGAGAGGAGGAGAGAAGAGAGGAGAAGAGAGGAGAATAGAGGAGAGGAGAAGAGAGGAGAGGAGAAGAGAGGATAGGAGGAGAGAGGATAGGAGGAGAGAGGAGAAGAGAGGAGAGAGGAGAGGAGAGGAGAAGAGAGGAGAGGAGAGGAGGAGAGAAGAGAGGAGAAGAGAGGAGAGGAGAAGAGAAGAGAGGAGAGGAGGAGAGAGGAGAGGAGAGGAGGAGAGAGGAGAGGAGAGGAGAGGAGGAGAGAGGAAAGGAGGAGAGAGGAGAGGAGAAGAGAGGAGGGGAGGGGAGAGGAGAGGAGAAGAGAAGAGAAGAGAAGAGAAGAGAAGAGAAGAGAAGAGAAGAGAGGAGAGGAGAGGAGAGGAGAAGAGAGGAGAAGAGAGGAGAGGAGAAGAGAGGAGAGAGAGGAGAGGCGGCCAGGTCTCCACAGTGAGGAGGCTGTGAGCTGCGTGGGCCACTGCCCCGCTGACGAGCCTGGTTATGTAATAGATGTCACTCAGTGGCTCCGGGCAGAGGGAAGGTACGGTGGGCAGAGGGATGGTACGGTGGGCAGAGGGGTGGTACGGGGGGCAGAGGGGTGGTACGGTGGGCAGAGGGATGGTACGGTGGGCAGAGGGATGGTACGGTGGGCAGAGGGGTGGTACGGGGGGCAGAGGGGTGGTACGGGGGGCAGAGGGATGGTACGGTGGGCAGAGGGATGGTACGGGGGGCAGAGGGGTGGTAGGGTGGGCAGAGGGGTGGTACGGGGGGCAGAGGGAAGGTAGGGTGGGCAGAGGGATGGTACGGGGGGCAGAGGGGTGGTACGGGGGGCAGAGGGGTGGTACGGTGGGCAGAGGGATGGTACGGGGGGCAGAGGGGTGGTACGGGGGGCAGAGGGGTGGTAGGGTGGGCAGAGGGGTGGTACGGGGGGCAGAGGGAAGGTAGGGTGGGCAGAGGGATGGTACGGTGGGCAGAGGGATGGTACGGGGGGCAGAGGGACGGTACGGGGGGCAGAGGAGTGGTACGGTGGGCAGAGGGGTGGTACGGGGGGCAGAGGGATGGTACGGGGGGCAGAGGGGTGGTACGGGGGGCAGAGGGGTGGTACGGTGCTCTGCGTGGTACGCAGCCAGACTCCGGGAGAATCACAGGCACTGTGAGGCGACGGGTGTTAAAGACTGTGTTCCTGCTTACACTGTGCTTACAATGTTTTGTTGCCGGGCACAATAAGGCAATTACCGGCCAGGCTCACAGGCAGCCATCTTGGCCTGTATGCCTCAGGCGGTTGTTGATTGGCTGACTTGTACCTTTACGCGTGTCCAATTTTGTCCTGCGGCACATCAATGACACGTTGCCAGTTATAACGCTGTTCTTATACAAGACTGTAGTAAACCAATGAGTGTGGCTGAAATAAGTTTGTCAAATAATACGTTCTAAAAATTCCCTCCAACATAATTATCCTGAGAAAAACATGCAGATGTATTTAGATACTGATCAATTATTGTGAGGCAACAGTGACACCATCTGGACATAGTCCGTCACCACAGGCACACCACAGGTACAGTACATCCTGTTTGACCTCTGTCTGTTTTTAACCCTCGGTGCCACGCTCTCTCCGCCCTCCACCCTCATTTGGGAACAGAGTGGAGCCGTGTTAAAGCAGAATGCCGGCAGACCCACTGCAGCAAATGGAGTTGCAAAAATAGAAGATGCCTGTTGTGCCGTGCTAGGCTCAGAACGGTACGTGGGCAGAGCTTATGTTGGGATTTAGCTGGATCTCTGACGTTTATTGTGGTAAGGCAGCTCTCAATTGTTGGCTAAAGCTAGATTAGATTCTTTTTTTTCATCTTCTTCAGCTGCCCCCCCCTACCCCCCCCCCCCTGGAGTCAGAGGTCGGAGTTGCCGGCGCTGCGTTGCGTCGTCTCTGGATCCATCTGTCTCAGCACAGTAGCAGCAGCAAAGGTCACGGTGTCACAATAACACCCTGTCCTCACCAACAGAAAGCCCTGATCGATCAGGCATCTTCATGTTCAGCAATTGATAGATTGTAGACCTACAGATGCTATCTAATATATATATATATATATATACACACACACACACACACACACACACACACACACACACACACACACACACACACACACACATTATCCAGGCAATTTGATGATGCCAAAAGGTTGTCTTGCCTCATCGACAGAGAGTGGACCATTTTCCATTTCTCTTCAAAAAGCACTGCCTTTGAGAAACGTTGTCATTGTTCATCGACAGCCTCGACCTGGCAAGACGTTTCCGTGCGCTGTGACGTCCGTGGTGATTCATTTTTAACAAACCTTTTGAAAAGCGAAATACCGAATTTCGAGTCCCTGAACCCTCCCAGCTCTGTGATGCTCCTGTCTGTAGCTCTGTAGGCTGTTTGCTTTTCTAGGAGTGGGCTCATGACGTGCTCCTTGGCCTGATGCTTTCTAGCAGCAGGAGATGACGAGTCACCTGTGGAACTAGTGTCAGGTCCGCTTCTTACCTGGGGAGAAGATAATTAGCTCCCTCTCTCCCACCTGCATCTATGAATAGACTGGTCCAATGAGTCAGCACAGGGTCAGTGTCCCACATATTCACAGCCAATATGGAGTCTAAACTCCACTACAACGGGCTGAAAGAAATTCGAAATTCCACTCTTTTGTTTAAATATCAAATATATAATATAGGCTCAGTGACTCATCAGAGTTTGTGCCTGGGAAGCTTTGAAGTTCATATTTGCGGATGTTCTGTTAGGAAACATGGGGCTGCTCGCGTGGAGGAGGCTGGCACGGGGTGAGCCCGTTATGTAGCCGGCGTGCTACAGACAAATTAGGCGTCGCATCCTAACGCCCAAGAGTCAGTTTCACCTCTGCAGTAAAACCCTCGTTCGCGCCCGCTCCGGTCGACACACCGACGGCGGTGAGCGTGGTACGATCAATCCCGCGAGCTGCCTCGTCAGGTCGTCATCCCCCATCGCTATCCTTCCTGTAGACGGACCTACGACGGCTTTGATTCAGAACCGGTTTTGAACAAACGGGCCCATCAGGAGCGCTGTCTGTCCCACCCAGCACCCCGCCGGAGGGGGAACAAGGGGCTTCATCACTGTCGCGTTCCATTATCTGCCATTACGTTCATTCTGGGAAGAGAGCGGCACCCACATTATCGCGGTCACCTGAATTACACTCAATTATCAGAGACAAATGAATACAGATTGCAGCTGCTCACTCATCGGCCGCCGCGGCGCCGGGCAGGGATATAAACGTCCAATCACCACTCTCCGCTCGTTACCCGCGTCGCACCTATTTTCTGTTTTCTCTGCGTACGTTAGACGAGTGCGTCATCACCGGGCTCGGAGTGATGGTGTATTTATGCGGTATATCAGCGATGGTACCAAAAGATTAAGAGCTCAGGATACTGTGTAAGGTAAGTCCATGTCTCCTGGAATGACATTAAATAATGGGCTTCATCTAATTGGATGTTTCTAGATGACATGAAGGATTGGCATCAAAGAAGTTGGATTTTGTGGCTCAGAGTGTCAAGGAAGACTTCACCAGGGGATTTTTTTTACCAGTGTGGCTAGTTTCTATTTTTGTGGCGAGTTTCAGTGGAAGCTTCCTTCTCAGTAGTGGATATGCACTAAAACTTTCACAACTCCTGCAGTCGGGGCTTTTCTTGGGCGTGGCTGGGACAGGTTTGAGCTTAGATCTTGACTCAGGGAGGCCTGACTCCTCCCCATGCCAGGAGAGAACAGGGTAGTGAAAGTGAATGGACAGAGCAGCGCGGTCATCATGTCTTTATAGTGATCATTGGTCACATGGACTTGGAATGACCATCCTCTCTCTCTACTGCGCATGGTATAGCCTCTCTGCCCTAGGTCCCAGCGACTAGCTAGGACACAGGTTTGGCCCAAGGTCAGGCCTGGGTTAGGTCCTGGTTTATCCTGGGTTTAGGTCCCGGTTTATCCTGGGTTTAGGTCCCGGTTTATCCTGGGTTTAGGTACTGGTTTATCCTGGGTTTAGGTCCCAGTTTATCCTGGGTTTAGGTCCCAGTTTATCCTGGGTTTAGGTACTGGTTTATCCTGGGTTTAGGTCCTGGTTTATCCTGGGTTTAGGTCCCAGTTTATCCTGGGTTTAGGTCCCAGTTTATCCTGGGTTAGGTCCTGGTTTATCCTGGGTTTAGGTCCCGGTTTATCCTGGGTTAGGTTCTGGTTTATCCTGGGTTAGGTTCTGGTTTATCCTGGGTTTAGGTCCTGGTTTATCCTAGGTTTAGATCCCGGTTTATCCTGGGTTTAGGTCCTGGTTTATCCTGGGTTTAGGTCACAGTTTATCCTGGGTTTAGGTCACAGTTTATCCTGGGTTTAGGTCACAGTTTATCCTGGGTTTAGGTCACAGTTTATCCTTGGTTTAGGTCACAGTTTATCCTGGGTTTAGGTCCTGGTTTATCCTGGGTTTAGGTCCTGGTTTATCCTGGGTTTAGGTCCTGGTTTATCCTGGGTTTAGGTCCTGGTTTATCCTGGGTTTAGGTCCTGGTTTATCCTGGGTCTAGGTCCTGGTTTATCCTGGGTTTAGGTCCTGGTTTATCCTGGGTTTAGGTCCTGGTTTATCCTGGGTTTAGGTCCTGGTTTATCCTGGGTTTAGGTCCCGGTTTATCCTGGGTTTAGGCCTGGGCCAGGGCGCTACAGTGATAGTGACGGCGTTGGGGGGGGCGGCAGGCAGCTTGCAGCTGTCGCCGTGACGAGGCGGGAGAGATTGGCGCCGCTGCGCTCGTCCCGCTGGCGCGCGGCGGCTAGCAGCCTCTCCGACAGCACCGCCTGGAGGGCTTCACAGCCCCGCCGCCAAGCTCCGCCCCCCGCCACGCCTGCGCCTCTCTCATCGCCGCGAGCGACGCCCCCCCCCCCCAACGCCGGCGCTCGCACCTGTCAGCCCCCGCAGAGCCCCAGGAGTAGGGCTAGCGCTGCGGCGTGTGTGTGTGTGTGGCCGAGGGGCGGAGATGGACCTGTGGCCTACGGGAGGGCTACCTGCGGAGATGCCCGAGTAAAAATAGCTGACTGGGCCAACGGGCGTCTCGGAACAGGGATTCCCCGGGCTTCCATCAGTCCTGGGCGCCCTGCGGTTACTCATCACGCTACGTTGCATAACGGAAACCCCATTATGAAATCTCTGGCCCCTTCGAAGGATCTTCGTGGTTTGAGGTGGGTCGTTATTCTTAATGATCCAGTTAAAGGAACCAGCGCCTCTCTCCTGGGGTGCTGCTGGTGCAGTGTTGAGCGGCCTGGCGGATGGAAGAGGGGGAGGGAGGGAGGGAGGGAGGGAGGGAGGGAGGAGAGAGAGAGGGGGAGGGGAAGAGAAGAGAGGGGGGGAGAGGGAGGGAAGGAGGAGAGAGAGGGGGAGGAGAGGAAAAGAGGGAGGGGAAGAGAAGAGAGGGGGGGGGAGGGAGGGAGGGAGGAGAGAGAGAGGAGGAGGAGGGGAAAAGAGGGAGGGGAAGAGAAGGGAGGGGGGAGGGAGGGAGGGAAGGAGGAGAGAGAGGGAGGGAGGGAGGGGGAGAGAGGGAGGGAGGGAGGGGGAGAGAGGGAGGGAGGAGGAGGGGAAGAGAGGGAAGGGGGAGGAGAGAAAGAGAGAGGGAGGGAAGGAGGAGAGAGAGAGAGAGGCCCTGAAGGAACTCCTGTCCTGATCTCATTTCTGCTGCCTAAGGTGCTTTTCCCATGGCCCAGCTTCAGTTCTCGTTAGGCCGCCTCTCTCCTTACTTCGGATCCAGGAAGGCTGGGGGATGTACATGAGCTGTTGGGTCTGTTTGTTTGTGTGTGTGTGTTTGTGTGTGAAAGCGTTTGTTTGTGTGTGTGTGTGTGTGTGTGTGTGTGTGAGAGCGTGTGTTTGTGTGTGAGAGAGCGTGTGTGTGTGAGAGAGCATGTGTTTGTGTGTGTGTGTGTGTGTGAGAGCGTGTGTTTGTGTGTGTGTGTGAGAGCGTGTGTTTGTGTGTGTGCTGAGCCTGTGTGCCAGTTCTCAGTGCAATATGAGAATCAATTGCTTGCCAGGGGGTTGGACCCCTGTACAGGTGTAATGATGACACTTCAAATCCCGATGACGCACAATGGGTTGACCGAAGTGGCCTTATACGTGCTCGGCATATACTGTAGCTTTCAATGTGTTCGGTAGAAGTAGAAATCTACTTCAGAAAAAAACAAAGTAGAATCTTCAGTGCAGACAAATTAAGTAATTAGCATGTCACAACCAACAATAGGTAGTATGCCACTGAAATATTAATGAACAGCAGTCATATTCAGCCTGGTCTGACTCCGGCAAGGCCTGGCATTTCATCATTCTAGGTCCTGTGTTGCGAGTCCGGCTATTGCATCACTCCCATGGTCCTTTTGGTCTGAAGCTCTGAAGGGTCTTTAATGTCTGTCTTATGGCAACCGTGTGTCTCTTCTGCACCCGCATTGGAGCACGGTGTATTACATAACTGTCTCTGGCACGGTGTCTACGCGCCACTGTTGTATTGGCTGGCTATATTCTGACGCCGCCCACGCGGAGATCTCTCTTCGATCCGATAAACATGACTGGTCAGTATTTCCAACATTGCAATCTGGGATGGTGTAACTCCACAGTGGTTGTTTGAGGTGAACTGAACGTTTCGAGATCTTCTGACCTGCTCCCGTGTTCAAGTATGTTTATTAGCCATGTATATGGCTCACACATCCTGGGACTTTGACGGGGGTTAAGACATACAGTACACTGTTGCAGAGGACATACAGTAGGACAGGGTGCAGGACAGTACAGTGCAAGGACATGACAGCGCAAAACAGTACAAAAAACAACAAACAAAATACAGTGCAATGTGCAAATTACAATATACCAAAAAAGGGGAGGCACAAATGCAATATACTGTAAATACTACAGATTGGAGTGTGGTGAGTATACTGTATGTACAGTGAATGTACAGAGTGTAGGGTGGTGGATGAGCAGCGTTATGTAGAGTGTGTGCGATGCTGACGATGTTTCCTCGCAAAGGGAGAGTAACGATTCGTTATTGTTCTGCAGGAGTGAAGACGTATTTCCTCACGTTATTGCAAATTGGGACCGGGGGGCACAGTCTGCTCTCATATCCAGCTTATTAACTTCCCAGTAGATGATGAATTCTTATTAAATCTCAAGTCAAAGCTGTAGCGTACCTACGTAGTGGCTCGTCGTCTAAGTGATTGCGAGCGTCATATTATTAAGGTTTCCCTGGACGGTCTTGCTTTTCCGGTGCTGTTCTGGGCTCACCTAGTTGTGGTACCACTGCTCCAGTTCTGTCAGTGTTCCAGTCAGTGCCAGAACAGACTGCGGGGCGCTCATGAGAGACGGTGCGTTCAACTATTCGTCAGATAAGGAAAGGATCCAAAATTGCCGTTGGCTTCCACTAAAGTAGTCAAAATAGTGATGAAAGATTGTATTATCACAATGCAGGGGCTTCAGTGTTCTGCGGATAGGCTATTTAGTTCGGTTTCTCTGTTGCTGTTTTTTAAATTCTCTCCTTTTTGGGGTAGCGTGTAAATTCTCTCCCTTTTATCTTACTATAAAGGCAGGAATCTGTCTGTCTGCCTGTAGGCTATGGCTGTATTACTATGAACTCGAGAACAAGGCAGTGAATGAAGCTCACATTCAGCAGGTAGCCTATATTGCTCAGGACCCAAGGAAGTGTTGAGTGTGAAGTTGATTGGATGAGTGCTTATTGAGAAAGATGCAAACAGCAATACTGGCGAAAAAGCAATCTGCCCATTTGGAAGAGGCCCATTTTGAACTGTCACTGCACTAGTATTATCAACTTGCAGTTGATTTGAGCACCATTTGGTGACTAGATCCGGTTTTGGCATGCATTCCTGACCTGTTTGGTTAGGGAATAGGAAGAAATCCAAATTCATTACTCTTTTGTGTGCCAGAGTACTTTAACCAGTCGTAATACTGTGGAGAATGTTAAGGGAATGTGATAGATGAAATGTGACAATCTCAAATGTGCTCGGGACTGGATGACATCAGGCAGAACATGTCCGGGTCACTGTAAAATGGCAGCCATGGATTTGTCCTTGTCTTTGGACTTTTACAAATGAAGCTGTCGCAAACTGGTCGATTGGATCCAGATGTTTTCACCGGCCGGCCTAAATAGCACTCGGCAGCCGACCAAGAGGCTGGATGACAAGCCATCTGTTTGCCTGAGCTAGAAGTAGCCTAAGTGTGTCTGTCTAGACTGTGACATCTTCTCAATGTAATGCCATGCCATTTGTAGAGCCTATTTCGTTGAGGTCATTCAATTTAATGGCTGCTGAACTCTGCTTATAGCTGCGCCGAGGAGATTTGCCGCTTTCCGCCCTGTAGAGGAGATACTTTTGATTTTGTCCGTTTGATATCCAGGTGTGGTTAGAGAACGGGCCCTGGACATTGCTGATCGGTCCTCCTCCGCGATGCGCCCGTCACTCACTCTGGACCGCGGTAATTGCTTGTAACTGTCAACATGACGCCAGCCCGATTAGCCGGCCATCGTCCTTCAAATCTGTCAGTCACGCCAAGGATTAATTCTGTCCAGTTGAATTCTACGCTGCTCTCCTGAGAAGGCCGGGGGTTGATGATTTTCACAAGATGCGCCCGCATAATCAGGACCAAACGGCAGGAAGCGGCCTAGAACTCAGCATTCAGAGTCACTACCCACGAGCCATGCTTAGCCTAGTTACCGATAACGCAAGAGTCGTCTACTGAATACATGCATATTGATGATTAGTGTTCATTAGTGGCGATCGATGCGCAGCCCTTTAGCAGTTTTATCCCAGCTGCTTTAGGCTGGAGGTAAATACGAATGCTTTCTATTTCACCACGGCCTGCGTTTCTGTCTGCCCGCGTTAAACTGCCGTCCGTGCCGGTGTTAAGGGGGGGGGACGCAGGTCGGGATGATTGGATCCCTCCCGACAAGGAGTGCAAGTGCTGCTGCCAGCGCCATAATGAAGCTCCCGGCTCATCGTCTTAGCACGCGTGGGCGGTAGGAACGGAGACAGAAGACAGAGATTACATGGGAGCCCGAAACGCCACTGTTATTCTGGGTCCTCTTTTTTTTTGAAACATTGAAAGGAGTGAAATGGAGAGAGAGAGAGAGATAGAGAGAGAGATATGAATGTGTGGCTGCTTATTTGCTCTGTCTGAGGGAGATAGAGAAGGAAGTGCTGTTGTGGTCTTGTTCCCTGAAAATGAGGGACAGCCCTCGAAGTCTTGGGATATTTTCGTAAGATCTGCACCTATCTGTGACTTCCTTTCACATGGGGTCCTACGTTTATGATTGGCTACATGTTACCACATCACCTGTTTATTATAAGGTGTAATGCTAGTTAGTATTCGGCAAATAGGTAGTATTAGGCAAATAATGGTCTACAATGTTTTATGCATTACATTACATTACAGTCATTTAGCAGACGCTTTTATCCAAAGCGACTAACAATAATTGCATTTAACGTAGGAAAAGCCAATGTACTACTACTTGCCAGAACTCACAAGTGCACCTCCTTTCTAAAACAAGTGACTAAGAGCATAATCTAGTGCTGAAGGCAAAGTGCAAGAATATCAATCAAAATACGATAGGTGCTTAAGAGGGAGGATCGTTGTAGTACTTCTATGCATGTAGTCACTGAGCGATCATCGAAACCAGGGCATCTCTCAGACACCCATTATCTCCCCTCAACCTTCAGACTAAGGTCATGATTGTCAAGGCGAGGGGCGTGCCTGACGACAACAGTCCTCATCATGTTCCCTGTTTCAGGGATGAAGCCGCCGCATGTTTTGGTGGAACAGCGAGTTTTGGAAAATGACTCGTCATCCCCCCCCACACACAGGATTACCTTTCAAGGATTGCCACTCTCTCTTTCTATCTCTCTCTCTCTCTCTATCAAATGAGCTTTATTGGCACGATAGATCTATCTCTTTATCTCTCTCTATCTCTCTCTCCCTCCCTCTCTCTCTCTCTCCCTCTCTCTCTCTCTCCCTCTTTCTCTCTCTCCCTCTCTCTCTCTCTCTCCCTCTCTCTCTCTCTCCCCCCTCTCTCTCATTCCCCCCCCTCTCTCTCTCTCTCTCTCTCTCTCTCCCTCTCTCTCTCTCCCTCTCTCTCTCTCTCTCTCTCCCCCCCCTCTCTCTCTCTCTCTCCCTCTCTCTCTCTCTCCCTCTTTCTCTCTCTCCCTCTCTCTCTCTCTCTCCCTCTCTCTCTCTCTCCCCCCTCTCTCTCATTCCCCCCCCTCTCTCTCTCTCTCTCTCTCTCTCCCTCTCTCTCTCTCTCCCCCCCCCCCCCCTCTCTCTCTCTCTCTCTCCCTCTCTCTCTCTCTCTCTCTCCCCCCCCCCCCCCCCTCTCTCTCTCTCTCTCTCTCTCTCTCTCTCGTGGCTCACCGAAGGGGTTTTGGAGCCGGGGGGTTCGTACCGTAGTGGGGCGATGAGGACCGGGAACCACCAGCCCACGCAGAGCCGCCTCAGCACACTGCGCATCCTCCACCCTTCGGCTGGGCTCCTAGTCATCCTCCACACACACACACACACACACACACACACACACACACACACACACACACAGTCATTGCCAGCAGTGAAAGAGATTTTGGGCTTTAACGGCCCTGTTCCCTTTAAAGGGAATAGATGTGGTGCCGAACGTATTTCAATGACTGTGAAGTGTATCGGTCGTGGTGTGTAGGATGAATTTGGACACCAACACCCTGCCACTCACAAATACACACACGCACACAGGCGCACACAAAAGCACCCACACGCTCACACACACATACACACGCACTGTACGCACAGGATTACAAAGAAAAATCAAAGCACGTTCTGAAAACTGAAGTCTGGAATTTCTTTTTCTTCAGCAGCCTCCCACAGACGTGCTCAAACCTATCATTTTCTCTGCAGTGGAGGAATTGTGACGTACGCCCGTCGCTAGTGCAGCTGAATTTTAAAAAGCTCTACACCCACGCTCGATACCACTACTGCAAGCGTAATTATCCTTCTGTGCTCTGTAGCCCCTCATGCCATCTCTGTTCGTGAATCCTTTTGAGTTATTTGCGTAGCCTAAATTAATTCTTGTGCAAATGCGAACTGGACAGGATTTGCAACAGGAGCTCTCTATATTGATTTGTAAAGAGTCAGGGGACTGTGCAATAAGTGACACACAGACACCGTCTGTTATTAGCCCAGGACTGAGCATTTTTGGAGGGGCTGAACATTTCTGTTAGTGGGTGATTTGTGTGGAGTGCAGTTTTGTGTGTGATTTGTGTGCTGTTTTTGTGTGTGTGTGTGTGAGTGTGTGTGTGTGTGTGTGTGTCTATGTGCTTGTTGTATGTAAAAGGAAGGGTAGGTAATACACAATGCTTCATTGCTAACTCACTGATGGACTCACCTCATCCAGATTCTCTCAGGGAGTCATAACTACCATGCGGCCACAGAGCCAGGGAACGTAATCACTCACAGGCAGGGGTGGAGTCTGTAACCCCCCCCCCCCCGACTGCTGATGGCCCCCCTAGCCTTGCTCTCATCCGGTTTCATTAATGTATACAGTATATCCCTGGTGTGTCTTCAAGTCCAGATTCAGAATACCACTCTAGATTCAGAATACCACTCTAGATTCAGAATACTAACTCCAGATTCAGAATACTAACTCCAGATTCAGAATACCACTCCAGATTCAGAATACTATCTCCAGATTCAGAATACCACTCCAGATTCAGAATACTAACTCCAGATTCAGAATACTATCTCCAGATTCAGAATACTAACTCCAGATTCAGAATACTATCTCCAGATTCAGAATACCACTCCAGATTCAGAATACTAACTCCAGATTCAGAATACTAACTCCAGATTCAGAATACTAACTCCAGATTCAGAATACTAACTCCAGATTCAGAATACTAACTCCAGATTCAGAATACTAACTCCAGATTCAGAATAACACTCCAGATTCAGAATAACACTCCAGATTCAGAATAACACTCTAGATTCAGAATACCAACTCTAGATTCAGAATACCACTCCAGATTCAGAATACTAACTCTAGATTCAGAATACCACTCCAGATTCAGAATACCACTCTAGATTCAGAATACCACTCTAGATTCAGAATACTAACTCCAGATTCAGAATACTATCTCCAGATTCAGAATACTAACTCTAGATTCAGAATACCACCCCAGATTCAGAATACCACTCTAGATTCAGAATACCACTCTAGATTCAGAATACTAACTCCAGATTCAGAATACTATCTCCAGATTCAGAATACCACTCCAGATTCAGAATACCACTCCAGATTCAGAATACTAACTCCAGATTCAGAATACTAACTCCAGATTCAGAATACTAACTCCAGATTCAGAATACCACTCTAGATTCAGAATACCACTCTAGATTCAGAATACTAACTCTAGATTCAGAATACCACTCTAGATTCAGAATACCACTCTAGATTCAGAATACCACTCTAGATTCAGAATACTAACTCCAGATTCAGAATACTAACTCTAGATTCAGAATACTAACTCTAGATTCAGAATACCACTCTAGATTCAGAATACTAACTCTAGATTCAGAATACTAACTCCAGATTCAGAATACTAACTCCAGATTCAGAATACTAACTCTAGATTCAGAATACTAACTCCAGATTCAGAATACTAACTCCAGATTCAGAATACTAACTCCAGATTCAGAATACTAACTCCAGATTCAGAATACTAACTCCAGATCCCAGATCTTAGACCATCTCTGGGTCTCTGGTGGCTCAGCTCCTGACCTGTGGAACTGGCTGCACTCAATTCAATATGCTTTATTGGCATAAATGTCAGGTGAACAGTGTTTCCAAAGCGTTAATTAAGTAAACTAACAGATAACACTCTCTGGTGGCCACCAATCTCTTTAATGAATGACTTTAATCTGAGAGGCGTGAACAGCATATTGTTTTCTCGTGTTAAGCCGTGCTTTGGAGATTTAGCCGCAGACTTTTTTTGAACACCTCATGTCTTTGTGAGTCAGCCTCGCGCTGGTACAGTAGACTCCTACGGTCGGCCATTAAGAATACGATGCTGACTAGTCGTCATGACGACCATCTAAAAAGAGCTTTCTGTCGCTTCTAGAATACGGGACTACACTAGACCTGCTATTGTATGTCAGCATCCAGACCACCACTCTGAGGTCAGCCATCGCCTTGGCGACAGAGTGCTTGAGGGACTGCCGTGCGCACCTGTGGCTGATGGCGGTGCTGACGGTAGTGATAATGACAGGGCCGACAGTGATGGCTGTGACCAAGAGACGTCTCAAGAGCCTGCTGCTGCTGCGAATGGAAGGGGAACCGGTGCAGTGTGTGTGTGTGTGTGTGTGTGATTTTTGACACTGACACACATTCTCCAAGCATTAGTCAAGTGGTGAGAGCATGTCATACCATATGCCAGACGATTGTGGACTGCAGCGTCTGTGGAACTGATAGTACACCAGTATGCTAGCCTACGTCTGGCGTTCTGTGAGGTTTTGCCTTTTTTTTTGAATGGGTCTGTATCTGTTGTATTGACTGATGCAGCGGACCGTTAAAGTTCTATTTTCTCTCAGATACCCATTGTCAGGGGTAACTGGCAAACCAAGACTTTTAATTAGTTGGCTACCGTATCACCAGAGATGGATAGATTTTATCTCAGGACCTTGTGGGGAGATGTTCACTGATCTGGTGGAAATCACCTCCAGTTACTTTTCATGGTGTTTTTTTTTTCTTTATCAGAAAGAGATCACTTCCTGATTGTGCCGTGTGAGCTTCCTATCTCCCATGTTAAGAGTGGCTGCACTGCTACCTTCTCCCCTGGCTCGATCTCTCTATTGTCAACACGCCTCAGTGCTGTTTGTCCAAGTCCCTATCTCTACAAAGCAATGCGTTGTAATCTAGACACAGGCACGGTGATGCTACCTAGACTGCTAAGCATGTCACTGCCTACGTAACAGAATCCTTTGAACAGTATAGGCTAGTCTCCACAGTTAAGTGGCAGTTGATCTGTACCAGGCAAGTCGTAACCGGAGTGGGGTGACTGCCCCCTTCTGGCAGAGACATTAACTGCATCAGCCACACATAATGCATATTGCATAACATTGACCTTAATTTAATGAAATGGAGTGAAGAAGGCATAGGGAAGGGAAAAAAAAAACTAATTATGTAACGGTAATGAGTTTTTCCATAAAAAACATTTAATTAGTCCTGTGCTGAATAAATTCAGGTGTTATTTCCCTCTAGATAGCTGCAACAAAATGTCTCACTCCATTCCTAATCTAACTACTTTCCGAGGAGTGTGTTTCTGACAGTTTCATAATTGGAGTTCAGCTGTAACAGAATGAGTACAATATTTAAATATTTATTTTCTGGGATTCCACTTATGTCAGTGTTTCTTTCTTTTTGGTGTACTACTCTGTAAGAAACATACTTTTTGGCTGTCTAAACAGCATGGGAACATTGTGAGACTGTATGAATAATTTCTAGTTTCAAGCTATTTTCATAACTTTCTTCACTTTCCAAAGCTTCTTTCTGTTTACAGCTTTACAATAGGAAAAGTTCTCTTTCCATTACTGAGACAGGTAGGCTAGGGACGGTAATAACAATGCCTGTTCAGACTGCGCTGCAGTTGCAGTAGTTCTACTGCATTTCAAAAGAGCCTTGCCTCTAAGTGCGAACTATTATATAACTCAACAACTTGAGTATAATATTGAGGGTGGGGGTGGAAGGAGCAGGTCTACAAATGCCGTCAAAACAAATGTACCAATGAACCTTCCCTTAAAATGTGTCATGACGGCTCACGCCGATAAGATCGAGCAGACACACGCGCACACACACACACAAACACGCACACTTGCTCCAACAGACGGCACAAACACGCCGAGCCTGTTTTTCACAAAAACCAAAAAAAAACTCCCCAACGGCCAGATCGAGTTACAGGACCGCAGGCTAGCGGCGGCGTGGGGCATTCGGTAGAGGGAGAGGAGGACCGGGGGACACGCAGAGACGGCTCTGTCGCACCAGGGTGCCAGCGCCCTACTGGACGTCCATTTTGAGCATTGTGACAATGGATTAAGCCCTAATCCTATCAGCGTCATTTAGATAAAGGGCCAGGACCACTCCTCTCTACAGGGGGGATTACCAGGACCACTCCTCTCTACAGGGGGGGATTACCAGGAGGAAATGGCTCCCCACACCACCTGACCTGACACACATCCCATCTCCGACCGCCCCCGACCTCCCAGTCGTCTTCAAGCTTTAGGGAAAGTAGATGTGAAGATGTCAGGGGTCGCGTCGGACACCCTTTGAGGGCGTTAGTAGCCGGACCATGATGCTGTGCTTCGGGGGGCGCAGGCGGTCTAGGCCGGACCGCAGCCGCATCCAAGGGAACGAGGAGGATTATTTACTGGCTGACGAGTCTCACATCCTCCCCAACCCGTACTACCTGGACACAGGTAACACACGCTCACGGCAGGGGGCCACTGAGCACACACACATGCACACACACGCGGGCGCACGCACGCACGCGCGCACACACACACACACACACACACACACACACACAGACACAGAGAGGAGGATATCCTGACTATTAATAGTTATTAATTAGTTATAGATTAGACTCATAATGAGTCACAAATGGCAGCATTGACAGAGTCCAGTCAACTTTAGCTTGGCTTACTTTAAAAGCAAGATACCAGCAGGTATTTAAGCCATACTAACCTGGTTTTGTTTGAGCAATGTGGGATATTCAACTAAATCAACTTGGCTTGTTTGTTATTTGAGAAAACATTGGCCAGACCTGTTCTTCCTTGCACAATACTTTGGATACCTAAGATACTTTCCTTTCAATGTTTGCCAGTTCCCCCTGGTAACCCAAAACCTGAATCACATTACATGCACTTGAATGTGCAGCTTTATTAATATGACAACGTGACACGATTATGATACAGTAGAAGCGCGTTAGTGTGAGACAAGTCACGCATGCCTTTATTATTTTCTCTGTGTTCTCTAATGAGACAACAAGTTTGTTTCTGGTATGATCTTGTTGACGCTGTTACTTCAGGGGTGCTTCTTCCATTAGAGAGATTCATTTACCATGTCTAGGAGCATTCGTACCATGTCTACAATATCACTGAACCACGTGTCCTTCGTACCGTCTCATAATGTCATTTGAGTTTTTGTCATTAGTCATTTGTTATTAGCAAGGTTTTTTGTTCATTTTACTGTAGGTCCATGGGTATGGTTCTGTATAATGTCAGGTGTTGTATGGGGTTACTGTATGAAGTTACACACTGGAGGTTCAGGAAGTATTGTATAGTAGTTGCTGTTGAGAGAAGTACTACAGAGAGGTACTAAAAGTCTATGCATGCTATTTCCCACTTCCTTGCCACAGGGTGGCAGTGCTTTTGACTGCACCCCCAACTGACTCATGTCCCATAGATATCAGAATTGGGATTTAGGCTTGAACCAGTTAGCAGCCGTTTTTATTTGACCAGTGAATCATTTTCCACCAAAACTCTGGCAATGCAGAAACTTTATAATTAAAGAGCTGAATACACAAAAATAAGTGGTCTAATAACGGCTTGGCTGCTTCTCAAAATGTTGTAATTAAGGCAACTTAAATAGAAATGCCATTTTATACGGCCATTAATTCACAAGTTAATAACAGCACTGTTAAGATGAATTGTCCTGTTGTAAAAGGCATTCAGCCTTTCCTGGAATTCTTAACCTCTCTGCAGTTGGAGTGACTAGAACCAGGACTGCGTCTCCTCCTCTACTTACTCCATTGTCGGTGATGTTCTGTCAGACTGAGTGACATAGCCGACTTGGAATGCTCTCCTGGTTTTTGGTGAGAGGAAGAACATATTTTCCCAGTCTTGCCCTTTAAAAAATATGCAACCCACCTGTGTGCGGCCCATGTGGTCCAGCCTTTTTACAGAGCCTGAGATTAGCAGTGCTTTAAGTGGCAGCTAAAACCTGGCTGAAGAGAGGGTTGTTAGTTCCTGATACTCCTCCTCTTCTCTCTCTCTCTCTTGTCCCTCTAACTCGGGCGAGCAAGGGGAAAACTCCTCCTTTCTGTGTTCCCTCTCGCTTGTTTAGTTGCAAATGAGAACTTGTTGAGAGAGAGAGAGAGAGAGACAGAGAGACAGAGAGAGAAAGAGGCTCCAGGGACACAGTCTTCTTTCATTGCAGTTTGTTTGAGATCTTAGTCTTTGTTGACTACAGCGGGGGTATCAGCTCACCCCGGTCCCTCGACCCCCGACCCCTGCGCTCACCGTCCATTTCACCTCTGCGGAGGGCCGAGAGTCTCGGGACAGCGTCCGTCTACCGCCGTCCGTCCGGATCCGCTCCTGGTTTTCCGTCCGTCTTGGGGGTTGGGAGGGCTGCCGAAAGTTCAAACAGACACACGCACACTCGCTCATGCTCGGCAGGGCAAGGACCGGAGAGACTACGGGGTTCGTCTGCGCCGCCGGCGGAAAAAGGCTCGCTCGCAACCCGCAACCGAGGAGGGAGGATGCATCGTTTCTTTTTCACTTGTTGCGCATTTCACGTACGGCATGACGAGCGCGCGTTTGTTTGCTTCGACGCGAACTCCTTCGAGCCGGTGGTTTTCTCTGTTCCCGTCGGACAGGTAGGGGAGAGCGAGCGGAGCGGGAGGAGGCAGCCGCCTCTGTCCAGATGCCCTCGCCTGGGCGCTGAGTAGAGGACCCGGGAGGGCCGCTGGGGTTATGGAGGTGGCACCCGAGGCTTTGCTCACGCTTGTTTGAAGATACCCCCCCACCACCACCACCCCCGTGTCAAAGGTGAAGGATTACGTCTGGGGTTGGAATGCAGCCTGGAAGTGAAGGACTCGGAGAGCAGCTGTAAACAGCACCGAGCAGGGAGAGTGAGTGTGTGTGTGAGTGTGTGCGTGTGTGTGTAAGTCTGCCGTGCCATGCTATTGCTGAGCAGCCGCACGGATGATGCTATCCCCAGGGGTGTGGCTGTAGGCCAGCAGCAGCAGACTGTGTATCACGTCTCGGTCATCCTGAACAGGGATGAGGCCGAGCCGGGGCCAGAGCCGGGCCGGAGCGCCCGTAGCCCGGCGGAGGTGGAAGGGGGTCAGTCGGCTGGAAGCGGCAGCGGCAGGTCCAGGAATGGCCCGGGTCTCGGCGGTGTGAGGCCGGAGCTCGGCAGGTGGCCCTCCCTGCGCCGCGCAGGCAGAGCCGAGAGGCGGAGGGAGGAGGTAGTAGTGGAGGAGGAGGAGGAGGAGGAGGAGGGGGGAAGAATGAAGACGGACCGGTTTCTCCAACAGCCCTCGGCTGCCCGGGCCCGACCAGACGAGGAGGCGGCGCAGGCAGCGGCGCAGGCGTCCACGGAAGCTCCGGAGAACCAGACTCAGTCCCGAATGTCCCCCCAGTGCCGAGGCCCCCTCCCCGGGGAACACGGCGGCGGCGGCGGCTCTCCTCCCCGTGTCGCGCTGCGTAGGCCGCCGCCCCTCCCCAGCGACGGCGTTCCGCCCGGCAGGAGGGCGGTGGTGAGCATGTACGGAGGAGACGGCGCCCGGCAGGGGGCGGGCTCGCCGGGCGGACGGGAGCGAGCGCCTCTGAGGAGGCCCCGGAGCGTGTGCATGCTGGCGGGCCCCGGGGCGGCGCCGGCGGAGCCCGGGGCCGAGAGGCGGCGGGCGGGCTCTCTGGACGCCACACAGCAGTACCGGACCCGGAGGGCCGAGCTCCGGGCCGTGGACGGACTCAGGCCCGCTGCCCCCGCCGCCACTGCCGCCGCCGCCCCCGCCGCCCCCCCTCGGCGGCCCCGGGGCCCTGAGGAGGCAGTGGCGGCGGCGCCCCCCCCCAGGCTCCGCCAGAGGAGCTGGAGGCCCCGCCCCGTCAGTATGACAGTGCTGGAGCTGGGGAAGAAGGCCGACAGTCCGGCCGGCGGCGGCGAGGGCGGGGGCCTCCTCCGGGGTGCCTTCCGCTGGAGGCTGTTCGGCAGGGGAGCCCCCCAGGACAAGGACGTGGAGACGGGCAAAGAGGCCGGGGACGTGCGGGTAAGCCCCGCCCCCGCTGCCGCCGGCGCCGCCAAGCCCCCCGGACGGCCGGACGGCCCCAAGAAAACCCTGAGCTCGCTGCGGCGGACCCTCAGCCTGCGCATCAGGAGGGGCCGGCCCAGGGAGAGGGCGGAGGCGGCGTCCGGGCCGGCGCCGGAGGGGGATCGCTCCCGCGCTCGCAGCATGGGGGAGGACGCAGCGGCGGCGGCGGCGGCCCCGCGACCCTTCTCGTACCTCACCGGGAGGACCCTGCCGCCGCCGTCCGAGCGGGAGGACAATGCCGGCGGCGGGGGGGGGACGCAGTACATTCGCTACCACAGCAGGGGGAAGGTCAAGGTCATGGAGGTGCCCCTCTACCCGGCCAAACTGTCCGGCAAAGCCGCCGCCGAGGAGCCCAGCGTCTGGCAGCTCATCGCTAGCCGCTTCAGGAGGAAGGAGCAGCCATTGACCAGTAAATGTGAGCCCCCCCAGCCTCACAGTAAAGAGACTGGCAAACATCCACTGGCGAGGCATAAAAATCCACAGCCGGTTGCTATAGAGACACTGGCAGGCATTGACTTCAACAAAGGTCAAGGTAAGCATTGTAAGATTGATGAATTTATTCCCCTGAGTGCTTCCAAAACCCGGCGCAGCCCTCTCAAAAGACTGCATTGAAAAAGTTCACTTTAATTCAAGTGAAATGGGGTTTGCATCCATAGGGGGAAACTGGCCAAATGAAAAACACATGGAGTCTTGTGCACTAGACGATTTGGCATTCAAAACGCTTCAGCTCCCGAAGGAAGCAAACCGCATTTTTTCGGAGCTTGCGTTAATTGTGCTTTCTCGTTTTAAATGCTGCGGCGTTTCGGGTCACTTGTTGATTTGGCCGGCTCCCCTGACAGGAGGGACTCTCCTCTTTCTCGATGCGTTTTTGACCGGTGAGACGCTGTCCCGCGACCCGGCAGACATTGTGCAGTAACGGCCGGTCTCCCGGACACCGTGGCTGGCGGACTGGTAATGCTGCTGGTCTCTGAGCACCCAGGCTTAACGCCGGAGCATTAACGCAGCCAGCGGACGTAATAGGAACACTTTTGGCAGCCTAGCAGGGCTAAATTAGGACGGCTTACGCACTATAATGATGGGGGTTCGAGAGGCGTCTTCTTAAGCACCACGTTTTGAAGGTTAGCGGCCTCTGAGAAGCCAATGGAGGATTTTAGAAGTGGCATAGGCCTTACTGCCTTGCTTGTTGTTAATTAGTATTTTCTGTGGAAGCTTAAAACCTTTTGTCGACGTTTTCAGAAGTTCAGATGTAGCAGGGGTTGATATTTCTCTTGAGGGCTAATGCTCTGTCCCAATGCTACCAGGAAGCTCTATAAGTCTTCCTGAGGTGATCTGTGTGGAAGTCTATTTGTATTCGTATGAGACCAGTTACCAAGGACACCGAATCCTTTGTTGTGTTAAGTGCGCATTTGGTACAGTACTATTTGTCAGCGTTTTCCACTGTGGAGCCAGTGAAGTCAGTCAATCAGTCAGTCAGTCAGTCAGGCTGTTGGAATGTAGGTGTGCCAATCACGCTGACTAAAGCCTACTGTTCAATGCTCAGGGCGGTTCTAGGTTCCTGTTACTACCTGCCTAAGTGTTTGACACGGTGGCTGCTAAATAAATCAAGAGTGTTTGTGAGCCCAGCCCAACACACTCACACACGCACGCTTATCGTTGGGGTTCATACAGACAGATGCACGTTTTCTGTAGCAATAGAAACCAGAAGCCGTAGTTACTTTGCACCGGAGTCTCTGCCGCGTTCGACACGGTCGCCGGTCGGCGAGGCCTTGCTGCGGCTAGCGTCGGCGATGAGCGGCTCTTCGCTCTGCTCTGTTCTGTTCTGTGTGTGTGTGTGTGTGTGTCCCACTCCGGGGATGAGGTGTTGCGGTTCCCGTCGTCCCCACCCCCACCTGCGGATGAACAAAGCCATTCCTGTGTGTCAAGGCCTGCCGACGGGCACTGAACCATGCGGTCAGATGAGGGCTCCGTCTCTGGAGGAGGAGGAGGAGCAGGAGGGATCAGAAGGCATGAGGCAGCCATCGACGTGCTCTCCATAACACCAAGGCCTCTTCAAAGTACAAGTTGAAATACCAGAAGTGCTTAAGTTTGTACTTGTACTTTGAACCGGAGTAGTAGGCTACGCTATGTTGCGCTGTAGTCAAGTCGGCAGAGTGTCTTGCCTTGACTTGCTGCCTCGAGGCTGAGTCACCACTAAGACCATTCCTACTCTGTAAACCATTCATACTCTGTTAAAGATCGGATAGATAGATAGATAGATAGATAGATAGATAGATCATGATCACGGGTGGGGTAGTAGTGACTAAAGAAGTGGGTATACTCTGACTGAAGAAGTGGGTATACTCTGACTAAAGAAGTGGGTATACTCTGACTGAAGAAGTGGGTATACTCTGACTGAAGATGTGGGTATACTCTGACTAAAGAAATGGGTATACTGTTGCAGAAATGTTACAGTGTTTACATTAGTGGTGTTTAAAGAAGCGGGTGTACTGTGGGTCCATGGATAAAGAGGTGGGTGTACTGCGTATAACTAACCTCCACTACACCACTGGATAGATGGGTATGCTTTTTATCCCAGAGGGGAAATTGCTGTATTACAGCAGTAAGGAGAATAAAAAAGCACGTTCAGGGACTAATTTACAGTAGGTGCACAGAATATATATATATATCTTTTACAACAATTATATAAGCTCAAGCTGTACAAGAGTGCAATACCTACAGTGTCAGTCCAATAAAATATTGGATTATGTCCATGTCGATAAATAATAAATGAACTGTAATGTAAACTGTCCTGTCCAATAAAAGTATTGGCGACAAAAACAAACTGTCCTAGCTCCCTCCCTCCATGCTGGCTCAGGTCCAAACAGTGTCCAGTCAGTCCATGGATGTATGTCAGTCGCAGGGGATGTGTTGAGCAGCCTGATGGCGGCCGGTAGGACGCCGGTGGGAGGGTCATTCTGCCACGGGAGGGTCAGTCTGCCGGGGGAGGGTCAGGTGCTCCTCCGCCTGACCGTTGTGTGTCTCACAGAGGAGGGACGGACACATTATCTGTACTTCGTAAGCTGTGACGTCCGTCTCCAAAGACCCAGTGAGTAGAGTGAGTTCATGTGAACAATGCCTATTCAGTTCCCCCAGCAGGGTCACACGATGGGGACTTCTGTCCAGCTGATAGACTTACTATGACAAACACACCGTGTCACTTTCCAGCAAATTGGGAGAGCGGGCGCTGACACAGTGGTAATGAATCCCACCTGAGAAACAGAGAGGAAATAAAGAGAGCTGTGGGAGAGATAGAGAGACCAGTCGGGTGAGTCACAGTCTAGGAGGGCCGAGTCCTTATTGCCTCTATCGACTCACGTCACTCAAGATGGCCGCATGAATGTAACATCTCCAATAAACGTGTACCTGGGGGTTAAAGGAGTTCCGTTCATCGGTTGTCCAATCTTTTTCTAAGGAAGGGATCGATGTCGGGCCTTTGACGACACAGAAAGAAAGACCTTTAAGTCCACCTATTCACATTGGAATAGATCAGCACCTGGCTTTTTTGCCTGTTTCACCCAGGTAGAAATGACATTCGGCCGTTCAGAGCTCGGAGGATCACGGTAAGAGTTGCGAGTCCGACGTGGATGACGTATTTGTGAATGGCCCTGCAGAGAGTAGGCTACTACAAGGTGGGGAGATGATTCAGGACGATTGCGCCAAACCAGAGCCTGACCGTTTTAAGTATAGCCCTCGTCAGAGGGAATGGCAGTGGGTGGGTAGCAAGACGTGTGGTTTACAAATGAGGGATGTAAAAATACTTATTGCGAGCTAAATTCTCACTCTGTAATTTTTGACTATGGGAACGCGTCCCAGGCCTCTGGACTTGAGGGGAAGTTCAGACCTCAAGGTTGTCCTCTCTCATTCCATAGCGCGCGCACACACACACACACACACACACACACACACCACACACACACTCAGAGTGTACACACGAGGAGAGTTTCTGCTGCCTTCGCATTTTCCTTTCTCACAAACTCAAAAAGACGGTCTGATCGTGCATCGGTACCCTCGGATTGAATTGCCATTTTTATTCGACCGGACGTGAGCAGCGAAGTGAAAATCATAACAAACAAGGCGGCGCAGTTTTACCCTCAGAGAAACAAAGGCGCTGGTGTCCTCTCTTGTTTCCACGGGCATTCTAGGCCACGGCTGATGTCGTTGGGCCACAATTATTTCAAAAAGGATGACGTAACCAAAGGAACACGAACTCAATTAGCCGCTTTAGCAGGGCATGAGGCACGTTGTATCCGCTCGGCGCTGACTGGCTATCTGGCAGGCTGTAATTTGATAGTGACGGCCACAGGACGCAGCCATGAGCGAGATTATCACATGATTGGATATAATTTTGACCAGAAAGGATCCATGGCTGTTAAGCCTTATGTGACGAGCGTCCATTGTGTCGTGTCTTTTCAACCTCTTTGTCGGCGTCTCATGTCTTTTGAAAAGTAGGGATGACAGATGATGAGGGCTGTTGCCATGGTCTGTTGTGTCCCCCACCTTCCAGGAACTAAAGTGGCCAGCAACTCCACAGCGCCCCTTTTGTGGGCGATGGCCTGTCTATTTCTGGGCTTGACCTTGTGTGTGTTCGGTTCGCCTTTTAGAGACAAGAAAGATCAGCGACTGTCTGTTCTAGATTGTTCTGCGGTTGGATGCAGTTAAAACATGCAGTGAAGACTCACAATTGGGGCTCACATCAACAAATGAGGCCTATAGATTTGCCTCTGGGTATGAAATGTGCTATACAAATAAAGCTTTGATTGATCGATTGATATAGATGAAGAACCATATATGTGCGTTTTGGATTTTTTCGGGAGCGCTTGATCAGTAACAGACGTACAGAGTACAGACCGTCCTAATATTTTGTGTGAATGATATACATCACTTGCAAGTACACAATGTCTTCTGTAACAATGTAATATGCATTTAACCCTCTTCTGGTGTAAAAGTCAGAAGACACCGAGATTACAGAACAGTAACACACCTGTAAATGTAAACTGCACTTTGTCTATAAGCTTCAAATAATTTTTGATCAGAACCTACAGTACGCAGGATCAGCACTGATGGATCATACTGGTGCTGCTCCCCCACCTCCAGCTCCTTTCACGTGGGAGTTGATTTCTGTGTGTGAAATTTTGCTAGAGAGGTTGTTTACGTCTCACATGTGATTAGTTAAAGACCTAACAACCTGGCCAATGTGAGCAGTGACCTCATCTAACTTCCCCTGTGGTCGTTGTGAAGCGCAGCTACACTCTCGCCCTCTCCCATCTTCCCCAGCTGAAGAACCGGAGAGCCTCGGCTCGTGTTCTGACATGTTCAAGGAGAAGAAGTATCAAACTAGTAGAGTGAGGTCCTTAACGCCAGGCTTGGAATCCAAAACCACACAGTCTCACACACAGACCAGTCAGAAGAAACCACTGCTAAAGAGACTCTCTTTCAGGCCATTTTCCAAAAAGGGGTTTATTTTCTTCGTCTAGTCTAGTGTGGGTTCGAGGTAATCTTACTACAAGGTCAATTTGTGTTTAGAATGGTTTCCCTCTGCCTCACTGACAGTAAATCTGTTTGGGTGACGAAGAATGGCAGCTTGAATGATAAGGTGATACTATACTGTCAGCGTTTTTCTTAGTTTGATTGATTTCCATGTACAGTGCCATCACTGTAAGCATGGTGGGAGAACTCTGTTATGGCAACACACATGTTCACTCTATAATGATGCCTATGTGTTTGGTGTTTGAGATGCTCATTGTTATGATGTAGACATGAGAGGGTTGCACCTTGCTGCCTGGAGACATGTTGTCTGAACCCCCTTGTTCAGAGATGGTATCTCCATGGGGGCTCTGGCAATGGGGAATATAATAATAATAATAATAATAATAATAATAATAATAATAATAATAATAATAATAATAATAATAATAATAATAAACTATTTGTGTACACAAGGTTTGACAAAGTGCTTTAAAGAACATAACAGAAAATACTGGGTTTTATACAAATACAAATAAAACCAGGGACTCTCTTTAAAGAAGCACTAGATAAAAAGCAGCAGGAAAAAGATTACTTTCTTTTTGAAACTACTAATAGTGTTGATGGCTCTGATGTTTTCTGGGAGTGAATTCCAGAGTTTAGGTCCTTAGGAACTAAAAACTGACTCCCCACTCTTCATCCGAATTTTAGGAATGACCAGCAAATTGCTGTCAGATGATCTAAGAGGCCTAGTTGGAATATACTTGACAATCATGTCACTGAGGTTAAAGGAGTAGTAAAGGGAAAATGCATGTTTAGCCCTGTTTTAAGGTTACTTATGATCATATGATTCAGATCGAAACGTTGACAAAACTAGCACTTTTGAGAAAGTCTGATAATTGCTCTACCACCGTTTTGGTCATACAATGGATGTGGGTGGGCACCTTGAAAAATCTTTATCAATCTGATATCAAATTCGGCGCAAAGTATGAATCCTGTAGGGTTTTATTGATCATTTTATGAAATCTATTGATTTGTATTGACGCGACCGTTGTAGATATGTAGATCAATCCGCAGAAGGGATTCAGGAAGCGGAACTACTTACGGTAGCTATTGTTATTGTTTATGTTGCTAGGCTACCTAGTTTGCGGAGGTTTACACACGTAGTATGTGCTGCGACTAAATAGTTCTATGCTAAATATTTTAAAAAGCCTTTCCAGATGAACTCGAATCTTACTTTATGGCGAATTATATGTCAGAACGCCAACTAACACCTCGGTGAGTTTCTTGTCTTTTAAATTGAGTTTAACATGTTTTTTTAATGATTTTTCACGGTACCCACCCACATCCATTGTATGACCAAAACGGTGGTAGAGCAATTATCAGACTTTCTCAAAAGTGCTAGTTTTTTCAACGTTTTGATCTGAACCATTGTATATGATCATAAGTAACCTTAAAACAGGGCTCAACATGCATTTTCCCTGTACTACTCCTTTAAGTAGGGCAAGACAACGTAGACATCTCAAATAATCTTAAAATCAATTGTAAAAATATGGGTAACCATTGAAAGGATTGGAGAATAGGTGCGATATGATCCCTCATTTCTGTGCATGTTAGGATTATCAGCAGCATTTTGTCCCTGCAGGTTTTTAATGGACTTCTTGGCAGACCAGATACAAGTGCGTTACAGTAATCAAGTCTGAGACAAAAGCATGTATGAGTTTTTCACTGTCGGCAGAAGAGATAATATCACGGACCTCAGAGATATTTCTGAGGTAATAATATGCAGTTTTGCAGACATTGCTGATGTGGTTATTGAAACGTAGATCACTATCAAAGATGGCTCCTATCAAAGATAACTCCTAGATTTCTGATGTAGGTAGGAACTCCTATCAAAGATAACTGCTAAATTTCTGATGTGGGTAGGACATCAGGTCTAACCGGTTGTTTTGACACATGCTGACAGCCCATCTCTGCCCCTACCCCTGGAGAGAGGTTCCCATTGGATTATGACAATGCCTTGAACAGACCCGTCTTTCACACCTGTAATTGTTCTTTTGAAGTTTTTTTTCCACGACGATTATCCTGTTCCATGTTCCACGGTCGACATGTTGGGTCGAGTCTGGCGGTTCCCCTGAACGTTCAAGAAGAAGTAGCAGTGGCCACAGCGTCCTCAGAGTTAGAGACTGTAGAATCTAAACCATGACTCCATGTACTGACATGAACAGCACCAACATGTGAACCCTGTGAACCTCAAACACAGCCCTTCAGCGTTAAACAAACAAGCGAACAAACAAACAGTGTTTGTGAGATGTCAGACTGGGTTCCCTTTGTCTCCACAGAGGACCAGGAAATCAACTGTGGTCCGTGTGGAGAAGACGTCAACAAAAGGCTTACCTCTGGGTGCCCTAACGCTAATGGTGTTTGTACTCTTTCCCTTTTCTTCTAGACTCTTTCGTCAACAGCCAGGAATGGACATTGAGCCGGTCAGTTCCAGAGCTCAAAGTGGTGAGTACTCAGAACCACACCCCCGTGTTTATTTTGGTATGTCCCTTGGAGAGAATTTCACATTTAGCGTTAAATTGATTTGAAGGCCAATGGGGATGCATTCTCTCTGTATATATCGTGCTGGGTTGAGCATTTCTGCATGGGAGGAAATAGTAATAATAGCAGGACTGACATGGCAGTGGGTGATTTTTAATGGGATGCGTTGGCATGGTGATTCGGGAGGACTCGAGCAGGACCGGAGAGATGAGTGGCGGTTCCGGGCTGACCTTTTGACACCGGATCTGCGGCTCGCCAGCGCGGCCGTGCCAACCGCCGCCACACGCGCCTCGTGTCCACAGCACCATTAAAGCGCCAGAACCCCAGATCTTTTATTTCGGTCTCGGGCACATTTAGTCTGCGCGGCGGTTTCCGTCTCACAGAAATCCGCGGGACTGTTGCCGTCCCAAGAACTATAATTGGATCTGACATTCTGCTCGTTCAAACTTCCAGAAAAACAGGCTTACACTTTTTTCTCATCCGAGACACTCCAGTGTAGCCATGAATTTCCTTTCATGTAATGAAGGTGCTAATTGGCATCCTCTACACACCCAGGGGCTTAGTTATCTGGACTAGGACTCTGCAGCAAAGACAAGACTGTCAGACGAGGGAGACATCTTTTTTCACCAGTTCCATCTGGTCACTGAACAACGCGTTGAATTCCATTTAGCCGGTCGCAAGCTTTCGCAAACGCTTTCACTCGCGACGCGCGGCACGGACCTCTGCGCTCGTGAGAACCACCGACGTACGCTGGTGTTTTATTTGTCTTTTCGTTCAAAACATTTCAGACCTGCACATTTATAATTGAGCCCAGATCCTGGAGAGATCAAGGACAGTAGTGAAAATTACACCCAGCATTCCGGCTTTCATCTACCTGAGCAGCGCTGACTCAGCGAATCGCCTTAATGACGGCTACAAACCAGCAGGCGACAGAGCTTTGCAGTTTCAATAGCAGCCCCTGTAGTTTTGTCCTTCTATATATTTTTCTTGTGAGTAGCTATCAAAAATCATTATGCTGTACACTTGATAGATGACTGGCCCCCCATAGCCTGCATCCTCCTTAAAGAGCGCACTGTAAGTATAACTGTACCCAATGTTAGGAGAGCTTGGACCGGGCCTAAGAGATTATCTATACCTCCTGTTCTCCCTGTAATTAAAACCATACCTGACTTTACCACCCACTGATGATCAGAAGAAGAGTGGGGGTGTCGGGAGGGAGGGGGTGGAGGATGAGGGCGTGGAGGGAGCTTTGTTCTCCCAGACACGCTGGCATCGTCAGCCCACCCTCAACCATGAACCCCCCACCACCACCCCGCCTCCTCCCTCCCTCCCTCCCACCCTCGGGGTGCGGTAGAAAGGGCGGGTCTACCAGACACCAGGCATGGAAGGCTGGGACCACTTAGCTGGGAACAGTTATAGCATTGTTTCCTTTATCTATAAACCTCATCCATATGTGAAAGTCCACGCTGTGCATAGCAGATGTATATTAACAATTTGCCTAGAAATGTTCGGTGGCCGTTACCTTCCTCTTTGTTACGCCGAGTTGAAACGACGCGGCGCAATAAACGGTGGCGTTTGTTTTGTTTTTTTCCGCAGGGCATTGTGGGTAATCTGTCCAGCGGGAAATCGGCTCTGGTCCACCGGTATTTGACAGGCACGTATGTGCAGGAGGAGTCCCCTGAAGGTAAGAGCACTTCAGTACGGCCAGATGGGAGGGGGGGGGGGGGGGGGAGTGTGTCATCACACTAGAGCTAAAAGGTTATCAACTCCACTAGACAGGCTTCACGTAAAAGCTGCCTGGCACTACGGAATAATCATGAGGCTGTCACTTTAGAACCTATTCACTGTCAAACCCAGGTGAAATATCACTTAAGGTAGAGGACTTTGCTAGCCAGTCTGGCTTTGGTAGATAGTTGATTCAGCCTGACAATGGCTGAAATACAGCTGGAAATACACAGAAGCGGGAAATTGATTCATACTGTGCACACTACACAGTATACCGAATAAATTAACGAGCTGAGTTGAGTATGAGAATGAGCATGGAGCAGAGAGGCAGGAATGTTGCATCGCTGCTTATTAGCCGTGCAGCTTTGAAGCTAGCTATTTGCTGAGTTTTGTTTATGTTTTCTGTTCGGCAGACAGTAGACAGAGCGACAGGTAATCTCAAACTTCTGGATGCGGGGAGAGATGGCAGAGATGGACTGTAATTGGCAGAGATATAACTTTCCATCTGTTAATTTATCTCCTCCCACACCCCAGCACCGTAAAAAGACAGTGACAGAGCAAAGTATCTTCTGCGAGACAGAGGGTTGTGTAAAATTCAAATTCCTGACACACATCAAGCTAAAAGTAAAGCCTGGGCTTAGAGCACAAATCCTAAACCCTTCATTTCTGAGGGATGGGAGATTATAGTGTCTGCCATGAATAAAATCTCTGCTCTAGGTATTGTGTGGGAAAATGACAAGGAAGCTAGAATCTCCAAAGTTCTCCATTTTGATGGAAGGCAGGATCCTGATGAGTTTGGCCCTGGCCGGACTCGGGAGGTAAATGTTCTTGAAAACCTCAAAGGTGTTGGCAAACCAGCGGTTATGTTGGAGGGGTTTGTAGTGTCTCATTTTGCTGAAATGATTGCAAGGATGAGACATGGAAGGAAATAATTCGTTTCTGGCATCTTGCTTCACCAAGGGAAGAAATCAATGATGGAAATGTTGGAAAGCATAACCCAAGTGCTGTTTGTGTAATTAAGGAAACATGCCGCTTATTATTCCATGTTCTACAGATGGATGCAAGTTGCTGCGATACAAGATGAACCCTCCTAGTAATGGCAGGAGACAAAGGCTCTCCCTTTCCGGCTCATTTCAGGACGCTTTCAACGTGCCACGCCGATCAACGGCTACCTGGCTTGGGAGAGCTCACTGTGGTTGTTTGTTCCATTCTGTTTGGCCAGCTCTACGCTGTTTTGTTCTGGCGCCATTGCAGCGATATCTGGAAATGGATACCGGGGGCACGTTTCCATGGCAACAGCGGACAGAGCTCCATTGGATTGTGGCTCCGTGTCAAGGCACCGGGCCTCGGCGCCAGGACGTGGGACACGGCCTCCTCTTCCTCAGGGCCCGGAGAACGGGTCGACAGAATTAGACGAGAGATTTTTTTCAGTCGGCCATTCTGGGAGCTCGGCGCCACGGCAGGCAGATCGGCGGGCTTGACGAGCTCGCGTCTCCGTGTCGGCTGTTCGGCAGTAACAGATGGCGTACCCTCAGAACACGACGTCGAGGCTTGGCTTGGCGAGGGGCTATCAGCCTATCAACAGCCAAAAGACTTATATAATCCAAATGTAAGAGGGATCATTGTGTCGCTCGTCTGTATCACTCCCACCCCTCGTTTGCTCTCGGCCAGGTTGGATCTCTCAAGCTTTCCCAGCTGCGCCTCCCAAACAGCCAGCTAGCGGTTCCATCGCGCTGACGCTGTTTGTATCGCGACAGAGGAGCGAGTTCCAAACGGCTCCGGTACTTTCATGTGCCGCCCGCCCCCGGTCCACGGTTCCGTCCCCCGGCATCTAGAACAATCCGGCCGAACGACGTCCGCGTTCCTTGATCAGGCATGAGTCCGCCGCCTCTAAATGGGGGACGCCCGGACATATGGACATGCTGTCCTCTCTGGTCCGCTCTCAGAAGACGCCACGCTCGGATCCTCCAGCGGAGGAGATCTGGCCAGGCTTCTGTCAGTCAGCCCTCCATGGCTATAATGCGAACCAACTGGGGAGCTGCTAGGATGTCTGGGAGAATCCTCCCTTTGCCAAGTGGGCTAAAGTGGACTTAGCGAGGGGAAGATTGGCTTTGGTGGATCTATAGAGCGTGTTTGCCCAGGGACTCCGCGGTCATCTCTGTAACACTGCAGGGCCAGTTATCTGGGACCCCTGGCGGTCCAAGTGTGGAGTGGGGACTACAGCGTCTGACCGCACGACCAGGGTTTCCGTGCGAGAGTTTAGATTTGAGCCCGTAGAAATCCTCTCCCTTTTGCTGTGTAGTACAGTTTTAGACAGGAACTGATAAAGCGCCTGACGATGTGCGGTGTCTTTTATGTTGCCTCCGACAGACTTTTCAACACTAGTCTTGTTCGTGCCTGGCCTCGGTTTGATAGCTATTATCTGAACTCTTACACCTTTCACTGCACTACATCATTTCATATCCTTAATTAAAGATTGCTTAAAGCTCATTTCTGCATTCTTTAAAGCAATGTTTGTATTCCCAGAGATGACTCTCGCCTCCCAACTCTCTAATTTGAATGCTTTTAATCTCTGCAGGATCTCAAACCAGCAAAATCCAATTTATACTGAGGCATTCCCATCAGACTGCGTTTTATCCGTAGCCAGCTTTGCTGAAGGCAGGGAATACTTTAACGAACAGGAATTAGAAGAGAAAGGAGGAAAAAAAAAACAACCTCAAGGCTGTCGAAGTAGCTGGATGCTACGCCGCCCTGTGGACTTGAACCCCTCCAGCAAGTCAAGGATGACGTCTCCATTGCTTTCTTCTGCCATTGTCTCCCACCCTCTCTCTCTCTCTCTCTTCCTCTCTCTGTCCCGCTGTCCAGCCCACCACTGTTCTCCATGCCCTTATCACGGCACTACAGGGAGGGCTGTGTGCCAAGGAGGCCGATAGAAGAGGGGGGGTGGGGGTGGCTGTCTCCTGGCCAGACCTTAGGTGTGCTGAGGCGGGGTGGGGGGGTCAGGGCTGTAGCTGGGGGGGGGGGGGGCTCTGCTGCTGTGACAGCGGCGCTGCAGAGAAGGTTCCCCTCAGCAGCTGTGCATTAGACACACTAAATGGCAATTATCCTCCCACGTAATCGGCTGGCGTAAGTGACTCTCTGCCTCCCGGCGTGCGATCGCTTTCATCGACGCGCATTCGGCGGGGTCCAAATTGAGATGCAGCCCCCGGCAGCCGGATACCCGCCGAGTTTTATTTGAACGTTCATCATATCGGAGGCTCTAAAGTCATCTGGAATGTGATGGGAAGTTTGGTGAGGTCTGACACGCACTGTCTGCACAGATCAGTCTCGGAGTCGTCCGTTTCTGTAGACTAGTCCTTCATCGGCAAGCCAAGGCTGATGAGTCTGCATGTTTTATATTGGGAACTGGAGGACTCAAGTTCATCGTGTCCCTCTCTTGGTGAGGGTTTAAAGACGTCTAAAGACCTTCCCTTCTCTCTCTTCTTCCTCAGGTGGACGTTTCAAGAAGGAGATCGTGGTGGATGGACAGAGCTACCTTCTCTTGATCAGAGATGAGGGCGGACCCCCGGAGCTACAGGTGTGTATGCATGGCCGTCGCTATGGGCGGACCTTAGGGGGCCGGGACCTTAGCCCCCAAAAGTGCTAGTGCCCCCCACTGGCGCTTTTAGTTTGAAAATTAATTAAAATGTGTAATAAACAAACAATGGTGTGTTTTTGTCTGACGGGGTTGTGAGCAGCAGCCTGTGCATGTGGCCGGTATATTGAAAACGGGAGTTACGCTGATGTAGCGGTCAGTGCGTGTGTGATTTCAGTCGAGCTGAGCTGAGCTGAGCAGCCCTGGTAGGCTGGCTGGTTCGTTAGGGCGACTGGACGACACACCACCATAGGGAAAGAGAGAGGGACCCCCCCCCCCCAGCCCATTCTACCACAGTGTTACACTAGTAGCTTCTAGACACTTGGTCCTGCTTCCGAATATCACAGTCCAATAAGCGTCAAGTTGTGTTCTGTGGAGTACCGCCCCTTTTGGACGATTTTAGTCTGGTTGAAAATCATCCAGGTCGTTCTGATAGACTTATATGGAAAATCTTTTTTTTCTCAAACTGTAGGCCCTGTCATGCAATCTCTATGGGTTCCGGAGGGGCTTGCACTAATGTGTAAAGTACATACAATAACACTGCTGGCACAAAGCTAGAGTCACTGTCATATTCAACATGGCCTTAAGAGCAACTCAAACTCAATTCAGTCATTAAAGGGCCACAGGAACGCTTGTTTCAGTTCATATTATTTGGATTAATTATTTGGATTAATTGCTTAAATTATGTGTGTAGGCATTTTTAAAATCACCAGTCAGTGTAGCTGTTTCCTATATCACAGAAAACCTCAGAGAAATCACAAAAGAATTGGGCAAAACTGGGCAAAAACCCTGCATTTTGTTCCATCCTGATGGCAGCAAGGACACTGCATGGACAACTACAGGTATCACAGACATGCATCATCTCTCAGAGAAGGTGAAAAAGCATGAAACATCAAAGATGCATATGGACAGTTGCCTGATAGTATGTAGGGAGTAGTATGTAGCAGTAGGCTATGTCAAATCAAATGAAGTAGAAAGATAAAGGTAGCATAGCCTACACAACATACTCCCACTTTTAGATGTAAATGTAAGAAGTTAATAGTTTTATCCATTGCACATTATCAGCCCCAGTAACACTGCTCTTTATTCTGGATTTGCTGCACCTAAATACAATGTAGGTCTGTGATAACTGAATCAGATGATTCTGTGAGTCAGTTTATTTTTCAATAATGCTAAAGTAGTTGCCTTTACATCCAAAGGTGTCTTTGAGGGTGAACTGATGATCACTGTGGAATGTTCATTCATTTTTCTTTCCAGTTCATTCATTGTAGAGCCAAACGCTATTCAAGACTGACAATGAACTCCAGGATGTAGCTGTCCCACAAATACTGTAGCCTACAATAGGCTATGTAACTTAAGGAACAATCCTTGTCTTATATTGTCATGCAGCTCATAGGCCTACCCTTGTCCTAACTTTGGGAACAACTAACACAACTTGTGAAAACTCCTTTTCAAGACTTATGTTTTATCTGAGTATCGGGCAGTATGTAGAGCAAACGCAAGGCTCAGCTTATTCTGCCCGCCAAGGAAAAGGATCTTAAGTTCAATGATGAATGGAAGGACATTTTGATGAGAAGATTCAAACACTCAGAAACGCCACCTTCATCTTTAGTGAGTCAGAGGGAGAATCGAAGAGCTCAGATTGGTAGGCTATATGTCAGTGCTGCACAAATACAATAGCGTGTCGTATTATCAAAAATATGTCATAGCCTAATAATTGTGCCCACTCATGCAGTTCATATGCCTCATACGACTAAGCCTCTGCGACAGGCTTGTGTGTATGGTCCTGATTGCAAGCAATAACTGCAGAGCAATTCATATCACTCCAAGCCTAGCTTTTAAAGCCCCGCTATGTCGTTGATTTCATCTTAAAATATCGGTTTCAAAGTCGTTCTATTGGTGTGCTGGATTATTATAGCGAGAACAGCACCTCTTCCATTCCCACAGAGGGGTCCGGCGGGCTGTATTTGCACTATGTAACTTTTGACTGCGAGCCATGTTTTTCTCTCACATCAATGTTCTGCTTTACCTTTAGCTCTCCTCTTCGACAGCAGACTCCGTTTTCCTCAGCTTGTCAGCTGTCAACAAATGCACGTGAGGTTTTAATAGGGTCTCTCAGCGTTTTACGACAATGATACTGCGGTTGTAATGGCTCTAATGGCCTTTAGGGGCCGCTAAAGTGCACAAAACTGGACCGCTACATAATGGGGCTTTAATGTCTAGACCTATTAATACATCCATAGTCTAGACACAGTCATTGATATGGATGGAGCGGGAATCTGATTTCCACGTCTCTCTGGGGAGTCTAGAGGGAGCAGAGCTGCCTGATGTTCCAGCCTCGCCAACGGCACAGCGATAGAACACCTCGTCCTGGCGGGGCTCAGAGCCAAGCTACCATTTGTCCTATTGCTCTTTCACAAGGCAGTGGAAACGACTTGAGCTCTTGTCGTCAGCTGCCTGTGTAATTAGTGAGGAATAGCGAGGCCTTCATTACGTTCCCACTCACGCTGAGCGAGGGTGCGACTGAGGGCTAGGTCTGCCATTCACTGCCTCGGGGAAGGCCAGGGTTAGATGTGACCGCTGAATGGAGACAGCGAGGCAGCGGACGTTCACACTGTCACTGTGTAACACTCCGTTTTCACAACCGATTGGATTGTTAATTTCCTTGTTCCATTCAAAGGGAGACCCTTCCAAAAGATAAGGTCTGTGTAGACGCCAGATAAAGCTCACGGCTCGGTGCTCTTGATAACTACAGAAGACTGTGTTTGATTAACCTCGCGTCACCAAGGTGTCCTCGGGGTAGGAAAGCTTGGATAACGTTCACTATCTGATTCAGATCCTATCTAGAGCCCTCCAATGAGCTCTCCTCAACAAAGCTGTCATCCGTTGGACGCAACTCACCCTAGACCCGCCTTAGACCGGTAAAGTGCAAAGCGATTGGCCCCAGACTATCTAGAGCCCGCCTACTCCAAAACTGTCATCCGGCAGATGCAACGTCGCATCAAAAAAGCAAAGCGGTGTTTTGACAGTTGAAAAGAGAATGGTGACTGGAGCGCTGCTGGTATCCCTCTAACCACCTGTGCTCGTGGAGGGGAATGTAGACTTGAAAAAGGAAAAATCCAGGTACTCAGGATGGATTAGATGAAGTAGAGTATCTGTTTGACAGTGTTTGAGATATTCACCCCGGAAACTTGCCAACATAGGCCTTAGAGGAGTGTCTATACGACTGCATACAGTAGCTGTTGCGATGCTGCCCTCTTCTGGCCAAACGTGGAAACTCTAGTCACGTCTCCCCTGTCCCTCTTTCAGCCATGACAGGGGGAATGCGTTTAGTTTTTTGCATAGTGATATCTTGATTCGGAAGGTAATGCTTATTTCAAGGTTGTTTGAAAGCAGAACTTTATTCATTATGGCTGTCTTATCCATTTGTCCATTACATATCATGCATTTGCTATGGTTATTAATTCGCATCTCTGTGTTCTGTGAGTAATTGATTACTAATCCTTGTGTGTTCCTGACTGTGAACACTTCAGAAAGCTCCAGTTATTTTCAGATGAAAACCGCAGAAGGGCACAGATCAATTAAATGTCGGCTCATTCATCTGTTTCATACGCAGACGTAATTTGAAGGTGACTGCCCTGTTTGTCTTGCATCGTTTCACACCAGGTGCTGTTTGTGTTGTGTGTCTCTCCAGTTCGCCGCCTGGGTAGATGCTGTGGTGTTCGTCTTCAGCCTGGAGGACGAGATCAGCTTCCAGACGGTCTACAACTACTTCCTGCGTCTCTCCAGCTACAGGAACACAGCCGAGGTCCCCATGGTCCTGGTGGGGACGCAAGGTGACATGAAAACCACCATGAGAGCTCATAAAGATGACACAATAAGTCAGACCCGGCCTAGTCCTACTGCATGTGCTATTTCCATCCGCACAGAATCCCAAAGACTGAACAAAAAATGTGTATAAACAGATGAATTCCCATTTGTGAAATATGTATGCTTCGAACCCTGACGTTTCCCAGACGCCATCAGCGCCGCCAACCCCAGAGTGATTGACGACTCGCGGGCCAGGAAGCTGTCCAACGACCTGAAGCGCTCCACCTACTACGAGACGTGCTCAACGTACGGCCTGAACGTGGAGAGAGTCTTCCAGGACGGTGAGAATATAGAAACAGAAAGTTTGTCACCTGTCCAAGGTGTGTCTTCATCGGCGGTCTACTCACTAGTGCTGTTGGCTGTGAAGCTCGTGGACCGCCTCAGGAAAGAAGCTGTTGTGGAACTTCTCCTTCGCAGTCCTGAAGCTCAGCCAGACAGGCAGAGAGGCGTGTGAGTGGGAGTACGGTAGCTACTGTAGGCTGTCCTGGTGCTGCGTTTAGGCTGTACTGTGAATTTGACACACTGTTTACCGAGAAGCCAGTGCACTTATCGAGTCTCACGTAGTGCGACACAAAGAGTGGAAGGGCTGTTTAAATCCATCTTCACCAACATGGGGACAAACACTGAAGTACAGGGAAAATATAGAGCTTTGAAAACCTAGTCTGTGATCATAACATACAGACGCTGCAGTCTGATCATAACATACAGACGCTGCAGTCTGATCATAACATACAGACGCTGCAGTCTCTGATCATAACATACAGGCGCTGCAGTCTCTGATCATAACATACAGACGCTGCAGTCTCTGATCATAACATACAGGCGCTGCAGTCTCTGATCATAACATCCAGACGCTGCAGTCTCTGATCATAACATCCAGGCTCTACAGTGTCTGCTCTGGGGGTTATGAGAACGTTGATTAGCATTGATAGCGCTTTCTTTTCGGAACCCACCAGACACACTGAGAACCACGTCTGAATGCAGAACGCCGGCGCCCTCACCTTCCCTCCTCGCTGACTAACGAACGGGCTCGTCGTCTGCTAACAACAAACAACGCCCACCCCCCCCCACCTCCGACTCCTCATAATTGCTTCCTGACGCGCCATTTGAAATGATGAAAAGACGTAAAAGTGTTTTCTTTCAAGAGAACACTCTCTCTCTCTTTATCTCTCTCTCTCTCTCTCTCTCTCTCTCTCCATCTGTCTTTTTTGCTTTTTCTCCCCACGTTTGCCATGCTGCGGTCGTCGGTACGGTCCCGGCTGCCAGCGCAATTATAATTCAAGTCATCTCTCCCTAATCTTCGACTCTTACTCCCCCCACACACACACACACACACCGGTACCCCCCACGTGGGCGCCGTCGCTGTGCGATGACTCGCCAGTCTGTCCATATGAGTCAGGTCCCCCCCCCGGGGAAGATGACAGGCTCGTTTGGCTAGCGTCGCGGCGCATGTCTCGGCGGACGACAGACTAATTTTGCCACAACGCTGCGATGTCATTGTTTTTCCGGGAAATGGGCGTTTTTCTGGGAAACCGAGACCACCCTGCTGTCGCCGATGTCACTTCCTGCAGGTGGCGAGACGTGAGAAGCACAGTCTCCCGTAGGTCGCCTATTACCTACAAATTGCCCGGCGGTTGTTCAGACAACGCACAGACACTGTTCTCTGTTGACTCGATGTACGATTCGCAGATGATATTTTTGATGAATATGATATTAAACCGTGTTTACAGTACATATGAGACTCAGCGGACGGGCGATATTTCGACCGCGTTTGCGCAGGCGGACCGATGTCCGCCGCTGAAAGCCACCCCGCCGTCGCCGACGTCACTTCCTGCGCGGTGGCTCGCGACCCGAGTCCCCGTTCGAGACGGTCAACGCTTCTGCCTCTGCTCTGTCCTGTCGCCCCCTAGTGGCCCAGAAGGTGGTGGCCCTGAGGAAAAAACAGCAGCTGTCCATCGGCCCGTGCAAGTCCCTGCCCAACTCTCCCAGCCACTCCTCGGTCCCCTCCGCCTCCATCCCCTCCGTGCACATCAACCAGGTAAGGCCCGGCGCCCCCCCGAGCGCCCGCGGCGGTCAGACGGCGCCTCCGATCAGCCGTCTCGACCGGACGGACGTTCTTAGGCCCGTTAGACCCCCGTTCCCCGTGTACGTCACTGACGAGTCCGCTCTCCCTACTCCTCTCTCTTGTTCTCCTCTCTCCTCCACCTCCCTCCCTCCCTGTTTCTCTCCCTCCTCCTCCTCCTCCTCCTCCCCCTCCCCTGGACAGGCGGCCAACGGCGGGGGCGCGTTCAGCGACTACTCGTCCTCGGTGCCCTCCACGCCCAGCATCAGCCAGCGGGAGATGCGCATCGAGACCATCGCCGCCTCCAGCACGCCCACGCCCGTCCGCAAGCAGTCCAAGCGCCGCTCCAACATCTTCACAGTAAGTATGCGGCAGCTGATGCAGAGCAACACCCACTCACACTACTAGGGGGCGCCGCGCCCTGCAACGCCTGCCTGCCTGCCGGGCGCGCGGCGTCCACCAGGGGGAGACAAGGCAGCCCAAAGCTCAGCCCGAGCCCCCCCCCCTCACCTTCCTCTGCCCCCCCTCCCACAACCCAACCTCCATATCGGACGCGGGTACAAACGCCCGGCTTCACTTATACTGCGAGCAACACTACGGACAAAGGAGAGAAAAAGGAAAAATTTAAAAAAAGAATAATAATATGTTTGTTGCAACCTGGGTTGTATATATATACCCATGTGGAGAGAAAAGAAAAAAGAAGCTTCATATCCTTTTCGTTCCTAAAGCAAATATCGAAGCTCAGCACTGTGGAAAACAAAACGACAAAACTCAAGCATTCCCAATTCTTTTGTTTTGTTAACGTTTCCCCTTTTACTTTCCAATTGGAAGCTAATGCGCATGAGTCTCTCATCTTTCACATAATTCCCCGGCCGCCTCTTTCTGTCTCTAAATCTCTGGCCTCCTCCCCTCCCCCCTCTTATTTTTTTTTTTACTAGATCCTTTCTTTGCAGTGACTTCTCACTGAGGGAGAGAAGGAGTGAGACGAACCCCCCCCCCCCCCCAAAAAAACCCCACCCCGCTCCCAGCCCCCCGCCACAGAACGGAGGCCCCACCCTCACTCGCCGCTTACAGCACACGTTCTCCACCCCCCCCAGTCCTCGGCCACTCGACCGCCAGGATGACCGCGGCTCACCCTGTCCTGCCCCCTCTCCAAACCCTTCGCCCCGTCTCATAGTCCCCTGCTGTGACCTCTGCTATACCTGTGATGCCCCTGTACTAACCTCTGGACTCTCCTCAGCTCCCCCCCCATCTCTCTCCTCCTCCTCCTCCTCCTCTCAATCCTGCTCCTGCTTCTCTATCTCTTTCTCTCGCCCCTCCTCTCATCCCGGGCGCTCCCTCTCTAATCATCCCAAAACCGCTGACCTGGTCTCCCTTCCCCAACCCTGTCCTGACCAACTGACCCTACCTCCCCTACCCAGCCTCACCGGCCTGCCCCTCTCTCATCCCTCCTCCACCCCCGCCCGGCTGGTTGACTGGTTGACTGGTTGGCTGGTTGACTGGTTGACTGGTTGACTGGTTGGCTGGTTGACTGGTTGACTGGTTGGCTGGTTGACTGGTTGGCTGGTTGGCTGGTTGACTGGTTGACTGGTTGGCTGGTTGACTGGTTGACTGGCCGGCTGGTTGACTGGCCGGTTGTTGGGTCAGGCGGGGGTCAGCAGGGTCAGAGCAGTGCCGGCGGTGTGCTAGCTCCCCTTGTTCTCCCCCTCCCCTGCTAGGTAGTGACTAACCCTGTCCACCAGAGAAACCAGCCCCTGCCCGTCCGCGTCATGGAGGTGAAGCACGCCACCTACCCCGTGTGGGTGCCGGAGTGGCAAGCCGAGCGGGAGTTTCAGCTCATGACCTTCTGAGGAGCCGCGGGGGCGGGGGGGGGGGGCGAGGGGGGGGGGGCGGGAGGAGGGTCGGAGGTCGACGTTTTCCCCACTAATGACACTCCCAAGAGCACGGCGGCCCGAGGGAAGGAGGACCGGCGCCGCGGCGTTCTTTCCAAACCTGGAGCAGACCAGATAGTTTTGACTCTCCACCTCCCCCCCCCCTCCCCCCTCGTCAGTCGCAGCTCGGACAACTCCGACCGGAGAGAAACATGTATCATACGCATGCAGCGCAGTAGTTCTTCAAATCTCTTGCTGGCGACAGATATATAGTTTGCTAGTTAGTGTTAGTGAACCTGCTACGCCACCTCCACTAGCCATTCAATATGTAGTAGTTGGTAGCTTTGTCCCCCTAAAACGTTTGGTTCAGTTATGGAGTTTCACCTAGGATGGAGAACAAGCCTTAATATCATGGAACAGTGATTCATGTTGGACAGGTACTTCAACAGCATGGTTAGTGTCTCGTTGGCCATCGCTTTATTTGATCATTTAGTGGCAATGGCATTTCTGACTGCTTGAAATGACCTAGGAAAGCACAATCTAATACTAGAAGATTAACAATTTGATCTAAGTACGAAGCTCTGTATGCAGTAGGCCTATCCAACACAATCTGATGAGTTTTAGGAGGTCACAAGGATATCTATGGTGCATTGGACCAATCTTGAAAGGCCATAGTTTTTTGTGTTTCTTTGATTTCTGTGATATATTGACCACGATGGACAGAATCAATGGCTAAATTACCCCCCACTAAAAGGCATCACTATGATTTTCAGCAGTGATTTCTTAGATAAGTAGACAATTAAGCTTTGTACCGCAAGGTGAATATTGAATCCATTTCTTTTTGGAGTTTTCAATGTAGTTTTAGGGTGATTTTTCTTTTCAAAGGTCCTAAAAGCTTTACTCAGAAAGAAGTTGGTCCGTCCATCTTCACCAGTCAGTCTCACAAGCCACGATCGATCATTTCCCACTTTTGTTATAACTATCAACGGCCACTAGATGTCAGTAGAACACAATCCAGAACACAATCCTTTCCTAGCGCTTCCATTGCTAAGTAACCTCAACAGTATTTTCTGAGGTGTTTTAGGCTGTTTGTCCCCTTTGTGTTCAAAAGCACCTATTGAGGAATCATGAGGAACCTTTTTGTCATATCTTTTTTCATTCCCCCCCCGCTTCTCTACTTTAAAACCTCATCCTCATCAAGCCACGTTTAATTGTCTGTCATACAGTCCTTTAGTTCTTACTTGTTGTCAAAAGACAAAACAAAAAAATAACAACCATCTGATTTTTTTTTTTTTTTTTTTTAATATTTGCAGATTTGTGCAACTCTTTTCAACCATTCTTCAACTAAAAGGGCTTTCCAACTCCTTCCAAATTAGAAGAGCTTGATAACAAAAGTTCATGTTGCTCCCCTCAAATGAGTGTCCCTCCTGTTTGACATTCCCTATAGGGGTTATGACAGAGGACGTTAAAGGAAGAGTCCTGCTAGAGTCCCTGTGCATTATGGGTCAAACAACGGCGAGTATGAAGGTGCACAGAAACCCTAGAAGTATGTGGCAAAAGCTATCTGAAGCTGAGTAGATCTCGGAGTCGGTCACTCGCGTGCGAAACAGACTGTCACACACTCTTCTCTGCTGGAACCGCCCCCTTCCCGCCCGTGCCCCCAACCCCATTCGCCCTGCCTTGCGTCCCATGCCCCGCCCCCTCCCCGCCCGCCCGCCCCACCCTCTCACCCCCATACAAACAGTGTGTTTTCAGTCAAGTCGCTACTGGACCCACTGAATTATTCAACCACTCAAAGGACAAACCCCTAAATGACGTCACACTGCCTTTTGCCATAAACAAGGACTCGAGGACTCGAGGTGCCAAGTGCAGCACATTTACTTTCAGATCTCCCTCATTCCTTTTTGGCCTGATTTGATTTGATTTTGTGTTTTTTAGGGAGGTCTTGAATGGACTTGAAAATGTGGTGTGTTGAAGGGTATGTTAGTGTATTAGGATTAATATTGGGTTAGTTTTATGAAGGCCTTCATAAAAACAGAGTAGGGTGTCAGGGCAAGAAGGGTTATACAGATTTAATCATGAATGGAACTGGATTACACCGACTTGTATGAATGTAGTTTCTATTGATTTGATTCAGTTTCACTTTTATTTATTTATTTATTTATTTATTTATTTATTTATTCACACCTCCTTATTTACATTTATTTACTTCTAATTTAAGTTATTTCCATTTAGGTATGGTATGAAGATTATGAACTACTCCATAATCGCTTTTCTATCATGAATGGATTGACCAATATAGACTGCTGTATATCTTGTATTGTATTTTATTTACAATGGTACTCTATTAAAAGTATATTATAAACATATATGAAATATATGAAATAATGCCTTTATTGTCCATCCTATATTTTGTGGGAACTGCAATGTTTGGCTCAATCTGTCGAATATTTGGAAGTGAACCTGTGACTTGATTTGTATGGTGTCTGTATAGAAACATAAATATATAAATAACTATAATAAAAATACAATGGTGAAAACTATAAACCAGAGTTGGTTTACTTGAAGTCAGACTCTACCTCTCTCCATTGACGACTGGGCATCTCTTCATCATGTTCTGAGTGAGACCATCACAGTCCTGTCTGTCAGTTTGAGTGAGAGTCTCTGTACTTCATGTCTGGGTTTGTGTTTTGGGGATATTTCATGTTCAAGTGATGTCTGTTAAAAAAAATCAAATTATATATATATATATAAAGTGACGATATTCTCACCGATTGACTAATCATTTCCTTCACAGTCTGTTCCAGAAAACTGAAATGTGTTTTTGACAGTTGCTCCACCTGTTCCAGTGTTTATTACTACTGTATGTGATTCTTATCAAAGTGCAGCTGTGTGACTAACCCTAACACTGATGGTCTTCACTGCCGTGTTCACAATGTCTAAACAGGTTGTGCTAGATGTGAGGAAGTGCCACATGCCGTCCACTCTCCTGGACAATAACCCTTTCTCCTTTCTATACTGCTAACTGGATTTTTCCTCTCTGTGATTGGTTGTGTTGCTGACATTCCTTCAATGTCTCTATGCAAACGGCCTGGTTCCGGGTCTGACCCGGGCCTGGCTGGTTCTCCGCTGGTCCCGCCCGGGGCCCTCTCTGGGTCCGGCTCTGACCTGGGCCCGGCCGGGTCTCCGCTGGTCCTGCTGGGCCCTCTCTGGGTCTGGGTCTGACCTGGGCCCGGCCGGGTCTCCGCTGGTCCTGCTGGGCCCTCTCTGGGTCCGGCTCTGACCTGGGCCCGGCCGGGTCTCCGCTGGTCCTGCTGGGCCCTCTCTGGGTCCTCTCTCTCGGCCCCGGAAAGGATCTCCGTTTGGGTTTCAGGGCTGAGTCATGACTCTATGTGGTGGTCTTTGGTCTCCTCTGTGTTGAGATGCTCTTCTGTGTGGCGCTGGTCTTTGTCTTCTTGCACGTCGGTGTACCGTTGTCTGCTCCGCTGGTCTGCTTGTTTGTTGATTTTTTCGAGCTTTATTTGAGACTTTTATTTTGCAAATGTCGAATCTCCACCACCACTTCTACCCGTGCACGCACACACACACACACACACACACACACACACACACACGCGCACACACACAGGCCACTGACCCTACACGCTGGCTCACATGATCAACCCACCAGACACACTCACTGCCACCTCAGCTCCCCCCCACCCACCCCCCCCCCCCCCCTGTCTCCATGGTGATTGCCAGTTACCGACTGACTCTCTCGTTTCCTTGCAGTCACGGAAAGCCAGTGAACAAGCAAAGGTCACTGACAGTAAAACAGACAGCATAGGCAGTGGAAGAGCCATACCGATGAAGCAGGTGAGTGCCGCTCTGCATGCTACACCACTCCTAGTTTGAAGGGTACAAATTCATTTCAATGTCAAAAGGAAAATGAAATACCTGCCAACAGGGCTGAAAATTAACACCTGCCACCGGCCAAATGCAGGTAAAATGTCCAATTGGCGACTAGATTTTGGAAGGCTATCTGAAAAAAATATATACTTGGCCGGTAGATTTTTTCATCTACAGTCCCCTTGGCAGGTGACTCACCATGAGCCAAAAAGTTAATTTTCACCCCTGCATGCCAATATTCTTTAACATGGTTGAAGTCCGGCACCGTGGATTGATACAACTACTCATTCCAACCACTAGAGGGCGATTTAATACAATGATACAATGATAATGCAGAGAGAACCCTAGTGGGTTTGGACCCACTAAAAAACATCACTGAGAGAATTTCCCCCCTGCTGCACTTATAGATGACTTGGGAACATATTTATCACGTTGGATGAACTGGATCCAATTAAATAAAATGCAGAAACTTTGCAAACTGTTTAAAATGCCAGTAACTGATTGATTTGATTGATTTAGAATATTGCACAATCAGAGTTTTAATTGTATAGTGCATTTCATACACAGAGGCAACACAATGCGCTTTACAGAGAACAAGGGAGGTGGGCAGACGTCCCACCCCTACATATTCCAGAGGGAAGCAAAAAAACAGTATCACCCAGGGGCCAGAAAAGTGCGCTGTAAAAATACTTTTTCTATGAATCAAAAATGTTCTATTCAGTTCCCTGACATTTCTTCCGAAAGGAATACAAAGGCCTAAGTAAGTCATTAAAATGTCAATTCCTTTGAGAGGTTTGGAATAATGCAGAACAGCACGTATAATTATGAATTAAATTGGAGGAAAGTAGGTAATTTCTCCAGGTATAGCTGGAGGAGAATGTGATTGGCACATGCTGTTCGCTCTTGATTATGTGAGGGCTTTAAACAAGGATTATGCTGTACATTATGAGAATGGTCAGCGTATATATACTATGGATTTTTGAACAGCTAGCCTTTCCTTCTGTTGAGGAAATTGTCCCTGCTTTGGTCAAGCAGGTTAAGGGGACCGGGCCCAAATGTCCCCCAGAGTTCATATGTTAACGAACAACACTCCATCAAACGACAACATTCAATTCACACAGTACCACGTCTTCAAATAACTAGAGATTTTTTCCACATTACTTGGAAAATTGAAATTCTATTTTAATTCGAAAGTTTTTTTTTTTTTAAATAAACGGCATATGAGCGCCAACAGGCCGGTTACAATAGATCAACGGCACACTGTTGAAAAGGAACTCTCAGAATCGCTCCGTCGACTTCAGAATCTCCAGCTTGGACACTGTATGCCGAAGCGCTTCATCCCAATAACGCCATTTCAATTGGATCTCAATCACATCCCCCTGTCCTGTTATCTGCCACCAGGTGTTAGTGGATTAGACCATCAGACACAGGTGAGAGGGAGGTCAGCGCCCCGGCACCCCCCATCTCCTCCTAAACATACTTACTGTAAACTCACCCATTCTTCAGCATCAGATAATAGCCTGCCTCTTAAAACAGAGGTGCGACTTTTGAACAATAAGACGGGGCCATCTTCTTTCTTGCCCCAGGAGGGTTTGCTCGGGGTGGGAGGGGCCTAGCGGAGGGGGGGGGGGGGTTTAAAGAGCAGCGGATAGCCTGGCCAGTCAAATGCACAATCGGGAAGATCAAAGTGCCAATGTGAGCTTAATTACCCCCCCATTGGGCAAATTACACACTGCCTGCCCCCCTCCCACCCCCCCCCAACCCCCGCCCTGGCCCCCTCCCCTCAGTTAAAAATGGTAAAGAAGGACAACAATGCGGTCACTGCTGTGGGGCTGTCCACACTGGGATTTTCTCACCCCCCCCAACTCCCTTCACATCCCAAACCTCCCTCCACCCCCCCCTCCCTCCTTCTGTTCTTCTCTGGGCCGTCACAAAGGCCGGGCCCCATCACTCAGCCGCCGTGGCAGGATGCAGCTTTTTTCCAGAGAGCGTGACAATGGAAGGGGAAGACACTATCTCCTCTGTGTGGATATGACAATTGTCTGGGCACAGAGAGCGCGTCTGACGATCGGCCCGTCTCCGTATGTCGCGCGGGCCGAGCATGGCTGATCACGGCCCGACATGGCCGATCACGGCTGACTGTGCGCAAGCGTGTTTGTGCGTGTGCGTGCGTGTGTGTGTGTGCGTGCGTGTGTGTGTGTGTGCGTGCACGTGTGTGTGTGCGTGCGTGTGTGTGTGCGTGAGTGGCAGAAGGAGAGGGGGAAGCTTCCTCCACAACACTTTGCCTATGACTTTAAATCGCCTCGATAAAAGACACTTAGCTTCGATGTGCTAATTAATCTAATTATAAGTGAGATTTATAGCTAACATATGGCATAGATACAGAATTGGACCAATAATTGAAGCATAATCCTTGCCATTTTGAACTATTGAATTGAAGCAGTTGTAACATAAATCTGGATACTGGGAACTACTACAGTAGCAACTGTGGATATGAAATTCCCCCAGTGATACTTAGTATTGATCTCCATCAAAGCACTGATGAATTTATGTATGGCCTCAGTGATTGCATATATGGATTTATGAAACCTTCGATACGGACACAAGATGAGCAACATATCTGCTTGTAAAACATGGAGTACATAGTTGCTGGAGGCCTAGTGACTGGATCATTTGCTTCATGTAATCACAAGGCCATTAAAATGTGTTCACAGTTCTTTTATTGACCAAAAAAAACAACATACATCACAAACAGTATTTGTGGACAGCAGATCTCAACTGGAACATTGAGACACCTTTAAAAATGTCTTCATCCCTGATAGAAAAAGTGTTTCAAATACGCGCCGAAGATACTGATTTGATGAACGCGTATAAACGTGTATATTTGTCAGGCAGTCACAAATCATCTGGCCCATTGTTGGAAAGTGCCGCTGCTTATTCACCGACCGTTAGTTGAGCCACGCTAAATCTCTCAGCGACTGACAGTAAGTGTCAAGCATCAAACTGAAGTGTGTACCGTTCTGTAAATGAGCGTGATCAGAGCCCCATGGGGGGGGGGGGTGTGGGCGGGGGGGGCTACAGGGTGCTGCTGTGGTGGGCCCCAGCATGCAGGAGTCCCCCCCCCCCTCCACCAGATCAAGCGGGGCCAGGATTAGGGATTAGGATGATTGTCGGCAAACAGCCTGATGCCCAGGTCACCGAGGTCAGCTCCTGGCTGGTGTGTTAATCAGGATTATAGCTCTGCAGGACGGGCCAGGCTAGGAAAACATTAGAGAGTCCTTTACACACACACGCGCGCACACACACACACACATGCGCACAAACACACACACACACTCGCGCGCACACACAAACACACACACACGTACGCACATTCAAACACGCGATCAAACTTTCACTTCTCTCACACTTGTGCTCACTTTGGCCCAGTCCACACGCCAAACACGCCCTCAACAAGCTTCTCAATCCTACATTGAAGCACACACACACACACACACACACACACACACACACACACACACACACACACTCTCAGAGGCCCTGGCTGTAAAAGCACAAACATTCCCCTGTTAATCCCCTAATTAAGCAATACCCTCCTCAGTGCTTAGCCACAGAGTACCCCCCCCCCCCCCCTCCCTCCTAGCAGAGGAACCACATTGTTTACTGTGGCCCGACTAAACAGATAAGGGAACTTCTGAGGACCTACAGAGAGGACCCAGGAGATAAGAGAACTTCTGAGGACCTACAGAGAGGACCCAGGAGATAAGGCAGGACAGAGGAGCACATCAGGGTCAGGGCTTTGCTTTGAAGAGGGCGGATCACACTCCCTAATCCCCGGGTTCAGAGGTCCTCCAGAGTTCAGCCGGCCGAGCTCGCAGAGACAAGGCGCATCTGCAAACCCCAATCTGAATCTTTAATTACGAGTGCTAGAGTGTTACAGTGCTAGAGTGTTACAGTGCTAGAGTGTTACAGTGCTAGTGTTACAGTGCTAGAGTGTTACAGTGCTAGAGTGCTAGAGTGTTACAGTGCTAGAGTGTTACAGTGCTAGAGTATTACAGTGTTAGAGGGCTAGAGTGTTACAGTGCTAGAGTGTTACAGTGCTAGAGTGTTACAGTGCTAGAGTGTTAGAGTGCTAGAGTGTTACAGTGCTAGAGTGTTACAGTGCTAGAGTGTTACAGTGCTAGAGTGTTAGAGTGCTATAGTGTTAGAGTGCTAGAGTGTTACAGTGCTAGAGTGTTACAGTGCTAGAGTGGTCACGCTGGAGCGCATACAGAGTAGGCCGAGTGTAAAAACCTGTGAACCTGTGGACATTAAGCCGGTAGACTGTTTGATTGTCTCAATGGGCTCCCCTGGCTAAATAAAGGATAAATACATAAATAGATAGATTGATAGATAGATAGATAGATAGACAGACAGAGATAGACAGACAGAGAGACAGACAGACAAATAAATAAAATAAAAAAGAAGAATCAAAGGGTTGTGTGAAAAACGCATTGTGTTCACATGCTTCAAATGCAGGCACTCCTATAGTGTCTCCCCTCTAGGGATAGTGTCTCCCCTGTAGGGGTATAATGTCTCCCCTCTAGGGATAGTGTCTCCCCTGTAGGGGTATAATGTCTCCCTCTAGGGATAGTGTCTCCCCTCTAGGGGTATAATGTCTCCCCTCTAGGGGTATAATGTCTCCCCTCTAGGGATAGTGTCTCCCCTCTAGGGATAGTGTCTCCCCTGTAGGGGTATAATGTCTCCCTCTAGGGATAGTGTCTCCCCTCTAGGGGTATAATGTCTCCCCTCTAGGGATAGTGTCTCCCCTGTAGGGGTATAATGTCTCCCCTCTAGGGATAGTGTCTCCCCTCTAGGGATAGTGTCTCCCCTCTAGGGGTATAATGTCTCCCCTCTAGGGATAGTGTAGGACAGGGCCCTCACAGCCGTGCCAGATCTGCTGAATGATCTGTCCACCCTGTTCCAAGTGGAGGGTCTTCTCACCCCAGACCCTCTCTGTCCTCCAGGGCATCCTCCTGAAGAGAAGTGGGAAGTCCCTGAACAAGGAGTGGAAGAAGAAATATGTCACCCTGTGTGACAATGGCCTCCTCACCTACCACCCCAGTTTACATGTGAGTATGGCCACACAAATCAGGAACTGTATGTATGTAGTTTGTGTGTGTGTGTGCGTGTGCGTGTGCGTGCGTGTGCGTGTGTGTGTGTGCGTGCGTGTGCGTGCATGCCTGACATAAATGGTATAACACAACAATGGTATATTGAAGAGGCTGTGATGTTGAGAGGGTCAGTTAGTTCTGTGTCATTGATAATAATATTCTAATAATCTATCACAACTGAGCTGGGTTACATTTTGCTAATAAAATATCCTAGGCTCTGAAAACTGAACAGTGCCATGCTGGGCATCAAGATACTGTAAGATTTTGCTTTAAGATTTTTGCCCGTTTACAATGAACTTGCCATGACACAGTTGAACCCCCCTTCCATTATACCCCCCAAAACCCGAGATACGGATATCGAAACGGCCGCCATAGAGATTAAAATGTTTGTACTCTGTGCTTGTAACCACAGCAAACGGCAAACTGCTCAAAAACAGATTCTGTAGGCAGAGAGGAATCCAGTGATGTCTACCTCTTGACATTTGGTTGATTTTACTGACTGCTAGATCGATATAAAAAGCCCCTGAATCTTGTTCCCCATAATTGAGGCTTATGACACAAACATTGGACAATGTCCAAATGTTCATGTTCCATCATAGCCAGTGATCGTGATCCGGTGATGGGGCTCGGGGGGTGGGGGCGGGGGGTGGCGGGGGCACAGAGGGGTGTTGGCGGGGCGTGATGGTCATCTCAGCCACGCCCGCGGCGCCTGGCCCCGAAGCCAGGTAATGAAGACGCAGCGGCAGCCGCCGTGCCCGTCCCGGCGCCAAGCTGGCTTGTATTTATAATGGCGTTCGCCGCGTGGCAGTGCGGCCCGCCACATCCGTCTCTGTCAGGACCCCCGCTGGGGACGCTAATACCTCTTAAACACGCCGGCAGACGGCTCAGGACCCCCGTGCCGTGGCCCCTCCGCACAGCCTGACTGTCCCTCTCCATCAGGGGATCATTATTACCCATTAGGCAAAGGTAGGCAGTCGCCTTGGGCCCCCAACCTATCAAGGGCCCCATAAACACCTCATAAACATATAGCTAAGAATTATTTTCATTAACTAATCGCTAAGAATTATTTCTTTCTAAAAAAAAACATACGCCAAATAGTGTCAGAATGTCTAATTCATGAGGGTCTCAGTCAGGGCCCCCCTCCCAGTCACTACAATGGACCATTCTATTACTGCGCATCTGCGGAAATGATTCAGACACTCTTGCCGCACTGTTTCAATACTGAACCAGATAAGCTAACGTTACCCTGGTGATACTGAAAAAAGTAGAAAGCTGGAGTAAATTTAGGAAAGTTTTTTTTTAGCAAAACTGCCAAAAGTAACAACTTCTTTCACAGTGGCTACTGACAGCACTAACACAGAGTAGCAAGAATGCTAGCAGTGAGCATTTCTATAACTAGTAGTGAAGACGAGCTAACTGCAATCTTACAGGAGAATCCTCCTTCGACTGGAGATGCTAACGTAGCTAATGAAGATGGCAATAACAGATAACCCACTAGTGAGCAGCAGTCAACCTACAAACCAGTTACTTCCCCCAACATTAACTCAAGTCAAACTAAGTCACTGACAAACCCAATGATTCATAATCAATAACTAGCTAGCTAGCTAATATATTATGAGGTGTTGTGAACATTACAGTATGTGAGACAAGTAGGCTTGCTAGCTAATGTATCTAACTCTACTCAAATTAGCTACAGTAACAGTAATCTTACTGACATCTTATTATCAGCAGCATTGCTATCTTTAGTAGATATAGCTAATATCAGTGTAATGCTACAGTGTATCCATCCAGCCAGTAAAAATACCAGTAGAGCCATTAAATAAGGATTGATAAGGGTGGAGAACCAGGGATGTTTAGGACCCCCATGTCTATGTTCGCCTTAGGCCCCAAAATGGCTAAATCCGCCCCTGCTCACCACGCCCCTCCGACCCCCTCACACTAGCAGTCAAACGCACCCACTCTCATCTGCTATGCGTGTCCTGTCTATGACCTCCAAGACAGGCCAAGCCCTACAACAGGCCATTTGTCGGCCCGTAGGTATTAGCGGGTAATTTGTGTGAAATCTCTCGTTAGTCTTTAATGTGCTAAGCGGCCAGAAGAGATCCCTCCTGCGCGAAGACGTTGACACGTTGTCATTTACATCCTCGGCCGTGCGGCCTAGCTCTGCAGACGAGGCGTTAATGGGTTAATTTACCAGCTCTTATTAGCGGCGCAGAGCGACGCGGTACTGATGTACTTAATTGAGTGGATGAGCTGAAGACTCCTGGTCTGACGATCGTTGCGGCCATCGCAAGGCACCACCGTAATGGACCGCCCATAAGAGTTGACCGTCTGGGTCTGCTGACTTCCTGAGGAGCAGAGGTGAGACAGGAAGGAGCGACTGTTAGTAGCATTAGTGGCTACGTGCTCGACCCCCCCCCCCCATCTTGAGCGGCGGAGCAGAGAGAAGGAAAGAGAGAGAGAGAGAGAGAGAGAGAGAGAGAGAGAGAGAGAGAGCACTGGAGTCAGATACAGAGGCGGGGGAGAGAGAGAGGGAGAGTGAGGGAGAGGTGTAGAGAGAGGATCCCTTTAATTTCACAGGCAGCCAAGCCATCCACACAATCACCTTCTGTTAATTCTATCTGCTACATCAATTAAATTGTTTGTAGAAACTAATTGAATGTGGCTTAATCACACATCTTAATAGCTTTGCACGCTTCGATCTGGCTGTTAATTCCGGCAATAAAATGAAATGAGAGCGCTCACTGGGTAATTAGCGAGGAGGCTTGGGAAGAAATGAGTGCTTTATGGCAGGGTAATAAAGGAGAAGAACGAGTGAGAGACAGCAGAGGCCAGGGTGAGCACAGAGAGAGCAGCCAGAGGAGAGGATGAGCACAGAGAGAGCAGCCAGAGGCCAGGATGAGCACAGAGAGAGCAGCCAGAGGAGAGGATGAGCACAGACAGAGCAGCCAGAGGAGAGGATGAGCACAGACAGAGCAGCCAGAGGCCAGGATGAGCACAGAGAGAGCAGCCAGAGGCCAGGATGAGCACAGAGAGAACAGCCAGAGGAGAGGATGAGCACAGACAGAGCAGCCAGAGGAGAGGAGAGGAGAGGCAGACCAGAGAAAGAGAAGGGGTAGAGGCAGAGCAAAGACAGAGGTAGAGCAGAGACAGAGACAGGTAGAGCAGAGACAGACGTTGAGCACAGACAGATGTAGAGACAGAGATAAATTAGAGACAGAGGGAGAGCAGAGACAAAGTAGAAACAGGTAGAGTAGAGACAGATGTAGAGTAGAGACAGATGTAGAGTAGAGATAGAGGTAGAGCACAGACAGATGTAGAGCAGAGACAGATAAAGTAGAGACAGAGATACATTAGAGACAGAGGTAGAGCACAGACAGGTAGAGCACAGACAGGTAGAGCACAGACAGGTAGAGCACAGACAGGTAGAGCAGAGACAGGTAGAGCACAGACAGGTAGAGCACAGACAGGTAGAGCACAGACAGGTAGAGCACAGACAGGTAGAGCACAGACAGGTAGAGCACAGACAGGTAGAGCAGAGACAGGTAGAGCGCAGACAGGTAGAGCACAGACAGGTAGAGCACAGACAGGTAGAGCAGAGACAGGTAGAGCACAGACAGGTAGAGCAGAGACAGATGTGTTGTGCTCCTCTGGCGGTTTCTGCCGGGGCTGGTAACTCTCTACTTGGCTTCCCCCGTTCGGACCGGCTTTGCTCAAATCCAAATCAAGCGGTCAAAGTCGGAGAAGAAAGACGCTGTTTGCATTCATTCAGTCTAACGGCCGTCTGTCGGCGGGATGGCGCGGGCACAGCTGATGTGTAACCGCTGCGCCGCCGCCATCTTCAGCTGTCTGTCGCCCTCTCAAACGATTATTGCGGCCGGGAACACTTGCCCTGACAAACCAACTCCTTCAGCCAATCAGCGTGACGAAACGTTTGCCGCATCCAGTCGGAAGAACGGGGAACCTGTGCATAGCCTACTCCTGTTCAGTTTTAGTTATTATTGGGTCTATTTCTGCAATACTACACTTATGTGTTAATTCCGCTAACGTTAACGTTGCTGCTCGTTGCTACGGGAGACTGTTTTGTAAGGGAACCAACGCAGGTGCTGCGTTCTACTGGGGGGCAGAACAGTCCCTGATTGGCCCGGTCAAAACGTAATTTTGAGAATAATCGTTGGAGACAATGGAGTATAATCGTTGGATGTCCGGACTGATCTGCGGAGGCAAATTTGCCGCTTGCCGCCATCGGTGTGTGAATGTGTGTGCGAATGTGTGTGCGAATGTGTGTGTGAATGTGTGTGTGAATGGATGAATGAGAGGCCTTTGTAAAGCACTTTGTCTGATAAGGTAGAAAGGCGCTATTTAAGTGCAGTCCGTTTACCAGACTGAAAGTGAGCTCGCGAGATCAGGACGCTAGTTCTAGTCAGATACGGTAACCGAGGTGATTAGCTTCTTCATGTTTCATGTGCTGTTGAAAGTGTGCGTGCTTCTGCTGAGTGTTTTTCTCGCGAAACCTGCTGTTTTCCAGGACTACATGCAGAACATACACGGGAAGGAGATCGATCTGTTACGCACCACGGTCAAGGTTCCCGGGAAGCGTCCGCCCAGAGCGGTCACCACCATCGCCCCCACCGCCAGCCCCAAGACCAACGGCCTGACCAAGGACCGCAGCGCTCTGCAGCTGGGCGTGGGCGCCACGGGTAAGACCTCCTCCCGGTCCAAGGGGTCACAGCGTAGCGTGTAACACAGACAGACACCCACCCGTTTAGTCACGCGGTGACAGATTTTCGAGATCTCATCGGAAATTGTCACTACAACAGTGGAGATAACTGACGCTACCAATCAGCACCACTCCCTACATCTCCAATAGGGTGAAAGGCCCGCCTTACCAGAAATTATGTCCCCCGAACAAACTTGAGTGGAGAATCAAAACAAAACAATCTCCACCCCATTATGAAGGACCGCTGTAAAGATGTTGGATTGGTTATACAATGCAGGTTTTTTTTCAATCTCTCAAATTGTTTCCACCCACTTTTAGCGAAGAAATCTGGATGAATGTCTTCAGTCTCTAGTTGAGCGCAGCGTTAAGAAACTACCACCCATTCAACCACCAAAGAGTTAGTCTCAAATGTATTTATTCAAATAAGAAAGCGGTTCACCTGCTATGTCAGCCATACTGACTCCCTGTCAAATCCAATGGAAAGTCAATTTAAAAAAATTCTGAGAGACCTGAGAGAGATCACCTGAGTCAAATGAACAATTTGAATCGTTTGATGGTTGTAGAATCTATGTTTTATTGCCGTCTTTATTTGATAATCATCATATCATTAAAATGGGTCCCTATGAGCCAATTATCTCCATTTATGATTTTTCACTAATGCTAATTAGCTGCCTCTGAGTATGTCCACACAATAATGACTTCATGACTGCTTATGTGAACACTATTAGTTCCTTAAATGACTAAACAGGGAATTTACTCATAGCTTATATTTAAATACTACAAAAGCAAAACATTTAGTACGCTTTTAGGTGAATTGCTGGATAGCTCTGACCTTGATTGTACACCCCAAGGTCGTTACTGTAAATGTCACATTTAACCGAGACCAGGTCCGACTTGCACGCCCTGACTATGTTTCCCAGCACCCTGGAAGCTGTATAAATTGCCTTGCTGCCTGCCTTGCTTTACTGGCTCACTAGCTGGCTGGCTGACCGATAGGTCGTCCGGCGTGCCGGTGGACTGGCTGGCCGGCTGACTGGCCGTGCCACCGGTGGCGGGGGACGCTTATCTGCTGGGGCGGAGCCCATGATTGGATTCATGGGGTCAGGATTAAGAGTAATTAATACTAATTAGCAGAGTAACATCCCGCGGGGGGGGGTCGTCCATCGGCCGCCGAGCATCCCTCTCCCGGGCTGCCCGCCGATTGGCCCGAGCCCGCGGCGGTGGAGAGGCGTCTGGGGAGAGAGCTCCGGCCTTTCCGGGCCGAGCCAACGCGCCTCTGTCCCAGGTCGGCCGGCGCCAGCTGGACCCCCACCGAAGGGCTTGGATCGGTCAAACGGAGAAATGCGGGGGCTTACGGGGGGGAAGGGCAGCGGGCAGAGAGAGGGGGGGGGGCGGTTTGCCTTCCAACCCACAAACGATTAACCTTCAGCGGAGAGTAGAGGAGAGGTGTCCGAGCCAGCTAGGGGACACGGGGGACTGGAAAAGAGGCCACCACCATTTTTTGGGGTTTTTGTTTCTAGGAAAAACAACAATAGGAATTCTCCGCCTCTTCGCGTTTCGCCATTCCTGCACGACGACGGTTGGGGGACACGAGGCCGACCGTTGTGACACCGGCTAGAGACGTTCCGGCGTCGGGGAACGATACGAGGAAGATTTGCGTTTATCTCCACTTAGCGGGGAAAGAAAGGTTACAAATCACAACGGGCCTCTCTCTCTCTCGCTGGAGGACCCTCTCCTGATTATGCGATCGGGCGTTTGATTTCATTAGACATGCGATTGATGAAGGGAACAAAGGGCTCATTTTTCATTCACGGCGCCTGAATCACAAACCCTGTCCTCCTATGCCTTCGGTAATTCATTCACTCCTTTAGATCTGAAGACCTTTATAATCACAGGAGAGAGAGAGGGGGGGAGAGAGAGAGAGAGGGGAGAGAGAGAGGGGGGGGAGAGAGAGAGAGAGGGGAGAGAGAGAGAGGGGAGAGAGAGAGGGGGGGGAGAGAGAGAGAGAGGGGAGAGAGAGAGAGGGGAGAGAGAGAGAGAGAGAGAGGGGAGAGAGAGAGAGAGAGAGGGAGAGAGAGAGAGAGAGGGGAAGAGAGAGAGAGAGGGGAAGAGAGAGAGAGAGAGGGGAAGAGAGAGAGAGAGAGGGGAAGAGAGAGAGAGAGAGAGACGGGGAGCGAATGAGCGAGCGCATGTGTCCGCCAGCCTGGCGCACGCGCCCCCCCGGTTTAATTCCTCCGCCGCGTGCCGAGCGGAACCGTTTTAAATATGATCCCCCCTCGCCCCCCACCCCCCCCACCCCTCCGTTAACACACACCCCGCCGCGTCACCCGCGACAGATACATTGTATCAAAGTATTAATGGGCCCCATCAGTTTTAATCAATCCTGTGGGTGAGAGAGATCCAGTTGGGGTGGTGTGTGTGTGTGTGTGTGTGTGTGTGTGTGTGTGTGTGTGTGTGGGGAGGGGGGGGGGGGGGGGGGGGGTCGGGGGGTTGTGTTCTGCTGCTCACTCCTCCTCTGCCAGTCTGAATCTGGGTCCTTCAGTCCTTCTACCCAGATGCCCAGCTAGACGCGCGGCCCGAGCAGCAGATACCGACTCGGGTGGGGGGGGGGAGGGGCCCTCAGCGCCCGCCACCCTACTCTTGGAGCCTGACGCGTGTGTGCGTGCGCGCGCCTGTATTTGTATGCGTGTGTGTGTGGGTGCGTGCGCGCAGGTGTGCGTTCGCATGGGGTTGCAGGTGACATAGCCGAGCCACAGTGCCGCTACGTATGTATGTATGTACGTGTGTGTGTGGGGGGGGGGGGGTGTTGTATGTATCACAGGGGGCGGAGGTGGCGTAGCAGCGATGGCGGCGGATCACACCGCCCCAGACGCCGGCGCCGGGGCTCCTTCCTCCACATTAGCATGAATGCTTCATTATCCTCCTACTTGTACATAATGGCAACAGCTCCACAGAGAGGTCAGGCTCCTCGTCACGGCTCATCAGCCCTCTGACGCCCCGGCCCAAAGAGAAATGAGAAGCCGGGCTCGGCGCCGCCGCTCCCCCCCACCCCCCCCCCTAATCCATCGCCTCTACTTAGCGCCCCCACCCGCCCCGCGCGGCCGGGGAACACAGCGCGCCGCCGCTTAGGCCGTAGACAGAACCGCCGGGCGCCACGCACAGCTAGGGGCCCTTTGTACAGAACGGTACACGCTGGATGTTCTTCGCGGTTAGGGTTCTTCTCTCTCTCTCCCTCTCTCTCTCACTCTCTCTCTCTCTCTCTCTTCTAGCTATAGCCACATTTCCGTTTTGCTGGCGTTTGGACTCAAACTAATATTTCGAGCGAAACGTTTCAGATGGTGATGAACTTCCGAACGAGACATCTCGAGGCGCGCTCGCCCAAGTTGCCCGGTAATTGCGTCCTAAACGACCGGGCCGCTGAATTGCTCAGACGGGTGATTGCGGCGCGATGGTCTCCCCCGTACGGGCCGACGTCCCACCTCCGTAAACATCCACCAGACATCCACCATTTACTAATGGACAACGAATGACTGGAAATAGGCCCGCGGGCCATAAAGGTCTGGAGGACTGAGTCACCAGCCCTGTCCCACGCCTCAGACTCCGAGTGACAGAACGAGGCCCGGAATGTGTGGCGCTCTCGCCGAGTCCGCCGTTCGGGGAATGCGAAAGGCACATTGTGCACATTCTGAGAGAGAGAGAGGGAGAGAGAGAGAGAGGGAGAGAGAGAGAGGGAGGGAGAGAGAGGGGGAGAGAGAGAGAGAGAGGGAGAGAGAGAGAGGGAGGGAGAGAGAGAGAGGGAGAGAGAGAGAGAGGGAGAGAGAGAGAGAGAGAGAGAGATGTAAAGTTGATCATTCTGACGCGCGGACCTGGAGTCGGAGGGTAGTCTAGTCGGGGAGGGGGGGGGGGGGGGGGTGCCACCAGCTGATTATTCCCCCACTGTAATTACATTATCCTCCTCTTTATGCAGGAGGGGTCTGTGGGGACTAATTGATGGAGCCATGTTTAATTCATTAATCATTAGCATCGAATTTGACAATTAGAGATGATTGTTGAATTTTAAATACGAATCCAAGCAGAGTTTGTATTTTTCGGAGAGCGTTATTTCTTTTCTTTTTTTTAATCTGTGATGGCCAAGAGTCAAACTTCGTAGCCGGTAAATGTTTTTCTCCTGAAGAATCACTGCTCTATCTTAGGAAAGGATGGAATGTTCTGCAAAAGTGTGATCTTTCCACATTAACTGTCTTGATATAGATTTTTAAAAAAATGTAATGCCAAATACTGTATAGGCATTGGGATTTCATATTCTTTTGAATTACCTCACAGCTTTGTGAAACTTCACAGCTTTGAGTCCTTATTTTGTTGGGGAAAAGCATTTTTCCACATTTAGTTAAAAGATTATGATTTTTCATCATGTTATACAGTAGCCATATTGACAGGTTGTTACATTTTTTAAATGTGTTGCTGTAAAGTTAGTCAGGTATTCAGGGTTTTCCTCGCCCAGAATGGGTCTTCGGGGGCTGATGAGCACTCTATTTTTGGGGAAACCTCTATTTTATGCCGAGTAGTCTACCAGCATATATAGGCCTATATTCTTTGCTGTCGTTCTGACTGAGCTCACAATCGTGGTAAATCTCCTGACATGACACAAAGTGGATATGAAGACAAAATGTTTAAGATACTGATAACCTGTCAATTATCTTGATTACTAGTGGTCTGAACCTTGGACAATGCAAGAAAGAGGGATGGACTGCACTTGAAACAAGCTATCAAACACATTAGGAGAGGATTTGAATCGCTATTTCTATTCTCAATTTTTTTGCATTATGGCACTGGTGATTTTCCTTTGGCTCTGACTAAAATCTCTTTGGAGGGCGCCAAAAAATCCTCTATGCAGGAAAAACCCGGGTATTGATTGCAATCCATTTTGAAAAATACAAGAAACTTGTGACTCAAGAGAATCTCAATTTCTGATTGAACTATGGATGACATCAGGTATCAATCAGGACGACCAGAACGATTGAAACACCTGGAGCAGTGTTGAATCATTTCCTTCTTCAGAAGTTACAGCCCTTTCCTGATCACTCATCTCTCACTAGACACAATGGAAGTTTGTCTTCATTGTTTTCGCTGGGGTTTTATCCCTCGCTCGCTCTCCTCAGCCTGATTTGGGCGTGCTAATTTACCCAGCCTCCCCCAGCGTGGGCCCCTCGCTCTCTCCCTCGCTCTCGCTGCCATACTGCTCCCTCCTCTGGGGCCCTAAGATTAATATTCCCGGGCCCAACAAGATAATTACTGATACTAATTAGACATGATTATGTGAATTTGATACACTTATTACTCTGACTAATGAGAAGGATGTATTTCCCTAACAAGAGTCAGCGCTGTTTAGTTTGCGTCACACACGGAGCTCCATCTCCAGTTACCGGCGCCTCAATCACAAATAGATATTCAAACCATCAGGTGCTATTGTGGCTGTAATCAGAAATGATATTCTCGTGTCGCTATTCCTCGATGCCTTGGCCTTGATGTGTCATGTTTGTCTGTCTCATTGTATCATAATTAAACAAATCAAGGTTTTATTTTGTAAACCAAAACAGCGCCTTTGGCTGCTAACCTGTCTGGTTAATCTTTTCTGAGAGCAGATTAAATCATATTAGATAGCTTATCAATTATTTCCCTAATTAAACATGTTATTTTATTGTGGAGTACATCAGGTAGAAAAGATACAGTATTTCTGCTTTAGCCTGATAAAGTGCTTCACGTCACATGCAGATAAACATTACAGTAGCTCACTTATGTCACTGTTCACAGGCCTGGTTAAAGTAGAAACATGCTTGAACTATCCATTTTTATTATAAGTTGTATTTATTTATTTAACCTTTATTTAACCAGGTTAAGTCTCATTGAGATAAAACTAATCTATTTTGCAAGAGAGACCTGGCAAGAAAGCCACAGAAATCACACACATCCCAACATAATACATTACATGAATGCAGATGAGGCATCTAGATAAAGAACAAAGAAAAGACACAGCAAGTTACACACTGAAGGCAGGCAAGATTATTTCAGGCAATGTTATAGATCTGGATTTAATTTTCCTCCATGACTTCTATCCTAGCTTTAAAACTGTTTAGTGAGACAATCTCCTGCAGCTTGATAGTTCTTTGAAGCTCATTCCAGGCCAAAGGGACAGACAGCTTGAAGGTATTTTTATACGGTAACCCTATACAAATAGCCTGTTTATAATGCACCCTAAACGCATGCATAACATTGTATGAGCCATACATAACCCTAATAACGCACATACTTATATATATTAAAAAAGATGTTGATTATTGTGACCCAACAATGAGTAGACTACTTTTTTTACACGTTTTTGTGGCAGAAATGTTCTGGACCATTTTCAAGAACTGCCTTCCCCTGAGCCTGGAGTTCTAACTGTAACTGTGGAGTAGTTTGGAGCAGTTTTAATGATGAGACAGGAGCAGGGGGGAAGGACCCCACACAGCGCAGCCTAGCCCATGAATTAGTAAAGAGAGTCGGGCGTCCGCGGCTTTGCCTGATTGGAAGTCGGGGAGAGAGCGCCTGCAGACGCTGGGAGAGATGGATGTGGCAGTCAGAGGGATGAGGCGAGATAATTAGCGTTCAGAGTGTATCTTGTTAATTAAGGGCTAATTAGAGGCAGAGGCGGAGGGAGAGGGTGTGTGTGTGTGTGTGTGTGTGTGTGTGTGTGTGCGTGTGCGCGCGCGTGTGTGTGTGCGTGCTTGCGTTCTACACATGTAGCAAAAATAGATCCATCTATTGCGTTGTATATCTATGCATCTATGCTATTGTTATAGACCCGGCGGCAAACTCTATAGAAATATCTTGGTATAGGATGCTTGGTTAATTCAGTGAACAACTAGCGTGGGTGAGCCCGTACAATGACATCACACTGATGTAACACGAGATGATGATGTGACTTTATTTAAAAGTCTCTCTCTCTCTCTCTCTCCATCTATCCCAGGTGCCCCTCACTCCAACAGCAGCACGTCGCTCCAGTCGGGGGTCTCGGCGGGCGGGGTCGCGGCGGGCTTCGGGGGCAGCAAGGACGGCATGCACCAGCGCTCCTTCTCCGTGTCCAGCGCTGACCAGTGGAACGACTCCGTCGTCGGCGCCAACGCCGCGGCCGGTGAGACGCCCCCCCCCCCGCCGTCCTCTTCCTCCTCCTCCACCCTCTTCTCCTCTCCTCAGTCTTCCTCCCATCTCTCCCCCCTACTTTTCTCCTCCGGCTTCCTCCCCCCCCCCCTCCCCTCGTCCGTAAGATCCCCGCCCCGACCTCATCCCCGCGAGTCCGGAGGGTTAGCGCCACGGAGCGTCATTGAAACGGAGCTGCCGCCGTTGACGGCGGAGAACGGCGGCAGAGCCGCCCCGGCAACGCGTATCTATGCGCCACGCTGGCGTCCCGTACACGGCGAAGCAGCAGAGCTTGTTTGGGTAATGGGCTAATCAGGGCAGCCACGCCCCTGACCTTCTTCTCGCCCACTGTTCTCTGACTGGGGCGCAAGGACGGAGCGCGGGGGTCGTGGGGGGGGGGGGGGTTATGACGTGCCGCTCTCCTCCACCCCTCCCTCCCTCTCCCCATCACACCGTGCCTTGTCAACGCACTTGAGTGAAGTAAAATAATACATTTCTCTCTCTCTCTCCATCTCTCTTTCCCTCTCCCCCCTCTCTCTCTCTCTCTCTCTCTCCCTATCTCTCCCTCTCTTTCCCTCTCCCCCTCTCTCTCCCTCTCCCTATCTCTCCCTCTCTTTCCCTCTCCCCCTCTCTCTCCCTCTCTCTCTCCCTCTCTCTCTCTCTCTCTCTCTCTCTCTCTCCTTCTCTCTCTCTCTCTCTCTCCCTCTCTCCCTGTGAATAGGAAAATGAATGTTTTTGGGGGCTCCATTCATCACCAGTTATTTCCCTCTCTTTGTGGTTGGCAGTAAAAAAGCACTTAAATGCACATCAACAGAATAACAGTCATTTCCATGCATGTTTGCACTCTGGTAGTTCTCATTAGCGCGGCGTCGGCTCCCCCCTCGCCGTGGGTTCCCAGGGGCCCCGGCAGTTTAAAGAGTGCTCTTTACGAGCGCCGCTGGAGTCCAACGGCGCGGCCCTCGTGGCTCGGCAGACAAGCCCGTCTCTCATTTGGAGCTGCCAAACGATCAATTCTGCCCGGACGCGGGTACTTCCATCACCCCCTACCCCATCGCTCCCATCAGCAGCACGCCCAAAGCAGAATTACTTAGATTCGTGGGGTCCTCAAATAAATGAGCGCGCGCGCGTGTGTGTGTGAGAGAGAGAGAGAGGAATAGAGGAGTGTATGTTTGTGTGTGTGCGTTTGATGTGGTGTGTGCCTGTGTGATTTTGTGTTTGTGCATGGGTGTATGCAAGACTGCATGTGGGCGTGCAGAGAGAAGCAGGTTTGAGACGTGCTACATTGCAAGTGGACGTTAAAACACCAAGCATGCACCTTGAGCTATGGTGCCTGTTAAACTGCCTGTTTAAAATGTCCCTTGTTTGGTAAACTAGGAAGCCTTCATATTATCATAGCTCATTACCCATCATTCAGACTGCTCCTCAATCAGCTCGACAATTTTCTCCATTACTCTCGTTTTCTTCAATTATTTTCATGCTTGTCTTTGAGGTAACCACAAATGAGCTTGAATGAGGCAAATGAGCTGAGAACAATATTATAGAACTTCCTGTCAAATGATACCAGTGGTCCATTGTTCTGGCAATGGTACTGTAGTCCAACAGTTTGAACATTTCACCTCGGAAAGCAAGTAAAAAAAGCAAGGAAGGCGTCGTAGAAAGACGTTCAGTGAGTAGGGTGCGTTGTTCGTTTCTATGCCCCCTTACAGATGGAGAAACCGGAAGTTATAGCGTGGAAAATCCAGTCACCCACGCTTGCGCTGTGGCAAGACCGGAGAAGTGGAGAACGCTTAACACTTGATTGAAATGTGACCTTGCATCCCGCATCCTAATGGGGGCTTCGACAATCAATAGGGGGAGTTCCTCAGTAAAGCAGGCTCGTGTTTTGCCATTTGAATAGACTTTCCGCCAAGCCCAATCACTCCATTATCCTTGGTGAAGGTTGCAGGTTAACATAAAACGTGATTCTGAGATGCAAAAACAGTAGATTGATGAGACGTCGGAGAATGAATGCGTCTTAGCCCAGGTAACCATTTCCATATTATTTAAAGAATGTCCTCATTTGTAAACCCATTGAGGCAAAGGCAGCAGCAGAGGTAGCTACATCTCTTGAATATTGAACGCAGCGTTTTGATTAAACCGCGGCCCATTGTGTCTATTGCTCGCATTCATAAGACACCCCTTCTTAATCTAGGAGTGCTGCGGACGCTAGTTTGGAGCCCGCGCTCCGCGGCGCGCTTCAATCTTTCCTCCTGCATTAAAACCGCGCGACTGCGAACGCACCCAAGCCATGTGACGTGTTTCACGAAGCGCCGAGCAGGTACATCACTGTCAGAGAGTGACCGCCGCTGAAGACTGTGTTGCAATCTGTGCACCTGCTGCAAATCACCCTCACGCGTTGAGGCGCCGTTACCTTCTCTGCCGCACGCTTAGAAAGTGTCGGCGTGGGTCCGTTTTAGGGCCCATTCATAGTCAACGCAAGCTATGCTAGCGCGTTGACGCGTCCTTGCATAGCAACGTGTGTCGTGCAGAAATGTGTAACTTTACACGCGCGCAAGTGCTATTTCAATAGGGGCGCTGGCGCAAGGCAGTGACCCCCGCGCCAGTGAACCACTTGCGTAGAGCCGCGCTCACAGCCGCGTCAGCGTAGCTTGCGTTGACTATGAACCAGGCCTCACCCGAGCCTCGTGAGACCATCCAGATCTCGCTTTCGGTTCCTCCAGCGAAAGCAGTCTGCGTACTCTCCGTAGAGATCCGTTTGTGCCAGACCAGAAAATGATCTCGAATCAGCGTTTTATGAGGAAAATACAAACGGCTACGCCGGGGCGGGTTTAGGTGTGACGACACCGAGGAGCGGCTGAAGTTAGCGCGTGATAGACGGCGATAGACAGACGGCTCACCCAATCACCTGCCACGTATTTTTGAACGTGCCTGCCCTTTTCCGAACAGTTTCCAACAGAGAGTTCCCAGATGGTTACGCGAAGCAAACCAACTGGTGCGCCAGGTTTGTTTCATCCCGGTCGGGTCGCCAAGTCCGGGCTAGCCTTTGACCCGGGCGGCGTGCTCCGTTCGAGAGCCTTCTCTGCCCTCCTGTTGCGAGTTGAGAGCGCGCGCAGGGAATGATTTCAGGCCGTAATGAAGTTTGACATTTAGTTTGGAGTGAGCAGCAGAGCGCGATCAGGCCTTGATTAGCGCGCTCTAATTGAGGATAATAGGGGGGAGGCAGTGATTGTTTCCAATTTTTGCCATTAATTGCAGCCGTTGCCTTTGATTGAGGGCAGGCAGGGCTGCCGTGTCAAGAGGCCCGGTCGAAATCACGGCGCTTCTCACCCGGAGCCTCTTGAATTACGGCAGAAAGAGATCTCTCTCCTCCACTCTCTCTACCTCTCTCTCTCCTCCACTCTCTCTACCTCTCTCTCTCCTCCACTCTCTCTACCTCTCTCTCTCCTCCACTCTCTCTACCTCTCTCTCTCTCTCAACCTTTCTCTCTCCTCCACTCTCTCTACCTCTCTCTCTCTCAACCTCTCTCTCTCCTCCACTCTCTCTACCTCTCTCTCTCCTCCACTCTCTCTACCTCTCTCTCTCTCAACCTTTCTCTCTCCTCCACTCTCTCTACCTCTCTCTTTCTCTCAACCTCTTTCTCTCCTCCACTCTCTCTACCTCTCTCTCTCCTCCACTCTCTCTACCTCTCTCTCTCCTCCACTCTCTCTACCTCTCTCTCTCCTCCACTCTCTCTACCTCTCTCTCTCTCTCTCAACCTCTCTCCTCCACTCTCTCTACCTCTCTCTCTCTCCGGTTCTCGTCGGCTCTTGGCGAGGGGCGGGGCCAGGGAGCCGTTACCGGCGGCGGCGGGCCGCTCTTTGTATCGCCCACGGTCTTCATCACGGCGCGCGCTTAAGCTGTCATCCGCTCGGCGGGAGCGTAATGCGCCGTAATCACAGGTTAGCCCGATACTCGTCCCGTCGCCCAGGAGAGACCCGGGGAGGGGGGCGGAGGGACGCTCTACCCCGCTCTACGCTCTACCCCCACCCACTCCACCCCCGCCCCCCCACCCCACCTCCTAGGCATTAACCGCCAGCTAATAACCCCGCGGTGAACTCCGAGCTCTCAACGCCATCGCCGAGAGTCGCCGGAGTCCCGGCCCCACTCTGTAACTCATCGAATATCAGACATGGGTAGTTTAGAAGCGAGGTGCGCTGGCGAGGCGCGGGGCCGCATCACGCCGGATGACTAGGTTTAGGTGCTCTGATATTGTTGCCCAATGATCTGTAGGACTACATACGGTCGGGCCCGGTGGTTTTTATCAGTTCGTAACGCCGCGGTTTCCCGTCGCACGGGGGTCCGCCGGGACTACACTCACTACGTCTTCACCCCCGCGCGCCGCGAGAACGAGAGAGAGGTCGAGAACGAGAGAAAGGTCGGCGCGCCGCGGACAAAAGGGCAGGTCCACAGCCGGTTCAGGTGCGGGGAAGAGCACGAGCGGGGTCATTTTCCACAACATTAAGGGCATAAATGGATAATTACGAGCGCTCGTGACCCCGCCGGCCCCCCGCCCCGGGGCGCTGGGGGGCCTCCTCCCCCTTTCACCTCGAGCCACATTAAACAAATGCCGCCCGTCAGCAGGCCGGAGCTGCCGTCGTCTCGGAGACCACCGCCATACGGAGCCGGGCTGGGAGAAGGAGGGGGGGGGGGGGTAGCGGGATAGGGAGGGGAGGGGGGGGGGGGGGCACGGTGGACCCCGGTGCCCCCAGCTGTCTGCGCCGGCTAATGACTGGTCTCCGGGGGGCTGTTGCGAGCGAGCAGGGAAATTGAAACAGACGCCTCGACACGGCAGTTCTACATGTGTGGCGTGGGGGGGGGCGGGGGGTGGGGGCGTTCAAGCTCCCAGGCTTAGAGCGGCTGGCCAGGCCCAGCGTCGGCTCCATTGACCGGGCCTCTCTATAAGGTTGTGGCCGCTAATAGCTGCTTGATCACTATACAGTTTGGCTGTTCGTGATGTCAAATCCGAAAAGAGAATTAAATGTAATTATTTAAGAGATTACCGATTTTTTTTTTTCTCTTCCAAATTCAACCGCTCATTTCGATAACTCAATTATGCTTTTAAATTGCCGTTACACGCTTCTTAACGGCGCACTGGTCAGGCTGACACCGACACGCATCGAAGGTGCTCGCTTCCAAATGTGTGCCTTTGTCAGCGGCGGCGGAAAAACAACTCTCGCCCGTTCCCGCCGCCCCCCCCCCTCCCCCCTGCCGGATATCCACGCCCGCGCTTAAACCGCGGCGGCCCGGGGTTCTTTAAGGAGCGGCGGTCTCTCCTCCACTCCTCAGCCCCCCTGCCGGGGCCATCCCTGCACCTCCCAGAAAGGCCCATCTCCCTAAAGGTAATGACCAAATTAGGCCTAATGTTGTACACTGGCTAATGGCACAGCGCAGCTACCACATTACCACATGTGCGGCTGGCAACGGCGCCGGCGATAATCCCCCAGCCCCTTGTCCTGCCGCCCGCCGCCCCTGGGGCCTGGCGGGGGAACGCCGCGCGGGGAAAATGAATGGAGTTTGCCACACTACAATGAGCTTTTGATGGGAGACAATGGAGGAGGCTGCCAGGCACCACACGGGGTGGTAGGAGGAGAAGCAATATGGGGGCCCATCGACTCACCCCCCCCCACCCCAACCCCCAGGCCCCCGGCCCCCCCCACCGCCCCACCCGCCCCCCCCCCCCCCCGACTCGTAATGGCGTCCGCGGGGGGAAAAGAAAGGGAAAGTGATGTCAGATGTCAGGAAGCCAGAAGGATGGCGGGCCGACGCCGCCCCCCCTCCCCTCCCCCCTCCGTCCACCGTCACATCCTCTCCCCCCGCCCCTCTCTCTCTGGCTGACGGTGGCGCAGGTTAATATCACATTTATAAAATCACTTACAAGAAACAAAGCCGGCTCTCAGCCCCCCCCCCCCCCCCTCCCCCCCACCCTCTGTCACCCGGTGACAGTCGTATGGAGAGCCCGGCCCGAGGCTAACCTAACTAACCATTTGTTAGCCGGGCGCCGCCTACCTGTCCCTCACCCCCCCCCCCCCCCCCCCTCTCTCAAGCCCTCTCCATCTGAGTTGTTTACCACCCACTCTCTGTCTCTATTGTGCTATCGACAACACTCCGCATCCATTACCCCTCTCCGTCTTTCCTTAGCGCCGTCTCTTATCGGCGTCGTACGATTCGAGATTCGCGACGTCGCGATCCTCTGCTTTTGTGCGCGTCGCATTATCTTGCGATGAATGTTGATTTGGCCACGCTTTAATGCTCGGTACATCTGTCTGTCTGTCTGTCTGTCTGTCTGTCTGCCTGTCCTTCTGTCTGTCTGTCTGTCTGTCTGTCTGTCTGTCTGTCTGTCTGTCTGTCTGTCTGTCTGCCTGCCTGTCCTTCTGTCTGTCTGTCTGTCTGTCTGTCTGTCTGTCTGTCTGTCTGTCTGTCTGTCTGTCTGTCTGTCTGTCTGTCTGTCTGTCTGTCTGTCTGTCTGTCCGTCCGTCCGTCTGTCTGTCTGTCTGTCTGTCTGTCATGCAGCCAACGGGACGGGCGAAGCCGTGACGGGCGTCTCGGCGGCGGGCAGCGCCACCAGTCCCAAGCTGGAGCCGCCTCCCTCGCCGCACGCCAACCGCAAGAAGCACCGGCGGAAAAAGAGCACGGGCATCACGAGGCCGGACGGGCCGTCGACGGGCAACGAAGGTGAGACGCGTTCCCGCCTCGCCAAAACACAGAGGCGGCGCAATGTGAAGGTCAAAGGTTAAACGCATTTCGCAAAAGGGCGCGAAAAGGCTGTACAGCAGCGCGGCGCCTATCTGTTTGTTACCCTGCCCTGCTCTCTCGCGCAGTGGTAAAACAAAGAGTGTGTGTGTGTGTGTGTGTGTGTGCGCGTGCGTGCGTGCATGCGTGCGCGCGCGCCGTGTGAGCTGCAGAAGCTGCGACTCTCCCACTCAGCAGGGGAGGGGCCTCGGACCAATTAAGAAGGATTCTCCAGCCTGATGATGAATGGAGCGTTCTAATTGGACGGCATTGTGATAACACAGAGTCGCCTCTCTGAGGCCATAAAACCGATGTCGAACCGAGCGGGACAATCAATCAACATGATTGATACGCCACACATCAACAGCAGTTTGGCACAGACGCCTCCTAAATGGGGCCCGGTATTTATAATCATGACACTTTTTTATCATAGGTTCAGACAGCCACTCCTGGAGTTTGAACGAGTGCGCCGGCCGCGTCGTTTAAGCACGCACGTCACCAAGCACCGAGTGATGGAGGTCGTGAAGTTGTGGTCAATGTGTTTCCCTGGTTACGATCCGCTTGCTGTCCTGTCGCCAACTCCACTCCCATTTCCTCGTTTTTCGCCCCTTCGTTTTCCCTCACGCGTACCGTTAGACGGGCCTTAATGGACCAGGACCGGAACCATCAGAACCGCCCCCGCCGTGCGACAGCCTTGAGTGAGTGATGGGGGGACATTAGGGACTTAGGAGGCCTGGGAGGACCAGCGCAGCCTGTTGAGGGAATCATTAGTGGACATTAGCCCCGTCTCTCGGCCCCCGGATAGCGTCTGAGGATAATTGCGAACGCGGTCCGCCTGCGGAGGGAATCGGCCCGGCGACGGAACTTTCCAGACTCGGCATGTGTCACGGTGGCGCAGGTAGACGGCGAAAGTTTTTTTTCTCCCCGTCAAAGAAGCGCAATCTCTCTTTCCCCCCCCCCTCTCTCTCTCTCATACTCTATCTCTCTCTCTATTTCTGTCCTCCGAGATTTCCTATTAGCATCAGCATGTCTGTTCTACTGGATGCTTCCGGAATACAGACATATTGCTTAAATATCGGAGTCCGTCAACTGTAAGATGCAGGTTGTGTCTGTTGAAAGGAAGGGGGGGGGGGGGGGGGAGAGATGCGGAGATCCTTGAATAAATTGCTATCAGTTTATCTCATTTACGGGGGCAATCAGAGCCCTAGGACGCGGGCTGAAATTGAATTTGAGTACTTCTGAAGCGTCGTAAATCAAAGCGGCGCGCGTGTGCACGTTTTAAGGTGAGCAATCGCTCCGGTCAGCGCGGGAGACGGATGACGGGCGGAGGGGCCTGTAGAGAAACTGTTGTACTAATCTGTAAACCAGATACACTAGTTTCCATCACCGAAAAATAGGAGACGCCGACCGAGGCGACGCGCCTCGCCTCCGTTTGATGAAAGAGAGACAGACACGGCGGTCGACGCCGACAGATCGGGTTCTATCGCGCTTTGGCGACACCGGCGGAAGAGACGGTTTTACCGCTAGCGGGGCGGCTGTCGTGAACCTCGAGCCTCCGACGGCGCGCGGCGTCGAGAGGCGGCGCGAAGCCTCGGCCGCGCGCGGCAAGGCGGCGGTTTCCCGCGGTCGCCGTCAGAGGCGCGCGGCGTAATGAACGTCTCGCGCGCTTAAAGGATGATGCTTAAAGGATGATGCAGGACGCACGTCGGCCGACTGACAGGGCCTTAATGCGTTTCCCAGCAGCCGCCCCGGCGCCGGGCTCTCCTGACGCGCCGCGCGCCTTAAAACCCACTGGAAAATCGATGGCCGATAAAGAGGCGTGTTCGAGGGGAGCCCTCGCTGATTAATGCGGACTGTCAGCGGGCGTCGTTAATGTGGCGTCTTCTTTCTTTTTGAAGAAAGTGTATCAAAGTGCTCATTGTTTTGGGGGGGGGGGGTCGCGTGTTCATTAGGAACAGACAGAGGTAGAAGTGGTGAAGAGAGAGGAAAGCGAGACTCGACTAAGTTCTGCTGATGAAGACATCGTCAGCGCCACACTGTTTCGCCCCTCGTAACGAGCAAAGAGCTTCAAAGTTTTAACTCGAACTGAGTTTACATGGTATTCATTGGGCGGTTTTTCGGATTTCATTATGATGATGTGGTCAACATTGAGGGCGGGTAGGATCTTGACCCTTTCAGATCAGAAATACTGACTGTCGCCGAATACTGCGTTCACTTTCCGCCAACTAGTCATGAACTCACACACCCCCCCTACACGTCCCACTGGCGTTCAGTGGATCCGGGCGTTCAGTGGATCCAGGCGTTCAGTGGGACCGGGCTTTCAGTGGAACCGGGTGTTCAGTGGAACCGGGTGTTCAGTGGGACCGGGCGTTCAGTGGAACCGGGCCATCGATACATACAAACGTATCATTCCGCGACAGACAGACTGAGGCGTGTTCAACCACGACCAAGCGCAGCAAAACGTTTATCGAAACAGAACCGGCGGCGCGTCGGACCACCCTGCCGCTCGGCTCCAACGCGCACCGAATGAGAGGAAACGCGCCGTCCAACCCGGAAACCGTAGCGATTTCATATCGAACTCGCCCCGGGTAACCCAGTCAGAACCTTATTTGTCTCAACCTCTCCCACCTCGGCAAGGAAAGGGAGTCGCGGAGTCCAGCTGAGGGTTGTGGGAAATGGAGGTTTTAAACTGCTCGGGCTAACGGCGGGTGTTTATCTCCTGCGCTGTATCGTCACTCCCGGCCCGGTCTCATTTCCCAAAGCTGTCCCTGGAGCCTCCGCCCCGGCATAATGGCTCTCCGCGGCTTCTCGGCGCCCCCCCACACTTCCGAGGGAAAGAAATAACAAGATTCTCATCTTGGGGGGCCCCCGCACACACTGCCCACAGACACGGCGTATAATCGGGCCGCGTTTTCATATCTGCCGCGCGGCCGCGTGCGTGCCTCGTATCGGGGCTGCGGCGCGTGTTTTCGGCAGGATGTTGCCACCGTTCAGGTGTGTGTGTGTGTGTGTGTGTGTGTGTGTGTCAGAGAGATAGAGAGTGCACTCTATCTCCGTGCTCCCCTCTTGGAGTTTTTTGCCGTGCCTCCCCTGAGGCCCCTGTCCCGGTAATGGCCTCCTCCTGATTGCTCTGATACAGGTTAGGAATATTGGCTTTAATGATGTGTAAAATGAGCACGCGGCGCCCGTGACATTTACAGATGGCGCCGCCTCGCCCTGTTCTTCCCAACTGCTCGTTAATTCAGAGGAAAAAGGGGAGCGCTTCTTTAAGTGACCGCCAGACGCCGGCGCGCGCACGCCGCCGCCGCGGCACAGGACGCCGCGCGCCACACGGCAAACGAAAACGTCACCTGGCCGTCGCACCGTGGCGTCCTATCATCCGCACACGCGCACACACACACACACACACACACTAACCACTCAGTCTCACACACACCAACACCTTAAGGCCTTTCTGGGGTGCTCAGGGAATCGATCTCTCAGGGTGGAGGTGGGGGAGGGGACAGAAGAATTGCTCTGTGTGTGTGTGTGTGCGTGTGCGTGTGTGTGTGTGTGTCCTTGCCCCGACAGGCTACCGTAGCCGGCTCAGCTGGGCTCAGCCCCAAAACCCCCAGAGGTGCTAATCTGCTCCTCAAGTACCTGGCAGAGCGCCTGCTGCCACCACACACCGGAGTCCCAATGCACCCTGGGAAGCCTGTACGGTCAGCCGAAAGCGCCGCTGTTACGGCAACCCGTTAGGGACACGCACCAGCGTTCACTTCCTCTTTGTTCATTTCCAAACTTTTTTTTTCCGCAGCCAGGTGCCACACCGTTGCGACGCGCCCATTTTTTTAACCACAGCCGAACGTCAGCCGCGGCGCTCCGGGACCGCGGGTCGCGCCGTTTTTTTTTTTACGAGCGAAGAGGTGTCGTTTTTATCGTCGCCGTGCGATGCGCGGCGTCCTATTTCGCCCACTCCGCCTGTAATTCGAAAGGCCCTCCGGTGGTTTTATGATGCGCGGACGCGCCGGCCCGGCCACGTCTGGAGGAGAGGAGGGAGGAGGAGGAGGAGAACGTCTCGCTCTCCCCTCACCCCCGCCACATCACCGACCATTACGCTCTCATCTCCTCTTTCATTGCGCCGCGTTAATTAAACCAAATCATATCCGCCTCGCTCTCCACAGTCGGCCTCTCCGTTGCATTTCGACCGCGCTCCTCCGTGTCCGCCCACCGGTCCCCCGGCTTCGTTAATTCAGCTGTAATTGGCGAGGACCTGTTGATCGCGTCGCCGCCGGATAAATACGGCGGCCGGGGTCAACGCCGACGCTTAAATGCGACGCAGCCGCTGGTTCCCTCCGTTAGCGCGGCGCTAACTGGACCCGTTGGATAGCGTCAGTACGGCTAATGGCTCATCATGGCAGCTGCCTCCGCGACGGCAGAGATAACTCGGCGCCATCGTTCACGCTCATTTTTATTGTCTTCGAGGAGGACGTTTTGACCCTAATCGTCAAGCTTACGCGGGAAGGGAATTGCTCGGGCTTACGCGCGAGTGGAACTGCCTCTCCAGTTGCCGCTCTCACATTAAAAAGCAATACCAGTGTAGGACACTGCGTCTGAGTGTGATAATGGCCCTGGCGTGGCCGTGACACTTCTCTGCCGCGTTGACATTGCGACTATCCCAGCCCTTCCGTCGGGTCAATGTTCTGTTCCTGTTTGTGTTGGTAATACTGTGTTTATGTCCTGTGTGTGTTATTATATTACGCATGAAGAGTTTGGGTCGTTTTTCCCCCCCTCATTAGTTTAAGGAAGCAGCCATTCGTTGGCTTTTTAATCTCCATAATGAAAGTGTTTTAATGCCTCCAATTTATTGCCTGGTCAGCCAACGAAATAATTAGCTTTGTTCAGGTTTTTAAAAGCCGAAACGCGAAGTGTAACATCATTGGACTCTAAGGAGATGCACAAATTAAAGTGGAACCAATAGGCCACCGTAGTTTGAGGGAACATTTCAGGCCACCTTAGAGTAAAGTACATTGTTTTTAATGTGCTGTGTTTGAACATTCTATCAACCGTGACAAAACTTGGTATTTTGCTTAGTATTCTAGGAAGTATAATTGATCATGTTTAGTCAAAACATTGCATCTGCTAAACCAACTGCTAGTAGAATTCCATCCTCTGCAGCTTCTGAGCCACGACTCTTCTTCCTACACAAACACCCGCTCACCTTAGGTTTAAATACAGAGCCTTAGAGGCCTGTATTGATTCTGTGACCTGTAGTCGATTTCACAAACTAAATCAGATAATTGAAGTTGGTGTCGAGCTAATTGGATTATAGCTTTCCCCCTGCAGAGATGGCCCTCCACTAGAGCATTGGGATTGCTCCATTAGTGCTGTCTGTCAGGCATCTGTCGTCCACTAGCACGGCCTGGCGTGCAGAGCATGCTCACGACTCACACAAGGAGACTGAATTGATTAGAAATATCAGATGGAATCATATCTCTGATAAAACCAACTTGGCAACGTCATCAGTTACTAAAGGAAAAGACTAGCAAGTCATGAAGGATTCCAAGGAGAGATTTTAGGGGATGAGTGATTCCAAGGAGAGATTTTAGGGAATTCAATTTGATTATTGAAGAATTTTGGGATATATCTGTTTGTCATTGGACTCATTTTTTAACATAGACATATAATCATGGATGCCTGTACTCCCTCAGGAATAGAGAGCCTAAGCACTGTCCCAAAATATGAACTTGTCAGCGGAGAGAAACTAATTTCTTGATCCTGTTGAATTGTGCCATGATGTCACAATTAACGCAGCCACTGAGGAAGGCAGAAGCCGAAACGTCAATCATGTTTTGAAGTTTGAATAAAAATAGATGAACATTTATCCAGAGTGCGGGTCATATTGAACTGTATTGCATTGTGCCATGACCATACACATACTGTATGATGTTTGTCAATTTAAAACAACAGTTTTAACAACAGTTTCCCAAGTCAAGAAAGCCACAGTTTGTCGTAAAACTATAAAGCAATTCTTCCAGAACGAGGGAAAAAGTTAGCCTTGTGAGACTATCCTGATTTTGCGAGCTTACATTCTATTTCTCTCGCAAATCAGTCTAGGTACTGTCAATAGAGATCCGTTTGTGGCAGATCAGGAAACGATCTTGCCATTCAGCGTTGGTTCTGAGGAATTTGAAAGACAAACATCTACACTGGGCGGGTTTAGGTGTGATGACAGTGAGGAGCAGTTGAAGTTAGCGTGTGATAGACGGTGATAGACAGACGGTTCATCCAATCACCTGCCAAGTATTTTTTTTATAGTGCCTGCCCTTTCACCAAACAGTTTCCAACGGAGAGTTCCCAGATGGTTATGTGAAGCAAACCATCTGGCGCCTCAGGTTAGGAGAAAGTACTAAAAGAGAAAATCACTAAGTCTGGCCATGTTGAGAGCAGCTACGTGGAAAGAGAATTAGTCAGCTCTGTAAGAGCAGGGATGCGGGACCGGCTCTACAAGGTTTTGACGAGTGTTAAATGAGTATAATGTCCGCTAGCTAAGATTAGATCTCTAAAGTTAACAGTGAGGAGTTAAAATTAAGTTTTCAATTGACAAACATATGTGTATGGTCACAATTAAAATGGGATTAAGTCATTATTTCTCTGGCCGTTGACTACCGTAGAGTACATCTTTTTTTCCGATTTATGGTCCCATGGCGAAGTGCGCTTGCTGCTTCCGTTTAGGCCCTATAAAGTACAGTAACTACACAACACAGCTACAGAGTAACTACTCAACCTCACCTCCTTAACGCACATACAGTACTGTGCTCAGGTTCACCCATTGGAGAGAGGGAGAGAGCTGTGTAGGAGGGAACCATTCCCCCCTGTGACTACTTGCCTCCAGTCCACGAAACATGGTTTATGCAAATCAGCCCGCTATTTGCATAGCCATAATTAGGTAATTACAAATCGTTTGGCAATGAGATCAAGCATGTGCAGAGACCAGAGGATTTACATCACTCACATTGTACCGTAGCGTCTTAATGAATTGCGTTGGAGCAGAGGAGGCATTATGACATGTGTTATAGCATATGTCATGTCCAAGCGCCAGACCCACATGACAGGTGACATTTCCATAAAGCCTGCTTCATCATAGATAGCATATTATATATTATTATTATTATTATTATTATTATTATCATGTTTATCTGGTTTTAATGGGGTTTCATAAGGAGTTTTTATCTGGAAGAGGAAAAAGGGGCATTTATCATTGAGTGAAGTATAAGAGCCCAGCAGAACAAATGCACTGGCCCACTGTGTGTAGACTACAGGGTGTAATCAGTCTTTTTAAGTGTCCAGCACCGGTCATTATTTTCAAGGGGTATATAATCAACATTGAGTAAGGGTGCCCACACAGTGGTTGCGCCGGGCCTCCATGCCCAACTATCAATTACATATCAAATAAAATCTGAAAAAGATTCACTCAACAGCACTTGACCGTTCGCCCACCATCTCGTGGCGTTGTCCGACTAGCCGGGGAAATTACCGCCATTTTGTTGACCCCTCAGGCATCCAACTCGAGCGGCACGATAACGAGCGCTCGATTTGCGTTGTGTGTCCGCAGAGCAAGAGGAGTCGTTCGAGTTCGTCATCGTGTCCCTGACCGGACAGATGTGGCACTTCGAGGCGTCCACGTACGAGGAGAGGGAGCTGTGGGTGCAGGCCATCGAGAGCCAGATCTTCGCCAGCCTGCAGTCCTGCGAGAGCATGAAGAACAAGGTAGGTTGCGGACCGGCCCGAGCTTCAGCCACCGACGGCGCCGGCGTGCAATTATCGGGTGAACCCCGGCATATGCAGCGAGTAAAAGGGCTATATTTGTTTTTTGAAGTGTAGACGTTGTTATAGGCAACCCGAGCCAGCGGGCGGAGCCTCCGCTCGGAGTCGCTCTCTCCGTCGGCGTGCGAGCTGTCACACGCGCAGGAGGAGGGGGTGGGGGGGGGGGCACTGCACCTGTTTGTCAGACAGGTGCAGTGCAGTGTGGGGGATCTCTTATTAGCGCTGACAGACAGGCGAAATAGGAACCCGGCGCCTGTGTCAGCGCCGTGAGAGACAACGCATCATTTTCATATCCCTCTCTCGCTCTCTCTCTCTCTCGCTCTCTCTCTCTCTCTCTCTCCATCCCCCTCCCTCTCGCTCTCTGTCAGTGATCATTCAGCATTCTAAATTCCTCTCCTCTTCCCCGACCTGCTTCTTTTTTTTCTTGCGATGTTCTCATAACGAGCCGTCTCCTGTCCCCCCCCCCCCCCCCCGTCTCCCCCGTCTCCCACAGTCGAGGCTGGGCAGCCAGAGCGACGCCGTGGCCATGCAGTCCATCAGGAACGTGAGAGGGAACAGCTTCTGTGTGGACTGCGACGCGCCCAGTGAGTACCAGACTCCGCCCCCTCCTCCCTGTGTGCCATCCGAATCATATTGGGGGTAGGGGGGATATTGGGGGGGGTAGGCCTTGGCAGAAGCCAAAACCATGGCCCTGTAAAAGCAGGCGCGCGCGCTGGAACAAGTCCACGTCTCTGACCCGTTCTCGTTCGGTTCCCTCCCCCGCCCCCCCCTTCCGGCCCGCCAGACCCGGACTGGGCCAGCCTGAACCTGGGGGCGCTGATCTGCATCGAGTGCTCGGGGATCCACAGGAACCTGGGCACCCACCTGTCGCGCGTGCGCTCCCTGGACCTGGACGACTGGCCCGTGGAGCTCAGCATGGTGATGACGGCCATCGGGAACACCATGGCCAACAGCGTCTGGGAGGGCGCCCTGGAGGGCTACACCAAGCCTGGCTCGGACTGCGTCAGGTCAGTAACCCCCCCCCCCTCCCACCCCTCCGACTAGACCTGTTTGTCCCCCTCAGCGTCTGTGTATTGCTGTAACTGTATGCATTAGTGTATTTACTGTATCTGTCTTCGTATGCGTGACTATGTCTCTCAACCCCTTCTCTTAAAGTTCTCTCTTGTCTCTGGTCTACGTTCTCTTTAAACACACTAGTACAGTCTGTGCCCGTCGTGTGTGTTTGTGGTTGACCTCCGGTGTACGCCACAAACCGAAACGAATGCACCTAATGGGTGCATAAACCCGAGATTTGGGTATGGAAATGGCCGCCATAGAGAATGAATGGAGAAAAGGATTGTACCAGCTGAATGGCGGTCAATGGGGTTGTTGTTCTCCATACACACACAAAAACACAACACACACACACAACAGTAATCGACTCCAAACTGCTCAAAAGAAGATAGCTAGATTCTGTAGACTAAACCAATGATGTCCACCACTTGACATTATTCAATTTTACCGAATGCTCGATCTACCAGAAGATGACCGATTTCATTCAACAACTGTACAGTACATTATTTCACACAGGCGCGTTCCATCACCTCCGCTGCCATCCTAAGGGAAACACTGTAAATGTACGTATATCAAGCATATTCTGTTCGTTAGGTATTTTGACCTTTCTTTATTCCTACAGAAAGCTAGACGCGTGCTAACGGCACGCTATCTGTTGCTAGCTAGCTAGCTAGCTGGAAGCATTGTAAGCCGCCCTTTGGATCTTGGTATGGGGTTGACCATAGCACTTGACGGGAGTACCGTTGTGTGGAACTACTCTTTACCGGCACAGCGCCCGTCCAGAAACGCTTATCCAAAACAACTTCACGGGTGACACTGCGCAGTCCCTGAGCAACACCTTCTGAATGTTAACTTCATGCACTGGCCGGTTCCCGGAGAGAGAGAGAGAGAGAGAGAGAGAGACGCAAGATAACTCGGGCGACATGTGTCAAGTGTGACGTCATTAATTGGCGCCTGCGTGTTAAATGCCTCCAACCAGCCACTGTCACTTCACGCATCAGCCCCAGAGCCGGGGGTTGGGGAACCCAAACACGTTCAGCCAGTGAGCGGTCTTACCGGTGCGTTAATGAACCAGCAGGGTTTACTCATTTAAGGGCTCCCGATATTATCACCATATTACTACTACGCAAGGGTCAAATAGTTACGTAAAAGTTAAGTATCCAATGTATTTTCCGGAAATTGCAAGCCGCAGTAGGTTGGAGTCCGTCTATCGGTTGACTCTCAACACTGGTCTTCAAGGCTGTAAGATAGGGTTCCAGTGTTCCCAGTGTAAACCGGTAACCCCCAGACCAGATACCGTGGGCACCCCGGTCTGATGGGGAAGCAGTAGTAGATTGTTTATCTCTAGCTGACAGGTGAGGCCCGGCCAGTCAGTGTGACTAATGGCCTGATGTGTGGAGGGGCAGGTAATTAAGCAGCCCATTGTGGTGTTGAAGCCCCCCCACCCGCAGGGGCCCGGCCCCAGGGCCCCAGGCTGCCCTGCCTCATATTCATCACTCAGGGGGCGGCCATCAGTCTGTCTGTCACAGGAGGACAGGGCACAGAGGACGGCACTGTAGGGGCCCCCTACTGTCAGAGGCCCCCGCATGCACAGGACGCACACACAGGGTCGGGTTGCGCTACTGTTCGGGCGTCATCTTTTTCACACCGCGGTCCGATTAGACGAGTGAATAATTCTTCGATGTTAGCATTGGGAAATGTGATGGCGTTAAGTGAGGCCAGATGAATGCGTTAATAGACGTAGCAGAATGAATAGAGAGAGGTCCCCATCCCTTTTCGACCCGCTACCCCCCGCCGAGGTCAGTCCTGAATCGAGCGATGGCCCAGAGTTATGTATCGAATGGCCAAAGCGCCTCGGCGCGGACCTGATGAAAGATTATTGATGTTGAATCTTCTCCTTCCTCTGTCAGTCCGTTCCAAGTCGCCCCGGGGAGGAATGTTTCTCATTGTCAAGAGAATCAGATCTTCCTCTTCCTGGGAGCGCGCTATCTCCACTCTCCTAACGCCATCGAACAAACACGCCATCTCCGACCCCATCCCCTTAACTGATCTACGGGGCAACGCGGCGGTTGTTCCTCTCCCGACATAATCGCCGTCGATTATCGAAACGGGAGGCTCGGCTGCCGTACTCGCCGTTTTACCTTGTTCCTGTTTTACAAAAGCTATTGAAGAAACAGGGCGTGTTATGAAAATGTCTGTTACACAGAGAGAGAGAGAGAGAGAGATTTGATCTTCTTGCCCACCCTGGCGTGCTGCACGCATCACGTTGCGTTCCCTCTTCGCCGCGCGCCCCCCCCCGTCGGGAGCGAACACTTTTAATTGTGTCACCCGGACGACGCGCAGCAGCTTTTGTGATGGCACCTAGACGGCCGATGCACCGTCTCGTCCCCCTGCTAAACATTAGTGACACCTAATCTAAACGATTCAGTAACTACCTGAACATCAGCCCCGGCGTCTGATTGAATGTCTCCTGCTAGACTAGGTTCGCCCTCGTCTTTTTGAAATTTAACTTAAGAGGCATTCATCCAGAAGATTGGTTTAGCTTTTTGCGATTCTAAATGGAATACAATACGATGCACAGGTTTCTGTTGTGTAGATTCGGTTTCTGCCCGTCACTACGGCGCCCTAAATATTAGCACACATGGCGCTGTGGACGAGGCCTATGGGGGATTGTGCTTTCGTATCCATTGTGCTTTAACAGCTTAATGATATCAATCAAGAACGCTCCGAGACAAGATTAAGATCTTGAATTGCGATATACGTTTGGAATGAGTTATATGTTTGAACACCAGTTAAGGTGTGGATGCATCAATAGATCATCGTGACGTAAATTACTGAGTCCCCATAAATCTCAAGGAGAAATGCGTGCCAGCTATCTCTGCAGTCAGCATATTGGAGGGGAGTTGTTCCTTTAATTAGCACCTGGCAGTCGTCGTGTTTTGCACGCCACCTCTAATTGCCTGGCACGTTCGTGAAAGAAAATGCTGCAGACTATTTTGACTGGTAAAGAGGAAACCATTTAGCTCTTTTTAACCTAAGCCCTCACCGACACACACACACACACACACACACACACACACACACAGGCATACACTCACTCGCATTCACACACACACACACACACACACACACACACACACACACACACACACACACACAGGCATACACTCACTCGCATGACACACACACACACACACACACACACGGGTATACACTCACTCTCTCTCTCTCTCTCTCACCCACACACACACGCCTTCTCATTTGGGGGGAGATGTCCTGGAGCGTGGCCGGATGTGGCCAGCTATCCCTCACCGGCGCGTCCCTCTCACTGTCACCCTCGGAGGGGCGCGGCGGCGCCCGGGGCCAGGGCCAGGTAATAGCTCTGATGAGAGCCCACCACTTTGTTTCAGAAATAATTTGGCGCTCCTGCCGCCTGCAGGGCCCGCGCGGTAATAAAAATGAATCACACCGCTAAACTCTCCCAACCTCCCGCCTGCTGCTTAACTCCTCCCTCCCCGGAGAGCTGCGGCCCGGGTGCCGGCGCCGCGCCCGGCTCCTCCGTCCTCGGCAGGCGGACGCTACGGCGGGGGCAGCGGGCGGCGGGTGGCGTTGCTGGCAGAGAGGCCGGGTTGACTCTGCTCCGGGGGGGGGGGGGGGGGGGTAATGAGTCTGGCGAGCCCTCGTCCCCCAGAACGGTCCCCAAACCTCTGGGCGAGGCTCTCTGGCCAGTCACAGGTTAAGAGGGGGGGGGGGCAACTCTCCGAAGAGGCTTTAGAATAGCTGGCCTTGCCAGGAGCCCTGGTGGAGGTGGGGTAATTAATTTAGACAAATGAATGACTCGGGCCCTGCCGTCCAGAGCTCTCTCTCTCTCTCTCTCTCTCTCTCACTTTCTCTCTCTCCTTCTCTTAATCGCTCTCTCACTTTCTCTATCTCTCTCTCTCCTTCTCTCTCTCTCTCTCTAAATGAAACCCACAGGTCAGTAATTAGCCCCGCCCGGAAGAGGACACTCCACAGTCACTAATTACCCACATGTCACTGGCTTTCAGGGCCAGGTGGGCCAGACGAGCCCGGTGACTGAGACGTTTAGGGATGATTTAACCAGCAAAATCCAAACTATACATTTCCTTAATTCCAAAGAAAACACACACGCTATCATTTACCCCAATATGTGTTTTATTAATATTTGTTGTATTTAATTGCACAGCGCATAGCCAAAAATTATGACTTCATGTCGAGCGGGTTTCTTCGGTGCGTTCGACCCGGCTGCGTGTGTGCGTGCGTGCGCGCTCCGTCGTCTCCGAGCTTCGCGGTGGAGAGTACGTGGGGGGGCGACGAGGGGTTAACAGCGAGAGCGTTTAAGGGTGTGGGTCTCGCCGGCACAAAAACACAGCCACTCCATCACGAGGGCTCTGACAACCTCATTAATGTCACAATATATTCAACTCGTCCTGCTGCCTAGAGCTCACAGATGCTCCTCTCATGCCCCCCCCCCCCCCGCCCCCCCTCCTCCTCCACACCGAGGCCGCCCCACGGAACAACCTTTTGATTCCAGCAGGGGCGATTACGCCAGTCTAGACCGCGCTCGGAGGGCCAAAGAACAATAAGAACGCAGGTATCTATCCCAGAGATCTTGTTGCTGTGTTGGGTTTGTCTCCGCTGGTTATTGAGGACGTGGTTTAGAGACTCCAGCATGTCGACCATAGAGAGCCTTATTTAAAACGCTCTTATTCACTGGGCCGCTCTTTCATTTCTCGCCCCTAGCAACCTTTGAAGCTCTGGGGCCCGGTTTTCTCTCCCTGTTGTGTGTGTGTGTGTGTGTGTGTGTGTGTGTGTGTGTGTGTGTGTGTGTGTGTGTGTGTGTGTGTGTGTGTGTGTGTGTGTGTGTGTGTGTGTGTGTGTGTGTGTGTGTGTGTGTGTGCGCGCGTGCATGTGTGTGTCTTCTCTCTCTCTCTCTCTCTCTTTAGTTTTTCCAGTCCGTCCCCTTCACTCCCAGCTTTTCACAGCGTTAGTGGAGCCGCTGGCTGCATGGGAATCGGTCCCATACACCCCCGCCCCTCCCCCGTAGAGAGGAGGCCGCCCCCCTGTGAATGCTGAAGAGCAGAGAGGGGCGGGGGGCCGCGGGGCCCTGATTGTCTAGGAGGGCCGGGGCCGGCCCCGGCTGTGAAGGATGGGGCAGCGGCAGTGGCAAGATGGACATCCTCCTCTTCACGCTGCACCGCTGAGGGCACCTTTATTGGCGGGGGGACCGGATTGGTCATTCTCCGGCCTGCCTTTCTGCAGAGCCCCGCCCCCTCTGTCTCAGTCGCTCTTTCCCTCAATAAATCCCCGCTTGCCTTTGTCTTTCAGGCTTGACTAATTATCCTTGTTTGTTCCTCTTTATTTGAACGCAGTCATGTGTTCTTGACTCCGTGGGCCGGGTTTAGGAGAATCATTCCGCCATTTGCCACTTAATTAAGTCAGGGTCAGAATCCATTCCTCAACTCGGAGCTAAACAAGCCTATAGAATAATAAGCAGGCTTTTGTCTTTTCCTCCCAACAGGTTTTCTGGTCGCTGATGCTACCGGTTTTAGAATGGCCCGTGCTTGAAGGGAAAAAAGAACAAAACGTGAATTAGTATGTTTTGTTTTGCGCGCTGTTGCCGACCTCGTATGCTTCCGCCGGCTTCGGAGGTTCATGATGCAGCAAACAACAATGTTTGTAGTTCAGAGACAAAGGCAGAGGTTTTCATTGAGATCTCCGAGCCCCTCTGTCTCCTCAGCAACGGAGGGACTTTTAGCAAGTATGTGGACAGGGGTGGGGAAATCAGTATGCGTGTGTGCGCATTTGTGTGTGTGTTTTACTGTGTGTGTGTGTGTGTGTGTGTGTGTCTGTAGTGTGTGTGTGTTTTACTGTGTGTGTGTGTTTTACTGTGTGTGTGTGTGTGTCTGTGGTGTGTGTGTGTGTGTTTGAGAGAGAGAGAGAGAGAGAAGAGGGTAACCATGGGTTTGATTTCCTGAATATCTTCCCCCGCTGAGAGAGTTCCCTCTCTATCTCCTCTCTCTCTCTTCCCCCTCTCTCTCCTCCAGCTTTGACATGCTAAATCTGCTGATTTTATTTTTCTTCCTCCTGCGGAGAGGAAGTGTCCCTTTCAAGGGTCTCAGTTTTCCCCCCCGACTGCCTAAACCCTGCCTCCGTTTGGATTGTTGTTCTATTTCAAACAAAAGACAGAGGCGGGATTACCATTCCACTTCCTTTCACACTCCACCTTTCAAGTGGCGGCAGCTGAGGAATTTGAGACGCCACTGCCCCGGCCGCCTCTCCGGCTTTAAACGGAACTCTTTAAAGTAGTGCGGTCGATGTTGGACCCGAAATACCAAGCCTCAGGTCTCACTCTCTTTTTTTGTGTGTGTCTGTAGTATTTTTGGGGCCGGTTTTGTGGCTGAGGCTGACAAAGTGTCCTCCGGGCTCCTTTCTCAGAGGGCTGACATCTTGTTAATGGTTCTCCTCAGTCTTTTTGTTTCACGTGTTGGCGCTAACTTTCTGCCTCATTTAGCTTGTGTCAGCTCACTGTGCTCTCCACATACAGGGACCCCCATTCAGTGGTTAGCTCTCTGAAGCTAACCGAGTTTGGACAACTGCCCTCAGCGAATTTTATAACCAATTCCAAGATTCGGCGACTCCTTGCCAGGCGATTCAAATCGATTTGTGGACTAGGAGAGGAAGCAGAGCTGAGTTTGCATAAATCTTTGTCGTTTTCTAGTCCCGGTTCCTCTGCAGGAAAGTGTAAGGGAGGAGAGGCCAGGCTGTCACCCTCCTACCCAAAGCTATCCACTAGCGCTGGGCCCCATTGATCTGCTAACAGGCTTGTCCACACATAATGACAGACTAGAGTTTGATGAAGGGCTCACACCATAAAACTGCTGGCCACTGCAATTGCCTGTCATTAGGGCTACATTGTTGCTCTTCTAGCACCCCCAGTCTGAAGAAAAGGCTCATTTATACTGTGTAAAAAGGGGGTATCCTTCCCCAAATGTGAATATACAAATTTCTATTCAACTGGTCCTTACTGCCGGCCATATTGAGCTGTTCTGTGAACCATTAAAGGGGCCCCATGTAAAAGATAGTACACCACGATTTAACCTGTCGCAGATGACCAGTCTTTTTGAATTGCCGATGGACGCACAAGTTCAAGGTAGCGTTTATCAGTGAAGCTGAGCTTTATGATCTTCTAATGGCGCTTTAACAGTACATCTAAATCCACGCTGGTGCCGACAACACCTGGCCCCTAGCTGGCCAGATGATTAACCCCTGTTCTGAGGCTGAGGCCAGGGGTGTGTGTGTGTGTGTGTGCGTGTGCGTGCGTGTGTGTGTGTGCGAGACGTATCGCAGCAGTGAGGAGCAAGGCTGGGAGGTGACACACGAGTCCGAAACGCTCTCCGTCTAAAGAGGGCAGGCCGCTCCCACAGCCGGCTGCTATACGAGGTCACGACGGCGCGCGCCGGTGCTACGTCAACTGTCACCGGCGTCGTCGCCATCTCGGCCCCGACGAATGGAAATCGCAGACGTGAGAAAATATGCGCGATATCGTGACAGTGATCAAATAGGTTTCCCCGCCCCTGAAGTGAACCTTGTTTGTTTCTCGGGTTTACCCGGCCCTAATTGGATGATTGAATGTCGGAGGCGGAGCAGACCGTCGGGCGGGCCTTGCCTGGCGGGGTGAGCGCTCTGGAGAGTGACGTCTGATGCCCAAGCCCGCCGGCCGGGGCCCCCCCCCTGGGGAGCCTTGTCACTCTAACCAGCGGAGCCGTTCGCCCCTATCAGCGCGAGGCCCCCTCTCTCTGTCACTCACCCAGAAACCCAAACAACGGCCCCTTTCTCGCTCGCCTTATCGCGCCGCCCGACGGGGTCAGGGGGTCAGCGCCACCACACTGGGCATGCTCGGCCATTCACGTATTGATTTTGATTTGGACAGTTTGCGCGCGGGGCGGATAAAGGAACGGGAGGTCAAGATGGAGAGCGATAGAATTCTGAGCGCCCCCCCCCCCCCCCACCCCCACCTATTCTCCGCTCCCGGCCGAGCCGAAGGAGCCACATCTCCCTCCCCGGCCTCCCTGCCATTCAGCCCCATCGATCGAGGCTCCGGACCCCCCCCCCCACCCCAGGGGAGGTCCGGGCCCGCTAACACCTAGCCTCCTTTGTGGCGGGATCCACCGGTTCGGACTGACAGCGCTGATAACGTGCCCCCCCCCCTCTCCTCCCCCCTCCTGAATTGTCCTCAGCAGACACGCTGTTCACAATGTGTAACCTTTAGATAGGCGGCCAGACTCTAACCCCTCCGTCGCAGACTGCCATCACTGGAGGCGGGATCATCTCTGGCCCTCCAGCGCTCCGTCATCCCAACAACGGCCCCCAGCGATCGGGGAGGCCCCGCCTGGCCCTCCTCGGCTTTTTTCGGAGCTGGCGAGTGAACCGGAGGGATCTCTCCCCCCCCCCCCCCCCCCCCCCCCTGCGGTCACGGGGGTACATGCCGTAGTACCCGTTGTATTAACACGGGTACGCTTTCCGTGGTCGCCTTTGAGCACCGCCGATTGCGTTCGCGTCGGCGCTGCGTATGTCGGGCGCGTGGCCTGTAGCGCTCGAGCGCCGGTTTCAAAACTAGCCGAGTGCAGCCATTTTTTTTTCCGTAAGCGTTCCACTATACGTTCTACCCGTACCTCGCGCATAGCGACAAGCGGACCACCTCGAACGTCGTAACCCTGGGGGTCTCGGCCTCTCTAACCCGTGTCCCGTCTCTGACCCCCCCCCCCCCCCCCCCAGGGAGGAGAAGGAACGCTGGATCCGGGCCAAGTACGACCAGAAGCTGTTCCTGCTGGACCTGCCCCAGTCCGACGTGCCCCTGGGCCAGCAGCTGCTGCGCGCCGTGGTGGAGGACGACCTGCGGCTGGTGGTGCTGCTGCTCGCCCACGGCACCCGGGAGGAGGTGAACGAGACGTACGGCGACGGGGACGGACGCACCGCCCTGCACCTGTCCTGCGCCATGGCCAACGTGGTCATCACACAGCTGCTCATCTGGGTGAGGATGATGGAGGGTTTACCCCAAAAAAAGGAGGTGGGGGGGGGCGAGTTGTTACGGAAGGGGCGGAGTTAGGGTTGAGGTGAAAATCGTGAGGGAGCCGTATTCGTAGGGATGCACGATATATCGACAATCGTATCGGTATCGGACGATGTTAGTCATTTTTTAATATATCGGTATCGGTCCAATGTGCAAAAGAGGGCCGATGTGCACAACCGTTGTGTGTGTTGTTTTTGAGAGGAAGCAATGCGGTGAATCTATGATTTATTGGCTTTTCCAAAGGTTTTGGAGGTAAAGACAGTGTTTCCATGTGTTTTTCAGTATGTATAACATTTGATTATCATAGAAACGTGTTTTTATACAGATCATATCGACATCGGTAAATATCGCTTATCGGCCATGACAGCAATATAAACATGTTATCGGTATCGGCCAAAGTGTTCATATCGGTGCATCCCTAGTTATCCGGGGCCGCGTGTTGAATTGTACTAAAAATGTCCCTCCTGGCGCGTCTCCCTTCCCTTCGCAGTACGGCGTGGACGCCAAGAGCCGCGACGCCCGCGGCCAGACGCCCCTGTCCTACGCCCGGCGGGCGGGCAGCCAGGAGTGCTCGGACATCCTGCTGCAGCACGGCTGCCCCAACGACGCCGGCGGCCTGGCCAACGCCGCCACGCCCAACATGGGCCGCCGGAACCCCAACGTCAACAACAACAACGGCCAGTGCGAGCTGAACCGCAGCGTCAGCATTATGTAGGAGGAGGCGGAGGAGGAGCGGACGAGGAGCGGAGGAGGAGCGGAGGAGGAGCGGACGACTCCCGTCGACGGGCCCCGCTCTCCTCCTCTTCCTCTCTGCCTCGTACCGCACACTGGTGAAGGGGCGCCAGCGGCGGTGGACAGAACCCTGATATTTCATTCACTACGCACAGAGCGTGAGAGGTGAGGGCTGTCCGGCGGACGTCGTGCGTCGGTTGGGTCTTCACTTCGTCGGTCGTTATATTTCTTTGCGTTCGTCCGCATTGTCGTCACGGGGGCGGCATCTCTGTCGCCAGCGATGGCGATGAGCTTTAAGCGTTTTCTTATTGTTAAGCATCAACCAAACGGACGGCTCACACGACGCCGTTCACCTCTTCCTACGATAAGCATTCGTTTTATGCTTGAACGTTTTGTTTTTCGTGTCTTCCCCTCTTGAAGCCAAACTGTTTTTTTGTTTTCTTTTTTTGTTTTGTTTTTATTTTCCTCCAATCACGCTTCCATGCTGAAATGTAAACAAAAAAGAACAAAAAATAAGAAAACGTTGGGAACTGAACTGTCAAGTGGTACCACACAGTCACACACAAAGTAACTGTAATGTTAAAGTTTACAACTAAATCTATTTGACCTAGCGACTACGGCTCACGTGATTAGGAAGTACGAGTTAATTGTTGCCGTCAAACTCTTGACATGCCGTTCGTACAGAGGGGGAAAGCAGTTCTGGATGAAACGTGTAAAAGGTTGAAATACTTTACTCACAGGCAAGAGTTCAAATCATTTGACATAAAAGAGTTGATTGCACAATGCATTTTGGGGGGAAAAAGTGAGTAATTTGTTCTTCCACCCTTATCTTGGTCCTCTCGCAAATCATCCATGATTAGAAGGGAATAAAGTGGAATACTGTTTATGGCCATCGAGATGAGCGGCTTTGTAAAGATGCCTCTTCAATCAAAAATCATTCAAAGGAGTGATTGAAAGAGGGAAATTGTATCATTATGACATCTTTGTTGGAGTAATTTTCAGACAGATTAAAGTGTGTTGATAATTGTTTGACACAGACACGGTCACCTAGCCCCATTTTCCATCCACACGTGTAATGGAATATCTGTTCACCTCCTGTGGCCAAAGGTTCTGCATCTGTACTCACAATAGCATTTCTTATGTTGTTGCTGCTGTGCACTATGTGGTACTGTGTAGTGTGTGTGTGTGTGTGAACGTGAGGGTGTGAGGGCATTTCTGATTCTGGATACTATCGGGAGAAAAGGTAAACACCTACTGTTGTTTGACTTGAAGAGTGGGAACAAAAATCAGCTTTCTTGTACAGACCTGTAAAAAAATAGATCTTCTTCCTTCAACGTATCCTGAACTGTGTGGATTGTTGGGAGTCAATTAGAAACATTTCCTCTCCTTTTCTCAAACTTTAACCAACCAGCCACCCCCTCAGCCTAATTCAGGGGACTTAACCGAGTACGTTCGTGTCCGAGTGTTGAGATGATGCTCTGTTTGGAGATTATAAGGGTCAAGAAGGGATGAAGAGAAAAGTATAGACGACTTAACTCTCTGATAACTGTAGCTCTGATACATGTATATATCAGTACTTGGTCATTATAAACCAAGACCAGGGACATGGATAACAGGAATATTGATGTGGTATTGGCACATCCTTAGAGACATTTCTTTATTACCTTGTGCCATTTTGAGATAGTTTAAAGCCATGTTTACAGTGGCAGTGTTTATGTTTACAGAGCAAAGACTCTTTATATGAATCCGGTACATTGATCATATACATGGTTTTGTTTAATCTCTCAGTATTGTAGTTTATTTTTGAAGCTCTGACTAAATCAAGTTGTGGTCAGGACACCATTTGCCGTTGTCCCAGATTGGCCACAAATTCAACCAAATTAACCCTGATAGTCAACAGAGCTTGTAGATATGTAGCCTTAAGTTGCAATGGTACAATTGTTTCGGCCTTCTCTGGTGTACAGTACAATGGTGTGGACGGGAATTGGACCAACAATATATAACAACATATTTCAATAAATTTGCTAGAACATTTCAAGGCATGTCTGAAGAGAAGACCATGTCTTAGTGGAGTCAAAGGAGTAACTAGTATGACCCCCATAGGGTCACAACAACCTACTGTGTCATATCCCCCCTAGAAACTACTAGAAACGTAAGGAACTCGCCTAATAGTAACTCCTATTCTACACAATGCAAGTGTTTCCCTCCCCAAAGAAATGACATACTGTAAGTGTAAATATAAGTCGAATACTTCTACCACCAGACATGCTCCCGGTCAAACACATTGAAATGATTTTAGGTCTACAGTCACCATCCTTGACTTGTAAGCCCTATTTTGATATGTTGTTAAAAGTTTGTTCCTTGTTTTTAAGCATATTTTAGGTACTTCTGTTTGGTCTCAATGTATCTACATTATGTGACCGTTTGAGGTACTTTGTGTATAATGATGTACATTTGACATATTTATAATGCAGTATGTAAATATTGTTTTTTGTTTGTTTAATTTTCCTATTGTATTTTTTTTTCTCCTTTACATTCAGAGCGTGAAACAAGGCAAAGGCTAAAGAGTTACCTGTTGTGTGCTTGGACGCTTGGCTGATTGTTGACCTATTAATAAACACTCCAATAAAAACAATGTAGCCTTTCCTGGATCTGGGAAAATAACTGTGTGGAATGTGTCCCCGCATGACTCCGAGATAAACTTGGATTTGTTCCTCACACCGTAGCCAAAGTACAATCCTGCTTTATAATCTCTTTCTAAACAGACCCCTGCTTTGATATCACTTTCGTCTTACAGTACTGCCCTTCTCTAGCCCTTAGCCTCCGGGACAGCGTCTGTCCGCTGTGTGATAATGGAGTGAGTCAAGACGATGACCTGCCAAAGTACGCCAGGCCACAAGATTGACAGGTTTATCGGCGTCCGTCGGTGTGGAGAGCGGTGAATGGCTGTACCTCCGCCCACTCGTGTGCAGTGTCACACAGAAGCTGCGTACCGAGAAGTGACCCGTTGGTGTGGTTAAGAGGGCACCGGACCGTGCCAGAGGGCAGGGCTCAGACACTTCCTCTGCTGGTCTTTGGGGTAGGCAGGGGTTGCCCCCCCTCCCCCGCCCCGCCCCACACCACTTCCTGCTCGTTGTTCCCCCTACCGGCTCTGAAAGAGGATTAAGTTAAAGATCGGGGCTTAGTGTCGGGCAGCAGGGCCTGGTGGGGGGAAGTGAAAGGGCTCGCTGTCGAGAGGAGTCGACCTCACACTAATCCACTCCTTACTCTCCGCTAATCTTGTCTCGGCAAACACCCCCCTCGGGTCAAACACCCCCCCTCCAGTCAAACACCCCCCTTCCAGTCAAACACCCCCCCTCCAGTCAAACACCCCCCTTCCAGTCAAACACCCCCCTCCAGTTCTTCCTTTCTCTGTTTTCCCTCCTGTCTTTTATCGCCTGCCACTTTTTGTCTTGTCTACTTCCTTCCTCAGTGCCGATGGAGATGGACACACACACACACACACGTTACTTTTCTGTCCGAGGCCGGTCTTCATACTGCACCTTGGTAATAAGGTGCAAACCATGTCTCCGGCTTTCCTTTTGAAGACCAGTGAATGTAATGACTGTAATGCACATGTTGCCATGCCGTTATCGCCAGCAGGTTCTGCCATCCTCTTGGCAATAATACCACGTGATCAATATATAGTTTCAAAGGGACTAATATAACCCAAGCCCCATGTGCTACTGGGGAGGATGTGGCCGCAGGTCCCCAGTCTGTCTGATATTCCGTGGAGCTGGCTAAACCCAGAGGAGGGGGACTCGACCGCCCATTTCAGCTCAGATGAACGACCTCCCAAATTGCAGAGGTGGTCTCCTAGCCTGATGGATGGGTAAGCAAAGACCTGACGTGACCATATGTACAAAACATATCCATATTTGCATAAGATGTTGCAGGGCCTTCTCGCACTGAAGGCACATTTACCCCAAGCTACCTGTAGCAGGCAGTTGGCCCACTCACGCGTAGCCTACTGGGTCAAAGTAAAATAAAAAGTGCCTTGGTAGTCTAAGCATTTTCTCCCCTTTCTTCCTTCATGTTTGAAGTCTTTCGTTGCTTGATTTCTTTCCAAGCCTGTGTGAAATATCACTGCTTTTTGCTAACCTTTCCCCTTCGACAAGTATGTAGATTATTCATTCTCTGGCCCTCATGATAAGCCCTTAATATCCTGTCATCAAATTCCACTCGTAACGTGCCTAGTAGCCTAACACCTGTCCATCCAATTTCTACTCGTTTTCAGTCGGGTTTTCGGACTAATTCAAGTCAAAGTTTATTACGAGGAATGTCTCAAAGGACTAGTGTGTCCGGGACCTCACACACTGTCCCTGTTCAGCCCCCCCCGCCCCCGCCCCTGGATCCATGTCTCCACTCTAATTTCCATATCCTTGAACCTCTCGCTAATCAGCCGATCTCTGAACATCTCTCTCTCCCTCGCTCGCCCTCATGTCCCCGCTCCCTCCCCTCTCTAGCCTCGTGGCCCTCTCTAGCCCCCCCTCTCTATCTGCTGCAGCCTCTCCCTCCGTCCACTCATACCTCTCTCTCCTATCTCTCCCTCGGTCCTCTCATCCCTCTCCCCCCCCTCTCTCTGTCCACTCATCCCTCTCTCTCCTATCTCTCCCTCGGTCCACTCATCCCTCTCTCCCCCCCTCTCTCTCTGTCCACTCAGCCCTCTCTCTCCCTGTCCACTCATCCCTTTCCCCCCCTCTCTCTTCCTCTGTCCACTCATCCCTTTCCCCCCTCTCTCTCCCTCTGTCCACTCATCCCTTTCGCCCCCTCTCTCCCTCTGTCCACTCATCCCTCTCTTGCTTGCCTTTATGCCCCCCTCCCTCTCTCTCTCACACCCCTTCTCCCCCTCTCTCTCTCCCTACCCCCCCCCCCCCCACACACACACACACCCTTGGCTTGTGCGTGGTTCTCTGTTAATTTGCCTGAGAATGCATTAGCCGTAATGAAGGCTGAGGGCCAGGGAATCCTCCAGGGTTCCATTAATCATCCCCCCTCAGACAGGCAACCTTGATTACAAGTGGCAAGAAATTCATTAGAGCCAGGCCTCTGACAACTCTTATCTCCGCCACTAGATCTGACTCATTAGGCAGCCAAATTAAAGCTATGATGGCCCTGATGAAACTCATCGCTTGTTTATCTTGTGCGATTTGATGCATCTGCCCATACATCACTGCAGCCGCGGTGTCCGGCGGACCCTCCCAAGAAGTCAGGCCTGCTTCAGCCCTGTGCACACATGAGGGACACTATAGCTTTCTGTCCTGCTGGAGAAGGAAAACGCTGGTTTGCAACAGGAGAAGGGGAGGGATTCAGAAGAAAGTACAGCACATTATGTGTCAATAAAGGGTTATAGTGCCACATTGATTTAGATGATACTGCTCTGAGCTTATGGATAAGCAGTGAATTAGGGATATGGGTTTACTTACACAGCGTGACACTCGGAGTGAGAGCTCTGATATCTGCTGCAGCTGCTCCTCTGGTTGGACATGCTATTCATAATCTCATCTCAAAACAACAAGGTTGCTGGGTAGGCCTGAGTCATTGCTCTTAGTTGTGCATAAGCTCACCAAGACTGAAATAGCTACAGTATCACACCCTGGCGGTATGTCATCCACTCGACATCCCGTATTAGTCAGCTCTGGGACCATAATAACACTCATCACTTGTTCACAAGACCGTCCGTCCTTAAATCTCCATCTATGTGTCACAATCTTGATGCATGAGACGATAGCGGAATTCTGCAGTTGGTTTGTTTCAAAAGCTAACCACTGTAGAACAGTCAAATGATCGTTTCTACTGAATTTAGTTGATACTTAATAGCCGCTTACTCTCACTAAACACGTGTTTACGTCATGGAAAGTGAAATCTACAAATGTATAATAAAAAAATAAAAAACGGTAGGCTATAGCACTGATGTTTTCTCGACGAATGGAGGATGAATTTACACACGTAGCCTATAGTAGGCTAATGATAAAATGAAAGCGTGCATGGTGGAAGCCAAGCAGGCCAAGCACGTTCTCTGTAGTTTTAGGTGAGTTCCCGTCGCAATTGATGTCTTAAATCCGACAGTAAATAGCCTGCAAATGACAGAACAGGCCAGGCATAGAGGTGAGTATAAAGATAAAACAAGATAAGCTTATTATCTCGGAGTAAACATTTTCCCCGGTCGCCATGTGCACTTTTCAGATAGCAGCCTATACCTTTAGGCTACATCAACAGGTGTCTTGGCTAAGCCTCCTTGTTAAACATTTAGGCATATTCATTCAAGCTTTATTTATACTCGAAATTGCACTAAATAGTTACTCATTTGCAGTGTCGCTGTATAGCCTTACTAGGTAGGCAGCCTATACTATACTACTTTTATTAGCAAACTGTACATAGTGTTCAGAGAAGGAGACAGATCACTTCTCTTCATCTGAAATGTTTTGGTTTAGGGTTATTTGGAGGTGCTGCATGTGTGTGTTGCCGATATGAGCCCCACTTTGGCGCCATATCAAAGAGATCTTTCCGAGGCCACATCCGGCCATAGAGGAAGTCCGTCTCCCCTGTAGATATTTGGCAGTGCTGCTCGTGAGTTAGATGGAGCAGTGAGCACAGAAAAAAACTAACGAAAAACCTATGGGCATAAGACGTTAAAGAAGTGGAATACTGTTTTAAACATGAATATGGCTGATAAACACACGGACATTCTTATTTGGGTGTCCTGAACTCTAACTGAAGAGTGTAATTACGACCCTAATGATGATGACGTGGGTGGTGTTCGCACACACCTCTGTCAACACCTGTGTCAACTCTCTCACTCCATTAACACCTCTGCACTAGAACACACATGAAATATTTCGGGCACTTACATCAACTTCGACCTGCAAGGGAAGATTGAAACGTTTCAGTGAGAAAATTAGATTGCCTTCTATAACACCGTAAGAGCTATATAAGGCAATAATTTAATAAGGTTGTGTGTGAGTTAGTTGTGTGTGTTATTCAGCTAGTTGTATGTTGTAGCTTGATCTTTATGCTAAATTCAAAAGCAGGTGTTGCTTATTTGTTAATTTATTAGGCTACCTCGAGCAATGTCCTCAATAATTTAGAGCCAAGTTCTCCAAACAAGGATAATATGTAGCCTACATGCAATTTATTACTCCCTGTAGCCACGGTGTTCCTAAGCCTCTGCTTATTTAATCACAGTTAGTCTATGAAGATCAAGTTATTTTCATGATTTCATTTCAGGTCCTCTAAAGGAAGTAAGGCTAATGAAAATCGACCCTAGAGTCAAACATAAATGTGAAACTTTTACACACACACACACACACACACACACACACACACACACGCAAGCTTCCCAATCATCCTCTCTAACAGTGATTGATTGTGAAGTTCATTACAATGTGTTGGATATGACCATTCCAATGGGGATCCATCATTCCACCTTGAGACAACATGGCCTCCTAAAGAGAGATAAATGACTACCGCTGCGATTAACAAAAAGTGCTCCTCTCCCCCTTTCTCCTGACTGCTTTGTGGAAGTCTTCATTTTTTTCACGAAGAACTAAAGAGCTAAGTGCTGATAGGCATAAATGCAGCAGGGTTAAAGGCTATTTAACATTGTATCAGTCCACTTGACTACCCAAATCCTCTTGTGAGAGGAGAAATGTAGCCTTGTTTGTAGACCCATTAAAATAGTATGCTTATTATTTTAACTTGTCCAAAATGTAATTTTGAGATGTTGCTCTAAATATTGAAGTTGAGATATTTGGATATCTAAGTCATCTTATTTACTAAGCCATCACATTTTTAGCTGCCGTCTATTTTTTATCAAAGTAGCTATATAAGTAGTAGTAACCTAGTTGTAGTAGCCTATTGTTGCTGCTGCTGCTATTATTATTATTATTGATATCGTTTTTTATTGCAGTTATAGACTAAACGTTTTTTTAAATTTTTTACATAGGCTATATAGCCTATCTAATCCAGACAGAGGCAATTGCGTCAAATTACATTTCTCGAATAGGTCAACTCCATTAGCAATAAGTCCTCTTGCAGATTTATAGCTTTGATATAAATGAATTTATTAAGTCAATATACTTTACAGTTTTTCCTTGTTTGGTTACTTATTTCCTTCATATCGTTTTTCCACGAACAGCTGGCGAATACAGTTCCTACAATTTACTATCAAAATCAACTGTAGAAGGTACATGCAAAATGTGACCAACAAAACGTACCAAATACAATAGGTCAGAATAGCTTCACTGGGTGAGTGAGTAAAGCACATGCAATAAGTAACAGAACATTTAGGCCCTACATATAAATACTTAAAAAAGAGAAGAATTTTTACAATCGCATAGTGCCCATGAGTGTCACCTGACACATTATCATATTTACAGATTTACAAAAAATTAAATACAAATACAAAGCATAATGCTATACGACAATCCTCTGCGAGTGGAGTAGGCCATGTCCTCAATGCCGAGTTTACGCTATATTTGCTGATGCAAAAGTCTCACCTGACACAGATCAATGAATCCTTTTTTGTGCTTCATGCATTCAACAAACCGGCTGGGAACCAAATGTCATTTCCCCTCTTCAAGCTATCAGAATAGTTCATGGCCTGCTCCCTTGCTCAATTTGTTGATGTTGACTCCTCACGGCAAACCTGTTGACGTGCACTGGAATGGGTACAACAATTTTGGGATTTCTCACAGGTTCCCCGGACCTGTTATTGACGTTTCCGGCTTTGATCCTTTTCCACTTGGCCCTACGGTTCTGAAACCAAATCTTGACCTGAACCTCGCTCAGTTTAAGTGCATGTGCTATTTGAGAGCGCTCTGTGAGAGAAAGGTATTTTTTACAGTGAAATTCCTTCTCAAGTTCAAGTAGCTGTTCGCTAGTAAAGGCTGTTCGTCTCCTTCTGCTTTTTCCCGCTGAGCTTCCTGGTGGTAAGGGCTCCTGTGATCCAGGTTTAAGTTTGTTCTTTTGGGATAAAGAACTACAGTTGTTCCCGTCTGAGAAACTCTCGTTTTCGCTGTCGGCACAGCTGTCCTCTCTGTCACTGCAAACCGTGTCTGCCGATTTTAGGTCCAATTTCTCGTCATCTGAGCTGTACAACTTGGTCTCACCTGAAATGTAAAGAAAACAAAAATGCATTTTGGTTACAGTATTAACAGTTCACCTCACCTGTTTATGCCGTACAGGCATGTGCAATGATTGGTTTGGTTTTACCATCAATAGTAGCCTATAGCCTACTGTATGACATTTATGGAACAAACGACCCAGGAAATTAGACTAAATAAAACGGGCTGCTGAACCTAACAGTTTATACTGCTGTAGGCTATATTATACTCAAAATGCTGTCATTGATAACCTTTAGTCCACGGATATGGCACTACGCTACAGATTAAATAGGCTGCTTGTTGATTAGAACGGTTCATCTGTTAGGCCTACTTCTTATAGCCCATTCAAGTTGCACATGAAACAATGTAGCCTCTACTGGTACAATTTTAAAGTAGGTCCAATGTCAGAGCCTAGATGTTTGTTTCTATTCCAAAATTCCCAAATAGGCTATAGGACTGTTAAGAGTTATTGGAAACCCACCATATAACCTAGTCCAAAATTGCGATAGCCTGTTTCCACAAACTTTCGATAATTTCCCAAGTGATGATAATGGGCAAAAACAAAATTTATTGAGATGGAGATACGCACATTGGCCAACTAGTCTATTGTGCCAAAAGCAACGTAGAAACGTGATGCCAAATAGAGAGAGAGAGAGAGAGACAGAGAGAGAGAGAGAGCTTTACCTGAAAGTGTTTGAAAAGTTTCAGAGAAGTTGAGAAGGTCCGAGCCCTTTTCCCTTGCATGCAGTTCATCAGAGTGTGGGCTTGCTTGCCTCCTCGTTCCCGGGTCAGCGCTTAACCGAGGTCCGGGCAACTCTTGGGGTGGATAGAAACTGTCCGGAGCGTCCGAAAAACTTGGCAGTGTTGTTGTGAGTGCGACCATAGATGGCATCCCCTGTCCCAAACTCGCACAGAATGTGTTCGTAAGACGTCCAGCGAAAGAAGCCAACGGTGCTAGAGGAGGTATGCCAGATGGTAATGCTGAATGAGACAACGCTTGCGGAATCACCAAGGGTCTGTATGGCATGAACATAGGGTAGCCCGTATAGAGCAGGTGTCCCGGCCGAGGCTGCGGAGTTCCTATCAACGAGTCGATAGAAAACGCCGTCCCATGGACGCCTGGTCTCTGCATTTTGAGGAAAATATTGTCTTTTATGTCGAAAACAGCCAGGCTCCCTTCCGTCAATAAATCGCTTGGGCAGAAGGGTGAAGTTGTACGTCCTCCGCTGTGGTATTATCCTATGCCCAGCGTCTCCGAGACCTCCTCAGCTTACTGCGAGTTGACGCTTTCTTGTTTGGTGCCCACTCCCCCTGCCTATTTGTCACACACTGAGACATAAACACACACGCTCTCCCCATCTACCTCTCCCTCCTTCTCCCTCCACCCTCTCTCTCTCTCTCTCTTTCTCTCTCTCACTCTCTCGCTCCTGTGTGTGTGTGTGTGTGTGTGTGCGTGTGTGTGCGCGCGTATGTGCGTGTGTGTGTGTGTGTGTGTGTGTGAGAGAGAGAGAGAGAGAGAGAGAGACCATGGCTTATCGTGTGCAATACAAGAGGAATGAAAGGGGGTGTTTCCCTGGGGACTCATCCATCTTCCTCAAATTACGCTTCATTTCCTTATTCAGCTTCTGACTTTTTGGCCGCTTGAGAGGCGGTAGTTTCCCAGTGGAGACCAAATAGACGGGTCGCACCCCCAGCCCTCCGCCCTTTTTGGCCGGTCCACATGACTGGAAGCGGTGTGAGACTGTTTCAGCCCTTCCCCTTCTATAATCGTTGACCACACCAACCCAATCAGCTATTATTAATTTTGATTGATGATAAGTAATTACTTTGGATTCAAGGGACGACATAAAACTGCGGTGCTTTTGTGGAAATGTTGGGACGGATGGCATCGGAGTCGGGAGGGAGGAGAGGCAGATGTTTCTCCTCTCCTGAGAGAGAAAAGCTTTTCTATTCTGCGAGATAAAACAATGCATTTGGCCTTAGAAAAGTGCGGCAACAATTATTCCCTGGAGAGAGATATTCTGTGCAAAATTAGATTAGGCATTTATGCGAGGTCAACGGCAAGTCGGCAGGGCGCAGTCAGTTGCACAATTTTGAGTGACTCAACTTTTTTGAAAGTTTTGAAATCAAGACGAGTGTATTTAGACGTTAAAATATACTTTTCTGATTAAGAATGTGTGTGCTTTATAATTTCTACATCCTTCCTCCATGTTCTATATGTCCGTGCGAAAACAACGAAGGGAAGAAAACAGTATCTTCTCCTTTGAGTGTTGATTTAATCGGAGATCATTTTACCGTTTAAATGCCAATCCGTACTGATGATGATTAGCCCCTATTGAGTCCTGGGGGCGCGGGCACTCCAACTGGCCTTCTGATTGCATGAAGACATAAACATATCACCACCGACTCTGATTAGCAATGGATGGCCAGGCGATGCTAATTATTCTTATAATTGCAAATGACTCCATTCAACAGAACCTCTCTTTGATCTATTGAAACCAGATAGCTGTCCCCTCCCGCGCTCTTCTCCTCTTTCACTGAACTTTATTTCTAAACGCAGTCTGCAATAACATCCACCCTTTACTTTTAATAGACAATTTTATAAAATGCTTAGTATTTTAATATTTTAGTATACATTTTAGTATAAATACATAGTAGGCCTATGTCTCTCTTTTAGTGATTTCTGTAATGATCGTTATTATTATCATCATCATTATGCCTATGTAGCCTAGTTATTGTCATAATAATTACCATCAATACCATTATCAATAGGCTATAATAATTACTATACTCGTTTAATAATGACAATTACAATTACATGACCCTTATTATTACAATAATAATAATAATAATAATAAAGATAATAACAACAATAAAAATGCTAACAATAATAAGAATAAGAATAAGACTTTTATTGTTATTATTTTGAGATGATTCTTATTCATCTTATTATTGTTATTATTAATATTATTGTTGTTATTATTATTATTATTATTACTATACTGCTACCCTATTACTATAGCTGTAGCATTGCTTTATCTAAAGCATTTTGGTAGATTGTTTGTTCAAAGTTGATATGGTCATAAGCTCATTGTTTGCCAGAAGCTGAGAAGCTCTTCCAGGAGACTGTGACAGGTTCATTACCCTAGTCAGCTTATTGTCTCCGTGTCACAACCTTTTGTTACAGGATCACCACTCCTCTCCAAAGGGCTAGTTGGTATTCAAAGCCTCATTTTGATTCAATGCAATGATTTAGACCCTGCATATGGCCCGACATGACTACCCAATTCCATAATAACGATATATATTGTACAGAGTCAGGAATTTATTCTTTATAATTTAATTGCCTGTAGGCCTATATGAAGGCCTAATCATTAAATGTTTGAATAGCCTACCGTTTTGCTTCAAGTGTATTCTCCTGTATAATACTATAATTATTGAGCACTTTATTAATAATCAATCTGCTGCCATTTAATGTGTACATTGTTTATTTATTTATTTTGACGGGATATGCTTAGACATTGAACACTTAGGCCTACAATAAACATATCTTTAGCTTCATAATCCAAAGGCTATTAATTGGCCATCTGGGAACAGTTTAAAAACATTACAGTAAAAATATATGTTTAGTGTGGAATATCAATTATTCAACCATACTCGTCTTAAACATTCTGCAAATTATTGCATTTTCTCAAGACAAGTGTTCTCTATGTTCAACACAGGCTATAACAATTGCTTCATCAATATTGCAGCCCAACCGGCCTTAATATATGCACATTTAAAGTGGCAGTGGAAGCATCAATGTAAAAACTAAAACAATTCTAGGTGGAAAAATAAATACAATACTGTAGGCCTAGCAGCCCAAACGAGAGATTCAAAGGTCTGATGAAGTGCTTTCACTACTCATTTGTCATTTCAAGACCACAGCGCCCCCTTGTGGTGCCAATTGGTTTCATGGCTCTGCGTGGAAAATAATAGGAATAGAAATTTGGATAACTATGACATACAGTACAAACATATACTGATCAATTATCCACTAGATGTGATGGGGTGATAGTTAATAATTGCTTTCAGTGTTATTATATGTCTTGTGTCTAATGTGTGCTGTGGTGATAGCCTACTCTTTATTTGTAAGACTACCTCACTCTCACCTCATCATGTTAATAGCATCCAGATTGGGAGAGGTGAAAAGGGGGGAAAAAAAGTATTTGACCGCTCCGTCATCCGTGTCCGACTCTCTGAAGGAGACTGGTGCTGCGTCTCAGTGGACGTAGCCTCTGGACTCCAGGAGCAGATAGTTCTTGAGGAAGGTGGGCAGGTTCAGTTCAGGGACTACATTGGGCACGCGACCCTGCAGGAAGGTCCTGAACCTCCAACGGGCCAGGTGTTGGAGGGAGCGAGGCGTGTTGGTCAGGGAGAACAGGGACTCGTAGAAGTCCTTGTGTTCCTGAGGGGGAAGGGGTTTGGGGGGATACAGGATAAGAGCCGCCATGAATATATAGAATACATGTGTGCAGTAGCTTAAGACTGTGGAACCCGCCCACTTCACATGCAGAAAACTACTAGGTTATTTATTTCCTGTATGCCCGCTACTTCAGTATAGACTGAGTCATGGAAGGAACCGTAGTACTGATGCGGTTCTACCGTACAGTATGTGTAATATCTAATGATCTAAGAGCTCACCTTGAAGACCTCGGGGGGAACAGCCTCCACCCATGCGTCTGTGATTTTGAGGCGATCATATGCATTTAGAAGAACCTCAATGGTGCCTGGAGAGCCACAGCAGTGTTTCAGAACCTGGAAGATCAGTTTACAATCTGTCAAATTCCCATCCATGTTTACGTTTGAAGCTTTTAAGGCCATAGTATATAAAGTAATTAAACACTTGAATTAAGTTACAAATGAAATGAACAGATTGGTCTACCCTCCAGGGGTTTAACTGGAAATTATGCAATTAGTGCTAATTAATCTCCTATTAACACATGCCTAATTAGGAGTCAGGCATTTTGTCTAGAGCATGTGAGTTCAGCGAGTAGTCGAATAGTTTATTTCCAACAGAGAGTGCTTCACAGTCATGTGGCGTCAAAGTAAGGAAGCAAAAACGAGTCAAACTGTGCAGCAGCACATTAAATGTGAATATAAATCAATCAGCACATACGATCTCTCATGAACTCTGCGTCACCGGCTGTCTTTGAAGAACCGGGCTGATTCACCACCGTCGACCGCGTGAACATATCTACCGAGAATCCCCGAACGCGCGCTTGAGCGTCTTCGCCTGTGGGGGACTTACCTTGGGCAGGGCTCCCGGCCACACGCGAATGGAGCCGTGGTTGAGCAGCGAGCGCACCACCCTCTCGGGCCCGTGGGCCACCTTGTAGCACACCACCTTGAGGATGTTGTGCATGGGGGCGTCTCCGCCGTAGTCCATGGTGTGGACGCAGGCGCCGCGCGCCAGCAGGAGGTCCACCACCTCCGGGTTGGCGCTCTTACAGGCCATGTGCAGCGGGGACTGGTTGTCCCGGTCGCCGGCGTGCACGTCGGCCCCGGCTTCCAGCAGCAGCTGGCACACCCGCCGGTAGCGGTCCAGGTCGTGCGGCCCCTGGGGACCGGAGCAGGCGGCGTTGAGCGGCGTGAGGCCCTCGTTGTTCCGCTTGTCCAGGGCGGCGCCGTGGCGCAGGTACAGCTCCGTGTGCCCCGGGAGGCCGTTCCGGGCCGCCACGTGCAGGGGCGTGTCCTCCTCGTCCAGGCTCCGCCCGTTGATTGCGGCGCCGAACTGCAGCAGGTGTTTGGCGCACCTGTCGACAGGCAGGGCCCAACCGATAGAATCACAGTAAGCGCCGTTACACACTATAAAAGTATGCATGAATGTATACTTACAAAAGTGGTGTTAAACACTACTTACTCTAGGGACTCTGGGGTGGTGCACAGGTGGAGGGGCATGTCTCCGTCGTCGCTCACGGCGTTGGCGTCGGCGCCGTAGGACAGCAGCAGCTTGACGCACTCGGGCTGGCAGCTCTCGCTTGCCTCGTGGAGGGCGGTGGCGCCGCCGGGAGACAGGTCCACGCTGGCGCCGCGCAGCAGCAGGTGCCTCAGGCAGTCGGTGAAGCCCCTGCCCGCCGTGACGTGGAGCGGCGTGGTCAGCTCCTGCTCGTAGGTCAGCGACCACAGTCCTGCAGGGGTAGGAGGGCGGACAGCAGCGTATTGGTCACTTACCTCTCTGACCACGCCTTTGCGTCTCAGGCCGACGTTCACCATACGGGGCGAACGGGCCATCCTGGTTACATGTGGGCGTGGCATGACCGTTAGGCGATGCACAATAAACACCGGTCAGTCACATCTGTAGCCTTTGGGTCAGAGTAACCGTGTCACACACTAGAATTGATCAACGCTACATTGACATCAATCAAAGCGGTCAACGACCTACTCAGCCCTCTATAGTTGAATCGGAAGTTTTTCCACTCTTCGATGTTGCTGGTATCGTAGATGGCGTCAACGAGGTGGGCGTACTCGGGGTCATCCATGATGCTAATTAGGGTCAGGTCATCGCCCACCAGGAGACCGTTCCAGAACTGCAGGACGCAGCCCGTCGCCTGCGCCGTAGCGATCACATCGTTGCGGTACGCTTTCTTCTTATTGTGCCACTTGAGCTGTGCAGTCATGCGCCCAGGAAACGGACCCTTGCTCTCAGGCGGAAAACACTATCGCGTACGAAACCCGCCACCAACAGGTCTGTTTTTGTCTGACGCGTTCTGTAGCTGCGGCAGTGGCTGCTTCTCGCTGCTCCTGCAGGGGGGAACTGTCTGCTGTTATGATGCCTGTTCGTCCAGAGGGGGCTATTTCAGGGAGGCATGATGTTAGGCGATACTGCGTTTTGGATGGCCCAGAAACCTCTGCCAGTGGCGCAGTACCAAATTACCTCTGTCAGATATAATTCAACCCCCTCTTAACCCCCTTTGCCCACCTTGTTGTAATCTTTGGACAATGATCAATGTTTAAACCACAAGTAGCCCTTGTCTTTATATAGATATACAGTACAGTGAATGCAAACACACAGTTTTGTAATTTCAAAACAACAGAGGACACTGTCCATTGACTGAGAGTAACTACCTCTAGATGATACATGAATCTAAATAAGTCAAAAAAAAAAAGGAACACTGACACAGAAGTAACACTATTCAACAGTCAATTATAATTTCTCCATGAAAGGATTATGTGAATGCAGTTCATGTCCTTCTCTCTGACAGGAACACACAGCTGCTACTGTAAGTGAGCCAAAAGGCAATTTTGGGATTGAACGGTCATGTGGATAAGCGCATGACTAACAAGATGACCTCTTACTGGCCAATAGTTGTTGTGGACATGTGGTGGAATAGACCTGTAAATAATACACTCCACAAATCATTCATTGATACCCCAATGGTTGTTGTTCCATCTCAGAACTATTCAGAGACAGGAAACCATATGAGTCTGATTGGCCTCTTACAGTGGATATTGGACACATTTACTGTACAAATCCAATTTCTTCAATTTTAGGTGGAATGCTCTTTATGTATGTAGAGCACACAGACATCCCAGCTCTCACTGTGTCAGTTGTCTTCCCTGACTATTCCAGATGATCTTACCTTCCCCCCGGGCTTCCCAGCGCATGTCCCCTCCCTGCGGTTCGATGACCAGGCTCGTTCTGGCGCCCTTGGGGAAGACACGCCGCACGGCCTCCAGGTCCCCTGTGAAGAGAGCGTTCTGGATGACCAGATCATGGCAGACGACCGGGCATGCGGCAGGACACGATCCGGCCGGCCCCCTGCCCCCGGCCTCCTTCTTCAGCAGGTAACGGTTGACCTGACGGGTGGCCAGCTGCTTCTTGTAGCGGTGTCTCTCTAGCATGTCCTCGTCCAGCTGGAGGGAGCGCAGGGCGCTGGGCGTGAAGACGAAACTGTTCCGGGACATTCTCGACGACCGGCTTCTCTCACTCAAGAGAAAGGGTGAGTTAGTCTCTGCCTGTCTATGTGTATCTCTGTCTAACGTCCACGCTCGACCTCCTGCTTAGAGGCTTGTTTTGATATCTGATATGAGAGCCTCCCAGGGAAGGGGGGCTATTTTTACACCCCTCACGTGACCACCACTGTTACCCTCCAGCCTGGTGACAGCCATGTTATCACTGCCATAAGCCTGACCCAAAACCAGAAATGGTTGTAACAAATATACTGCAGTAGGTTAACTCTTTGACTTTAGATTGAGTCACAGCGCAACGTAGCCTATTATTCACACTGTATGACCACACCTTGACAGTGTGGTATCCAACGAAGTGCAAAGGGAAAAAATAATATCCCATTTAAATAACATGTGTAAACAGTGTTTATGTTGGGCATTTTCTTTATCTAGCTGTAGTTTAGTCTAAGATTTGGACCAGTGCCTAACAGATAAGGCAGATGGGATTCATTAAGGTCAAGGTCTCTCTGACCGGGGAGAGGGGGGGGGGGGGGGGGGGCTGACTGGATAGTCAACTAACATTGTAGCAGCTGGTGGCTCTTTGTCTAAAAAGTCATTGTGTCAAATGAATGCACAAACATTCCAAGTCATTCTTTCATTGATTTATGAATGTTGATAATTAACATTGTCAACATAAATAATAATACGTATACTTATAATAATACTTACCTTTCATACAAAAAATGCTGAAGTGATTTACATAAAAACAGACAAAATCAACATTAAAACAAAAAAGAAAATGGTCATGAAAATAATGGGGAACACTTTATATTAAGGTCCACTTATTAGGCATTAGTTAATAGGTAATAATGTCCTTATAAGATGCTTATTAGCATATGTATTTATAAGACATTTAGAAGTGTTAATAATAGCATTATAAATAAGACATTTGATAATGCTTTAGAATAACCATTTTAATACACTTTAATAAAATGAGTAGCTATGCATTTATAAACATGTTTCAAATGATTTTATGATGGTTTATATGTGTGTAATCATAAATCATAAATCATTTGTAAGGTATGTATGTATGCATGCATGTACGCACATATGTATGTTTGTGTGTGTGTGTGTATGGATGTAGTACTTATTTTTTGTTTGTTTGTCAAATGTGTGTACTATGTTATGTGTTGCATATGTGAGCTGTGTCGCAAGGCCAATTTCAGGATTGCTGACAATAAAGTTATATCGTATGGTATCGTATGTGATAATGGTCTTCTCACATTTAATATATCACTTACAGTATGAATGACTAATGAACCAGTTTTAAATGATTTACTAATTGTATAAGGTATGTGATAATGGTCTGCTCACCATTTAAGGTGGGATAGGTAGTTTGCGTTTGGCTATATTTGGTAAAATTGGCATAATATCCTTTCAGCTATCAGTAACAGAAGTGCTCTGAGAATAAACTTGGATCTCCGTGTTTACCGCTGCCTCTGTATTTTGGATTCAAAGAATGCACCGCGCCCGAATGTATTGACCAATCAGGGTCTCTATCTCGCCACACCGACCAGTCATATTTGGAGGGAGGGACTACATCATGATTGACAGGAGGGAGGGGTGGGTTCTTTTGAAAAAGATGACCAATCGGAGGCCTTGTTGACGTCAAACTACCTACCCCACCTTTAATGCATTGTGAATTCATAAATGCTAGCACATGTAGTAATACCTCAGTTGATGCTTAATCCAGGTCTTTAGAAACCATTTATCAATCATTAGTAAAGTGTTCTGCAAGTATCTAAAGCAGAAAATATCTATACTTTCTAGATATTTATATATGAGCCATTACTCAGGGACATACTATAGAAACCATAGTTATATGTAATAGTATTACAGCGTTGATACTGCGTGCTGGGTTGCCAGGTACTATTCTAGCTTCACCACTGTGAGATGAGCAGTAGCCAGCTAACGTTATACTTCCATGAATTAGCAGCATTATATATATTGGTTAGTGTGTGTGCGACTATAAAACGGCAGCTTTTCCGTCCACTTCCGCTCACTCTTTACAGCTAAACGTTTGGTAAAATGGCTGAGTTTCGTCATCCTATGTGTGATACGAATCTCAAAAGCTCAGTGACCGAAGAAGGAGCAAAAGTCAGATAGATATCGGAGATCTTATCACAGTATGACTGAAACACTGCATTCTCTGGCATTTTGGCAACCAATACGTTGTGTTGTTGCAGTTCTTATCTTTAGACACTAGATGGGGGAAATAATCCACATATAACATATTATACCTTTAAAGCCCCATTATGTAGCGGTCCAGTTTTGTGCACTTTAGCAGCCCCTAAAGGCCACTCGAGCCATTACAACCGCAGTAACATTGTCGTAAAACGCTGAGAGACGCCTGTTACGCCTCTCACGTGCATTTGTTGACAACTGACAAGCTGAGGAAAACGGAGTTTTCTGGCAAATTCGAAGAAGAGAGCTAAAGGTAAAGCAGAACGTTGATGCGAGAGAAAACCGTGGCTCGAAGTCAAAAGTTACATAGTGCAAATACAGGCCGCCGGACCCCTCTGTGGGAAAGGAAGAGGTGCTGTTCTCGCTATAATAATCCATCACACCAATAGATCGACTTTGAAACTGATATTTGAGATGAAGATGAAATCAACAACATACAGTAGTGGGGCTTTAAAGGACAATGCTCGTTTTTGACAACCTGGACCTTATTTACAACATATTATAAGACGTTTGACTCACCGAGATCACTTTGGTGTAGTTCGGAGGCCTGTAGAAGAAATGTAAAATCCAGCGCGAGCCAGTATATCCATGTAATGGCGGTGATCGGGGCAACGAGAATGCAGCTTCTAAAAATCTATTTTCTGCCGCGAAACGGTTGTTTTCATCAATCTGTCTGGATGAATCGCTAGTTGTGCTTACATAGAGCATAACTGTTGTGGTTTTCACATGCCATGATCTTTAGAAACGTCTTTCGAAACGAAATAGCTTCCTCACTTACTCCAGCACTAATGCGCACAGCGCGCAATCGTTGCTCCAGCACGCTGTGCGCATGCGTGCTGGAGCAAGTGAGGAAGCTATTTCGTGTCTAACGACGTTTCTAAAGATCATATTACAGAGGCATGGGAAATACCACAACAGGCCTATGCTCTCTATGTAAGCACAACTAGCAATTCATCCAGACAGATTGATGAAAACAACCGTTTCGCGGCAGAAAATAGATTTTTAGAAGCTGCATTCTCGTTGCCCCGATCACCGCCATTACATGGATATACTGTCTCGCGCTGGATTTTACATTTCTTCTACAGGCCTCCGAACTACACCAAAGTGATCTCGGTGAGTCAAAGTAAGTACCCTTGAGAACCAATGGCTCTTGAGCCCCGTGGCCCATAGGCCAGGAGCCTATCTCCTAATTCCTTTGTCTGAGGCAGCTAAATGATGCACAAGTACATCCCTGGACATGATGCTAGTATGTCGCAGGGACCTACCCCCAATCCAACCTTTGATGATGAGTGCCAAATAGGGAGGCATTGGGTACCATTTTTTATAGTCTTTGGTGTGACTTGGCTGGGGATCGAATCGCAAACCTACCAATCTCAGGGCAGGCATTCTAACCACAAGGTGGTTTGGAGCTGGTATATTCAAGTGTGCTGGTATATTGAAGTGAATGAGGCGTCGGTGGTATATCAGACTCAGACCAAAGCAACAGCATGCCATGGATAAGAGATCTTGGTCAGAGCATGGATGTATGTAAGCAGAAACACCCTGCATTTCAGAAATTTGCTACGACAATTTCTAGCGGATGGAAGGCACACGGTTGTTGTGCAATGTCTGACACAGGAGAGAAGAAAAGCATCTCAGAATTATTGAGAGGCTGCCAACCACCTCGACACTGCCAACCACCTTGACGCTGTCAACTGCCTTGATGGGCAGCCACCACCTACAGCTGCCGAAGTGGGCCCATTTCGGGCCCGGGCCCAAGCCCACCTGTCCAAGGTAGGTAATTAGCTATGTTAGCTAGCTAGCTAGGTAGTTCGCCCACACATTCATGATTATTCAGTATAGATAGATGGCCCTACATTGTTGGTATGGTTTACAAGATTTGATGAAACAACCTGTGACAATGAAGTCCAGTTCTGTAATAATAAGTAAATATAAATAATAATGAGAATCTATGTGTCCTTATCACTTGTGGTAGCATAACTTCATAACATTTGAGACTTTTTCCGTGAGCTGTGTTGCTGCCTACAGTAGCGAGCTAGCTAGCTACCTTTCTTGGTATTTTTGAAGCAAGTAGGTTTAAAACCATTTTAAATCATAATTATTAACTCCAGGAGCAGAAGTTGATACGTGATAGGCTGCAACCACTCACAAGATGGCGCCTCTGTCCCAAACATGCATGCAACATGGTGTAATGTCAACTTCACTTTCTCTTTTATTCAATGTATTTTGGTGGTTGTGAGCTCAGCAGTTATCACATAGCACCTCTGACATACATAACTTCTGATCCTGGAGTTATTATGATTTTAAATTGTTTTAAACCTAGGCTACTTTATTCTAACAGGCCAAGTAAGTTAGCTAGCTACAGTAGCTCTGCAGCAACAGCAAAATGGCGCAGGAATTGTAGTCATACATTTCTGAAATGCAGGGTGGCAGGTGAGGGCTCATTAATATGCCTAAAAAAGTGCTACCTGATTGGCCGGTGTTGCCGCTAATGTACATCCATGCTCTGACCAAGATCTCTTATCCATGGTGCTTTTGCTTTGGTCTGAGTCTGAGATAACCACGCCCATTCATTTGAATATAAGGACTGGAAATGTGGCATTGCATTATGAAATGTGGCATCATGAAATGAAAGTGCCCTGAAATAAATAAATGTGGCATTATGAAAAATGTCATTTTTAAATAAAAGCATATTTATTTATTAATTCATTTATATATTTATATTTACATGTATTTATATATGTATTGGCTCATTTATTTATTTCAGGATTTATTTCATAGCCAATTTTCAGTAATCAGATTACAGTTACTGACCTAATAAAAAAAGTGATTACTTTGAGTTATGTATGCACACGCCTGCTCCCTTTCATTTGGTTGAAATGTGCATGCAGTCTCTGCAGTCGTGGCTGGACTGACTGTTATGCCATCAGGGTTGAGATGTGCCAAGAGTGCTGGTATAGGATCAGATTTTCTTGTGTCTATTATGATCTAAGATGCAAAACTGATCTTAGATCAGCACTTCTATGATTCGGGTAAGGAATGATCTGTTTTTAGAAAGTAACTCAAAAGAGTTATTAGTAAAGTTATCTAATTACAATTGAGAGAACATAATCAGTAACTTTACTTGATTACTTCTATTAAGTAACTTGCCCAATACTGGTTATAAGACATTTATAAGCTATTAGTAGATAATGCTAATCGTGCACAAACCATTTGTATGCATTCGGAAATGATATTAAATAATTTATAACTATTTGTATAACGTTTACAAATTATGTATACATTATTTATAACGCATTGTACTTGATTTGTTCATCATTAAATTATGTTATTTACTGTGTAAGAACACATTGGTAAATGATTCGATTAATACCCCCGTGTCAGCTGTGGATGTTGTAGTATTTAGTTACCACACACACACACACATACACACAGACACACATCAGTCCACATCCGGCTTAGGCCTGGACCTGATGCTCTTAGCCTTTCTTGCCCTGAAAATGTAATTTAATGTAATTTATTGCTCTGTAAATGTTCTAAGCCGTTAGACAAATATATTCCAGGAGCTTGCTCCAGGTTGCCTGTTTTAATATCCGTGTTGCTTTTATGGCTCTGTGTGCTACTAACCCTGTTCTGCCTTCCCTCTCCCTAGTGCCTCTCTCTCTCCCTCCTATCTTCTAACCAGGTCCAGTGGATGCCCCACTGTCACTAGCAGACCTCCCTGAGTCCAATAGATACCCCTGTGTCTGCTGTGGATATCGTAGCATTTAGTTAACACACACACACATACACACAGACATACACCAGCCCACTTCTTTAGACCTGGGCCATAGCAAACACACACCAGTATTTGCCATGTCTCTCCTATGTTGTTTTTTAGCTTATCTTACTCTGAAAATTTAATTTAATGTAATTTATTGCTTTATAAATGTTCTTATCTGGTAGACAAACATACTCCAGGAGCTTGCTCGATCGCCTTGTTGAGAGGGGTCAGGGAAGAATTTTTACAGCTCACTTATCTGGCCCCCAGGTGATTACTGTTTTTTTGCTTCCGTCTGGAATATGTAAGGGTGAGTCGTATACCCACCTCCCTTGTTCTCTGTAAAGCGCATTGTGTTGCCTCTGGGTATGAAATGCGCTATACAAATAAAGCTTTGATTTATTGATTGATTGATTGATTGATTGATTGATTGATTTTACTAAAATATTTGATTAAAGCTACAGTTTGCATACAGAACATGTCACGGCCGTCTTGAGTTGCTTGGAGCACATACTTATTTGTCACAAAAAAGTGAAGCTTTGTTCTTTTATGAATTTACTATGGGCGTACTGAAAATGTGACCAAATCTGCTGGGTCAATGCAGATGTTTTGAAAAATGAATATGAAAAAAACTACCTCCATTTATTTGTAAATGTTTAACAAATGATTTATGAAACATTCTTAAAAGATATATTAATCATTTGCAGATGTTATTGTGTGCTCTAATCTAAAGTTAAGACTACTTATTATTTACAAATATGTTTGTTGTACTGTATGTATGGCTGAACAACTAGATGGTAATTCCCCTCTTCTTTGAGACGGTAATTATCTTTACCTCATCTCCCACACAACAATGCTTTCCCACACAACAATGCTTTCCCACACAACAATGCTTTCCCACACAACAATGCTTTCCCACACAACAATGCTGATGATAATTCTCAAGGCAGATGAAAATTCCCTTCGCCTCCTTTAATATAATCATGCAGTAAAAATACAGTTCTAAAAATAAAGAAATCAAGTGGAATACAACATTTTAAAAAGAAGTGAAGCATTAAGCAAGTGCCTAAGAGTTTCATTCCTGTATGAGGAAAGTCATAGCTAGTTAAAAGCTAAAGTGAACAGAAGGCTGTGTCCCTATCTTCTTCCGGTGTTACTGGCAGCCTCAAATAAACCAGCAGCAGATGATCAAAGTGTTCTTGAAGACAAGTAGTTAGTCATGTAGGTTAGTCATGTAGCTTGGTCCTTGCCCATTAATGGCTTTGTATATAAGGTGGACCTGATCAGGAAAAATAGAGTCTGCACACCAGAAATATGCTCCCAGGAATATTTAATTGACACAGAGGTGACGTTTGTAGCCCAAGCCCTTCTTCAGACTCCAGCTTGGTCCTCGCCCATTAATGGCTTTGTATATAAGGTGGACCTTAAAATCAACTTGAAGTGTTACTGGAAGCCAGTGCAGAGCAGCTAAGACTGGACTTATGTGCTCGCTCTGCTTGTTTATGGCTAATAGCCAAGCTGCAGAGTTTTGAATGAGCTGAAGTTCTTCAGGAGGCCAGTGAAAAGTACATTACAGTAATTGAGTCAGCTTTAGGAAAAAAAGGCATGAATCAGTTTTGGTTTATAAATTGTCATTTAGCTACTGTATATTTCTAAGGTGATTTTTTTTCATCCTTGTTAATGTGGGACTTGCATAGAGTTCCAGAATATTCACGTCATAATTATCTTCATCGGAATACTTGATTAATAGTTGATGCAGGTGAATTTGACTAAATAGTTAAGATTGAAGAATTTATGACCAGCAGAGCACATTTCCTTTGGAGCAGGTTGCCTTTCTGAATATATTTGTCACCATAGAAACAGGATGGAAGACTAGGGCTAGTAGGGATCTGTTGCTAGTGAGGGGGAGCCAATTTCAACCATTCTGCCCCCCCCCTCCCCAACCCCCTCCAATTAGGCTTTTACTTCCTCATAGAATTCATAATGTGTCATAAGGTACAACATGGCTGCCATTGTGCTTGGTCCTCGCCCATTAATGGCTTTGTATATAAGGTGGACCTTAAAATCAACTTGAAGTGTTACTGGAAGCCAGTGCAGAGCAGCTAAGACTGGACTAATGTGCTCGCTCTGCTTGTTTATGGTTGATAGCCGAGCTGCAGAGTTTTGAATGAGCTGAAGTGTCTGTTTTTTTTCTTTCTTCAGGAGGCCAGTGAAAAGTACATTACAGTAATTGAGTCAGCTTTAGAAAAAAAAGGAAAAAAGGCATGAATCAGTTTTGGTTTATAAATTGTCATTTAGCTACTGTATATTTCTAAGGTGATTTTTTTTCATCCTTGTTAATGTGGGACTTGAACTTTAGATCAGAATCTAAGAAGATACTACTTGTAACCTCAGGTAATGGCACAAATACATACATCATACAACAACTATTTAAATTCAAGTCTTACAGGAAATCACTGTAACTCAGTGAGGTTAGATGGTTTGCAAAATGACTGTTTTGCCTGGCATTTCTGCCTGGACCTTAATGGATATGGATCCCCTGCATCCGCATGGATCCTAGGTACATTAAGGACATTAGGCTGAACGAGTGGCCACCGCTGTTTCCTTCAACACCCACAGGGTAGTCTTATGATGGCGGAGGGACAGCAGACAATTAAGCCTCTTAAGCCTGCTCGCTGGGCATCTGACACACACATCTCTTTTGAAAGATGAACCTCTATTTTCCTGGACTGGTGATAATCTGTGCCTATCAGCACATCCTGCTCTCTTCCCCTGCAATGAGACCTCTGTAGATGATATGGCTTAGATGGATGTAAATTATATATTTTGCAACATGGAAAATGTTGCAAGTCTGAGTTTGATATGAGAGTTCTTGCAGATTCCAATTGTTTGTTGTCACACTTCATGTCGTCTTATCTATATGCATTTTGTTTTATGTTTTTTAGAGGGGGGATATTCTGTGGCTCGAACTAAACCTACCTGTGATGATATTTAGTCCTCTTTTTGGTTCCTTTTTTTCCCCACTTGAAAACACTCTCGGTTGCATCTCATCTGTACCTCTGCTACGCTGGTATGGAAATCAGGGGCATTTATTTCATGTTACAGTTTTGGTAATAGATGGCACATTAAACTGAAGGCGTGTAAGAGTTTCAACTTTGCAAACACACATTACTAGAGAGAGACTGGGAATATTGTTTTTGCTGCTGGAGTACATCCTTTTAAATGATATCCATAATGAGTTTATAATATGCATCTGGGCTACCTCCTCTCTACTTTGATGTCTTCCAAATGGCCCGGGTGTCATCAGCAAAACATGTAGGCACTTTCCCGCCTCATTGACTCCCAAATGTATTTTAAATATCATTCCTGGTAACGCAATTATTTAAAACGCTGAACTAAACACTTACTAATGGGGAAAAAGACAGTGACTTCGATAAATTCATTTCTCAAATGGTGGGCATTGTTTTTTTTTTTCCCCTCCATGAAGCGGGGACTATTGTCATTATATATATATTTAAAAAAATCCCAGCGGTAGCACCCTCCCCCCACTGCCCTTATAGCCCCCTGTGGACATGCTCAGTCTCTGGTCTCCTCATGTGCACCTCGAGCACTTTCTAGTAAGGTGGCTGTATTGTGGTCAAGCTTCTCTGGTGGTTAGTGTGTGGACATTGAAAACAGCTAATGAGTCCACGGCTCTTCATTTATGCAATTAGGCAATTAGTTCCCTCTGATTACACGCCTCTTAATGCTGTTTTGAGTACTATTGCACATGTAGTGATACAGTGGAAGTGATTAAACTATGCCCCTGACACACACACATGCATGCACGAGCACACACACACCCACGCATGCACGAGCACACACACACACACACACACACACACACACACACACACTCAAGCACACACACCACTGAGTAGTCATCTAATATCCACAGAACATAATGGAATTAATGTACAGAGCAGTTAGCTACCAGACTATGAATATCTTGTAGTTTTGTAATTGGATTTTGCAGTCAATTAAGGGTGTATTCTGGGACAAACCTGCATAGAGTTCCCGAATATTCACGTCATAATTCTCTTCATCGGAATACTTGATTAACAGTTGATGCAGGTGAATTTGACTAAATAGTTCAGATTGAAGAATTTATGACCAGCAGAGCACATTTCCTTTGGAGCAGGTTGCCTTTCTGAATAAATTTGTCACCATAGAAACAGGAAGACAGACTAGGGCTAGTAGGGATCTGTTGCTAGTGAGGGGGAGCCAATTTCAACCATTCTGCCCCCCCCCTCCCCAACCCCCCCCAATTAGGCTTTTACTTCCTCATAGAATTCATAATGTGTCATAAGGTACAACATGGCTGCCATTGTGTGCCATCTCTGAAAGCTCTTCTCTGTTGAGCTGTGGATCCCTCTGATGGCTGTATGACTTCCCATATCCGTGGCCCATCAAGTCCCTCAAATACGGCTTTACACAGAGACACTCCGCATACCAGTCCAGCCCTGCCTCATCACTTTGCTCCAAATCTTATGTGGGAACCCAAATGAATTTATAGAGCCTTGAATTGAATGGTAGCTCTGTGCCATTCCATGGTAGCATGATTACTCCTTCTCCTCCTCTAAAGCCCTAAACCTACTACCTATAATACATTGTCTGTCGTTGCAGATTCCAATTGTCTCCCCAGTGCACTGATCGCCACGCAAATAGCCCTCTGCTTCATTATGACAATTGAGAGGTTCATATTTCAACCTAATAGTCCTCCATAACTTTAACCATCTATCACAACCTCATTTCATTGCGAGTGCAGTTAATACGCGCTTCCCCACCAAGTGGAACATTTTCTAATGATGCACTCTCAACACCAAAACAAGGCCAGCCTGGGCTCTGCATCAGTCACTAATGCATTCTATCCATAATGTGTTTATAACACGCTCCCTTAAGGAGACAGAAATGACTACAGCTAGACACAGACTGCAGTGGGGATATACTGTATATATATGGAGAGAGCCTGATGCCACCACCAGTGGCAAATGGCCATGATAATCATGAGCAAAAACACTGGCATTAATGATGGTATCGCTCTCATGATAATATGTCTGTAGATGTAATACCCATTAGCAACATATCAGCGGCCATCAGAAATAGATACACCGAGGGAGACAGAGGTGGAGGGAGTCACATACAAGCACATTAGGACAGAATACTTGACTTTCTGGGTTGTTAAGAGGTTTGCGTTCTGGGTGATATAAACATGATCCTAATTTGGAAAGACCTCATCATTTTACCCCTCACACACAGATTGCATTCGCTGACTTCATTAGTGATATTATTCTGTAATCAAGGACTATTCAATGAACAATGACATTATGCTTAGACAAGATTTCCATTCAATTAGGACATGGCATAACGAGGCTCTGTAATGTTCATTCTCTTCTGCTATTGTGATGCAAATGTCAGCAGCTTAGAAATGCATACATTCAGTTTGACATTGATGTAACAGGTTCTATACATGTCAATGGCGTTTGAAGATGTACTGCCTTTAACTACACAGTTCAGAGGGGCACATTCCAGTAGGCCTAGTTCTCTTCCCCTTCACTTGAACAGATTGCATAAAAACTTCTGGAAGGGTTTCATATCTACTGACTGAACTAGAATTGACTAAGTATATTCTTACTGTAATAGGTAGTACTCTAAATTCTAGTCTTCAAGTGTTGTTGATAAGCTGTTTTGATATTTGCCTTCAGCACTAGATTATGCTCTTAGAACGCTTGTTTTTGAAAGGAGGTGGACTTGATTTCTGGCAAGTAGTAGTACCTTGGCTTTTCCTACATTACATGCCATTATTTTAAGTCACTTTGGATAAAAGTGTGAGCTAAATGTAAAAATGTAATGAATTGCTTTTAAGCTTATCGATAGCATCTGCATTATTGACACAAGGATGCTAATAGTGTTAGTAGATAGGATTAATGTAGTCCCATGTCTGAACTACATTTCAGGCCTATTCAATCCGGGAGCATCTGTAACCTAGGCTACTCAAACCCATTTTAGATGGCCTTAAATGGTGAGCCTATTCATTCAAGATACGAATTGCTTAATTCACAGAATGAATTGGCAAAGACAATGGTGCCACCAAGCGGTGAGAATTGAACATTGCCGCTAATATATTGTGGAGGCTTTATTTTAGGACGATAATCAAGCTTGAAAAAACACGGAGCAAATCAATGACAATGTGAACAAAACGTTGTGTGTATTTATTTACCCAAAAATAATAATGCAAAGCTTTTCTTTATCATTTCGAGCTGGTGTACTTAGTGACAGCTTTTGTCCCCTCGGACACAGCGTGCTTTGCCAGCTCTCCAGGTAACAGCAGCCGGACTGCGGTCTGCACCTCTCGGCTGGTGATGGTGGAGCGGTGGTTGTACTGGGTGAGGCGGGACGCTTCTGTGGCAATTCGCTCGAATACGTCGTTGACGAAGGAATTCATTATGCTCATGGCTTTGCTAGAGATGCCCGTATCAGGATGGACCTAAAAAGAGAGTTCTCGTGAAAACTCAATGGAGAAAGAATGGCCGTCTGGAAAGTGCATCATTTTGTCGCCGATAGCTGCCTCACCTGTTTCAAAACTTTGTAGATGTACACAGCGTAAGTTTCTCTTCTCTTGGCCTTTCTTTTCGCCTTTTTTTCGCCTGGTACCTTTCCTTTCTTCTTGGTTACATCATTACTCATTTTAGAAACTCGACAGAGACCTCGATAAGTTTGGATCAAGTAATGAGAATAAACCGGCTACAAATACTCGAAATTCCGCAGCACTATACTCGATGGTGTGTTAGAGCCACTATAAGGATAGAAGGATTCTAATGGCATCCCTCCCTACCTTATCCCCACCTGCTTTTAACTGTTCACTAATTAAGTCGCCCACGTGACGCTCGGGCACTTAATTGACAGTTAAACAAATTAAACTCTGGGGTGCGTCTTAATACTTTGCTCCTGTTTAATACAACTAGAGCCGCGGGGTAGGTTATTGCGCGCGATGGCACTACCAATTAAAAGCAACAAGGCTGCTCTTGGATGATTTTTATAATCTTTCCAGCAGCCTGGACTCCAGGCTCCCATATCCTTCATAGACCTGCACAGGCGCAGTCCACTTGGTGTCGCGCGAGCACTAGGCTTTTACCCATCTATTAGAATATGGAAGCAAATACTTCAGCTACTGTTACAGTTTCAATTAATCAAACTAGTACCTTTATGACTAGTACCTTCGTGGTCATTTGTACCATATAATGTACAGTACACAGTGCAGTAGGCTATATGATTTTAATCAGGTCTTTTGTCTTTTGAAATACATGCCCCCGCTTTCATTGCAAAAAGAATTTGCTTTCCTACCTGTCCATTAATCTAAAATGTTAAATCTTAAATGTTATTGCAGGAAGTCATCAAGATTCGTTACATGGACAAAGCACATATGTGGAAGGTAAGACACTGTATTTCGTTTCAGTTACAGTATAACAGTTCCAATCAAATGCCATGGGGCATATAATTAGCCTGGCTTCACCAGACCCAATTGGCAAAAAATGTGAAATGAAATAGAATGAGCGCACGTGATCAGACTGGCGAAGCCAGGCCAGCGTATAATATCCCAATCATTTAGAATAATTGTCAAAGATCTAAAATGATTTAATTTACTCCACCATTAGTTCCCAGCACCATTCTCTAGTACCAGAAATCTCTGGTCGTACAGTAACATTACTTTATAGGGCCATGCATTGGTTAAGACACACCAAGTAGATAACTGGAACCAGGCTCTATGAACAGTCTACCAGAGTACCGAGACCAAACTATAACTGAATGAGCACTAGAGGGACCTGTTTAATGAAGCCCCCAAAGACGAGTGGGCTTCTGCCAGGAATAACATCTTCATCATGCAAAATCATTGCCTTAATTTAGAAATGAGCTCATTTGTCAAAATCGTGAACAAGCTTATTTTACTCCTTCCACACACTTTTGGAGCCGGTATATTTTTTCATCAGTGGAGTGTTCCTAGAGCCATTAGAGCATTTAATTAGAAGCACCCCTCCCCAACCATGGCCATGCTCAACCCCTTCACAGCAGATTGTCATGCACACCCAGCGCAGGGTCATAGACCTTGTGCTCCCTCTAATTGTTCCTGGCCTTTCCTCTGCAAATATGCAGCATTCCGTCAGCAGTAGAATACAGATGAACACCGCTCTTATCGTCAACACATTTTCCTCCCAGGTCACTCACAGCCACCCCGCCCGCACATTCAGCTGCATACGAAGATTAGCAAGCATTAGTATGTATGAGATCACTTGACGTGAAGGCCATGTTTATTTCTGTTGGTTCACAGATAATCTGATGGTGTCTCACAAGGCAAGATAATCCGTACTTCCTTTGTTATGTGTGTGAAATGCCAGGGGATGTGTTGTGTACTGTATATCTGCTACCCCCACCCCTGTTAGCATCACAGATCAGCATCCAGAGCAGATCGGGGGCTCTCTCCATAGTGTTGTACCTGTAATGTGAGGATGACAGTCACAGCTAGTCAATTTCGAGACTGGTTGCAGTGGTTATTTGTAGGATGTTTGCCCTGTCTCATCACGCAAATGGAAACATCTTGACTTACTGCAGGTGGTGTCCTCATTCAAAGGTTTCTTGATAGCCTGCCAAGTTTGAATACATGCGCCAGGAAATCAGATTCATAGCACGGCTTCGCTTGACCATCGATTAAGATCGGCACCCTTTCCCCGATGAGCACTGATTCACATCAGCAACTTAAATAACCCTAACACTTTTCAATACAGATCACTGCAAAAAGAGTGAGTGGAGCAGTCTCTGTCATATGAAAGATAACACTATTCATTGCGTACCCCTGACTACTGTTGCTAAGGATTTATAGATGTCTGCCCGGTGTCCATGCCTGATTGGTTACAGGAAACTCGCCTTTCCTTATGCGTATGGATCTCAACTGATCATCACATATTGATTTGCTATACCGGTCAGTGTATTTCAAATGAATAATCTTTGTGTAGAACAGAACTTCAAGGAGGCCAAAACCATCGAATCAACAATTTATTGAGCATACCTAACACAGGGGACGAATCTCTAGGCAATACTGGTGTTCTAATGGAGGTGCCGAGCTTTTAACCTGGCTTCAGGCCAGGAATCACATGACTAACAAATTTGCATACAATGAATGCTCATTTAACACAGATATGGTCACAAAACGGTCAACTGATCTTCTTGAATGGTCTTTGCATCATGTGAGCTCTGCCCCCTGGACCCTAGGAGCTTCCTGAGTCCTCCTAGGATCACATTACAACTGTAGGCTACTCACTTCAGAGGTGACCATTAGGTCATGCTGACTCATAGACAAAAGCCATCTGTTGTCACCCACATGTTAAAACTCTAAATTAACACAGTTCCAACAAAAGTGAAGTTTATTCATTATTCTAATAAAATGATTACTACATGAGAGTAATACAGATGTGATTAATGTAATGCAGTATAATACAATATAAAAATGTACTACACCGGAGCAATTGTTCAAGGGCAGAGTGTACTGTATGGTGTCTTTCTGGATGTGAACATCTCTCCTACCATTATGGGCACCTGGCCCTCCACCCTGGCACTGCAACGTTTTGGGCATTGGGGAGCTGTCTCTGTCAACCCCTCTGTCACTTTTTGACACCGGTGCTCTCAAATTTCAGCTGTAAACCGTTTAAAAGTTCAGGAGCTCTGAGGCGACCCAGTCTGTTCTCTGTGGCTTACGCCAGATCCCTGCAAATTAAGGCCCGCAGTCTCTGCACAGTATATTGTCTGGGGTCTTACTTGTGCAGGGTTTTTCCTGCATAGAGGATTTTTTGCCGCCCACCAAAGAGATTTGAGCCAGAGCCAAAGGACAATCACCAGTGCCAAAATGCAAAACAATTGAGAATAAAAATTAGCGATTCCTACTGTAGCAATTCCAAATCCTCTCCAAATGTGTTTGATAGCTTGTTTCAAGTGTAGCCCATCCCTCTTTTTTGCATTGTCCATAGTTTGGACCACCAGTAATTGAGATAATTAATAAACAGGTTATCAGTATCTTAAACATTTTGTCTCCATTTTGTGTCAAGTCAGGAGATTTTCCGTTATTGTGAAAAGTGAGCTCAGTCAGAACAACAGCAAAGAATATAGGCCTGTATATGCTGGTAGGCTACTCAGCAAAAAACGGAGGTTTTCAACCAAAATGTGTGTTCATCATCCCCCAAAGACCCATTCAGAGCCAGGAAAAACCCTGTTGTGTATGTGTATATTACCTTATTGATTATGCATTTTTTTTCAGATGCCTGGCCCTTGAAACGGTTTAAGGGGGGTTCATAGCCACTGTCAGGGAGGTTTTCGTGGGTGTACGTTTGATTTAGATGATTGCAGATCTGAGCGTGGGGTGATTTGTCACCTGCAGATCAGTAGTATAAAGATCATGCCAGGAGACAGAGTACTGAAGCAACAAAAGTACAACACTAATGCACATGCAGGCAGATACTACTGCCACTTGCTGCAGATTAGGTACAGTAGGTAGGTAGGTATGTACATACTAGGTTGGTAGTACTTTATTGATCCCCAAGGGGAAATTACTGTGTCACAGCAGCAGTATGCAAGAAGCATAATCAAGTTGAAGTACACATTTAAATCAAAATTGACAGTACATACAAAATATACAAGAATCCAAATACAGAAGACAAATAAAACCATGAGCTACTGAACTGACTGGTCAGAAAGTTGTGTTTCATATGCATATCTGCATGCTTGTTATGTTCCAGGAAACCAAGCAGTTTAAATCTGGTTAACTAACCAATGAACCTTGCTCCATCTGTTCAAAGTCAAGTAAATCATCATTTCATCTAATCTATACTTAGCCCTTCAGCAATCCGCAGTAGAAATGGGATGTATAATGTTCTGCTCATCTCCCTCCTCCATTATTGAATTTGGAATAAAGGAATCTCTCTGGACTAGAATACAAGTAGCCTACTGTATGACATTGCATTTGTCACATTGTACCACTCCATAGTTCAGAGTTTGACACCACTGTTGAGAAGTGACAGAACTGTGGTTTCACTTGAACCGCTTATTGTCGTTTTGCTGTCATGCTCAAAAGCCAACATCAAGAGCATAGCACTTAGGAGAGAGGGGCTCAAATACACGTATTTCTCTTATTCACATTCACTGTGTTATGTATATCCAGTCCCGCAAGCCACACGAAAGCAAAACGTCTAGTTTTTTTGCATAATCATGTGCACAGTGTTAACTCCATCTTGCAAACAGAAATACTCCCAGTGGAACAAATTGTGAGCTGTTTGTATATTTTATGATTAAATACACAAACAGCTGTACCTGTGGCAGCCGAAAGGGGGGGACTATAAATTCGGTTTGTGAGTCTGTGTGTGTGTGTGTGTGTGTGTGTGTGTGTGTGTGTGTGCGCGTGTGCATGCGCGTGCGCATGTCACCCCATACTACTAGAATCCACCACCGGGATGTTTTTTTCCAGTCATTTTTCCACTGCCAAGTACATTTTGTTATTTACATTAAAAACTATGCTTGGTGTCCGGTAGACTCCTCGAGATGGACAAGCCATAAGATCAACGGATATTATGAGATTGTGGCGGGACATAATAGGAAATACCAGTTACTTGCATAACTGTCATTCTATGAGGGAGACGTAGCCCCTTAGCGGCTTCGCTCCTATTGGTATATCCCTCCGGCTTGAGAGAGAGAACTTGGGGATGCATCTTGCAGGTACAGTAAGCACGGACAAATGAGGAGGGCATCAACCAGACAGAAATGTCTCACACACCAACTCCCCTGAAAAGGGCAGTAGATGTTGCCACACCCCGAGTAGAGTGGGCATTGAGATCGGCTGGTGCCACCCGACCTGCTGACTGATAGGAAACGCTTAACCAGAGGGTGACTAAACACTGTCCCGTTAGCAGCACCCTCATGACAGACTGAGATAGCAGCAAACCTTGATGGTGGATGTTGCCTTGCAACACATGGGGTAGATCTGCCTGTCTGACACACCACATGACGGAAATCTGACCCTTGGCTGCGTGAAGCTTAGATGTAGATGAAGCACACAAGCCCATGATGGTGGCAATCGCCGTCACAGACAAACTGCGCTGCTCTAGTCTGAGCCTCTCAGGAGCCAAGCTCACAGAGGGAACCGCAGGGTCGGCAACGAGAGCACCAACCCCATGCAGTGCATCGTGACACGGGTATAAGCCACGGGCCTCCCACTACCACGGATGGAGATCCATCATCCAGATGGCTTTGGAGCTGTAAGGCGCTACCAACAAGATCGACAGCCTCTCCAGAGGCACGCGATCCAAGAACCCTGCCAACAGCTCCAGAAGGGGGGATGAAGGAGACCTCTCGGCCATGGGTCTTGCAAGCACGTCCACTCCCACGGATCGATTTTGGACCACCCATTCCCCAATTTGGTCATCACCAGGCGTCTCTCCCGTGGTCGGACAAAATTCCTTACAGAATTTCAGTATTAACTGAGCACTCGCCTTGGTTCCCCCCACTGCCTTTGGATCGGGCAGGTGGGCCATTGCGTCTTTCATGTCAACCATAGTCCATGGGCGGTGGACCAATATGGGTCCTGCTGCCTTGGAAACCTCGATCATGGGTAGTCTGAAGTCCATGGGGGTGTGGGCCAAAGGGGGTGAGCAGTCCGCGACCACCTTTCTCATCGGCCTCCTCCGATTTCCCATCACAGCTCACATGCACAGTTTCTGCCACAGTTGTTGATGTGTCTCAGGCTCTGATATAGATCTCAGAACCATTCAAGTGGTCTCTAGTTGTTTTGCCGGTTTTGGTTTGGTTTCGGGCTTCCTCTGGTTGTCCTTCTGTGAAGGTGCAGTTGGCTGTTGCGGTGGGTCTTCCAGGCCGCCCACAGCTCCGTCCTCGTTGTACCGGTCCGGGTCAGCTGGCGGTGGCACATATGGCGGCGGTGGCGGGGGGGCACCGTTGAGGTCAAGATCCACCTTAACACACTGAGACAAGGGTTGAGTCCTAGCTTTCCCTGCCTGTGTTCGTCTCTCCCTTTTGCTAGCCTCTTCTATCCACATGCTAAAAACTCTCTAATCTACCTGAATCTTGCCCTTCTTTTTATTACTTTTGTCTTCCTCAGCTTGCAATTTTTCTTTTAGTTGTTCTAACTGCCTCATACTAAAGATTCCATCTCTTGGGAATCCTAAATCTATCCATTTACTGTATTTAATTGTGCCAGACTCCTCTCACCATAATTCTTCTGCATGAAAAACATACAGTATTGGGAGACAAATTGTCTTTTCCAGGTGAACTGGTCTTACTGTCACACACACAATAAATTGCTTTTTTTCTATACAGACAATCCAATAATCCCTAATGTACTATATAGCACAACTAAAGTAGCATGTATTTTCCTTAAATGTACTTACTTCTGATCGATGAGTTAATTTTAGATGTATTAACTCTTCTGATCAAACAGTTAATTGTTATTGTAATAACTCCTTCTAATCAATTGGTTAATATAATTAATTTTCACTCTTTCATGAGAATCTGCATGTTCCCAGGTTACGCAATCCTACAGCTGGTTCCAAACCTATTATACTGTAAATCCGTCCTGGCCTTCCCCGAACATGTCGTTCCCTCGGGTCACGCACTGATTGAATGGGCAATATCTAGAAAACTATTGCGGCGATCTTCCCAGTCATGAACTTTTTAACACAGTACACGTCTGTATGTGTTCCGATTTCTCTAAAATCTGTTAAAATGTTGTTTAGGTGTGTCCTAGTTTCCACCTATCCCAACCAGAATCAATTATCATGCAAATTACTGTCTAAAGATCCACATTAGCCAAATTACAAAATGTCCCAGAATTCATACATTTATCAATTAGCCTGAACAATACTCTTGTCAAAAATCCACAATTTGTTATTTTCTGAAATGCGACAGTGAACAGTCCAGACTCCAGTCCTCCTCTCTTCTGATTTGGTCGGTGAGGTTTTGAGGTTGGTTACTCAAGATGATCGATCACTGTCAGCACAGAGTCCGTCCTGGTCACTTGTGCAATCCCACTTCTGACACCAAATTGTTGTGGAAACTCCTGTCGACAAAACAGGAGAGAGTGAATGCCAACGTTCTAAGTTCAACAAAGTTCATGACATGCAAGCAGCACAGTAGCCACATACAATACATACAAACAGCACAATAACATACAAACACCCCCAATAACCCGTCTCAAGAAGGGGACCATCAAACCTCAGTTGCTTCATGCACACAGCAGTCTGCAATGTGAGAAGTGGCAGCCCAGATCTGCGGTTACAGTCAACATTTATACTGTCAAAGAGAGCCACCTCGGCGCCTGGGCCTTTTCCCAGCCCTCGCTTCCCACCCCCCAGTCCAGATGGATTCCTGTTTTGTCGACAGATAGACTGGCATGGCTGGGGTGCGAGCAGAGACAGTTACAAAAACATCAAATTACAAAGTACACAGCATTCTTTCTCTAGCCAAGGTATGAGAGGCCAGTTCTGTGGCCTAAACAACAGACACTGTTAAAGAAATGTAACTAAGGTCTAATATGTTAAAGGAGTTCAGATAATATCTAATAATACATAATTTTCATTACACCGGTTACCACTCTCTGTAGGGCCTTGCGATCCTGAGAGCTGCTGTTCCCGTACCAGGGGGTGGTATTCCCAGTCAGGATGCTGTTGACCGTGTATGAGTAGAAGCTCCATCCCATCTGGTGGGACGCTCTGAATCTCCTCAGGTATCTGAGGTGGTCTGAGGTCTATGACGTGCTTTCCTCACCACAGTGTCCATGTGTGTTGACCATGTCAGGGCCGTGGTGATCTGGACGCCAAGGTACTTGAAGTTGTCCACTCTCTAGAGCGTAGTTCCTCTCCTGCTTCCTCCCAAAGTCCACCACGGTGGCTGTAGCTCAGTTGGTAGAGTGGGTTGTTCAATGATCGAAGGGTCAGCGGTTCGAATCCCAGCTCCGACTGTCCACATGTCGAAGTGTCCTTGAGCAAGACACCTAACCCCAAATTGCTCCCAATGAGCAGGTTAGCACCTTGCATGGCAGCTACCGCCATTGGTGTGTGAATGTGTGTGTGAATGGATGAATGAGAGGCCATTGTAAAGCGCTTTGTGCCGCTAAGGTGGAAAAGCGCTATATAAGTGCAGTCCATTTACCACCATATCCTTTGTCTTGCTGACGTTCACATGGAGGTTGTTTCCGCACATGGCTAAAACTACATTCTGCCTGGTGCAGGCCCACAAAAGTTGTACTTTCCTACTCATGCATATGCATTCATCGGAGGATCGAGGGAAAGGTGGGTGTAACACGCACAAAACGGGGAGGAGATGCCCATGGAGAGACTGATTAATATCCCGTCATATGTATGAAAACTGCGGGGTAAAAAGCGTGTCTGTTTTGCAGTGAGATTTCTCCGCCTTTGAACAGCAGGTGTAATCCAGTTCCGCATAACCCACCTACACATAATCATATCCCCTGTTAATTAAGATCATATCCCGTTAATTAAGAACATACAGTTTTTATGAACTGCGTGCATCGTTGGAGGGGGAAGGGAAATATTTATTCAATATTTTTGATAATCTGATATTTGTGCTACACAGATACAGTATTTATGAAGTCGCATAGCCCATTAACCAAATTTGTCTCAGATACATTTAATATTGTGTATTAAGGCCTGAAATTATCCAAAAGCAGTAAATTACAGTACGATTATAACATGGATTAAGACTGGAGCATTCACAATGCAGACATTAACTGCAGACATTAAATTACACCATTGCACCATTCAGGGATACCAGGTTTTGTAAATAATTGACTTTAAAAAAAGAATAGATGCCAGGGATAGCCTACAATGCCAAGTGCCAAACAAGATACATGGCTGATGTGATCATTGCGTAAAGGCAAAGACCAGCCTAAAATAGCCTATCACGTCAGTCCTCATAATTTAAAGCAGCCAATTACACAGAGGTAGCCTAATTATGGACAAAGCAAGACTGCATACTGCAGGTCGCTATATTTTCCCCGCCAGCCTGATCTCAGTTTGGGGCGGCTGTGGCTCAGTGGTAGAGCGGGTTGTCCAATGATTGTAGGGTCGGCGGTTCGAATCCTGCCTCCTCCTGTCTATTTGTCAAAGTGTCCTCGCGCGAGACACTGAACCCCAAATTGCTCCCAATGAGCAGGCAAGCACCTTGCATGGCAGCTGCCACCATTGGTGTGTGAATGCGTTTGTGAATGGATAAATAAAGAGTGGCCACTGTAAAGCGCTTTGGATAAAAGCGCCATATAAGTGCAGTCCATTTACCATTTACCATCTCGCAAGCTCACATTGTATTTCACTCCACAGATCAGTCTGGATATCAAATTCGAATCCACTCAAACCAAGATTGGTTTGTGCCAATCACAACCGTTTATCTGATATGGGGTGGGTTTAATAAGATGACGGAACAGAGGAGCGCCGTAGAGGCATTTTCGCTGATTGGTTATAGGTGTATCCAATTGTGTCCAGAGGCATTTTGATCTACGGCCGTTGGTAACGCCCCTTGGGAATCGGAAAGCAATTGTGAGTTTCAAGACCTTTCGCATTTTTGCAAATTGGGTCTGGCAAAGCCAGGCTATAGTTTAAAAAAATGTGTTGTTGACGGTTTGAAGAGTTCAAGTGACCTCTATATTTACCGACAAGTGACATTTTACTCTGGCTTATGGAGTAATTTAGCTGCAAACAAGTTTATAACTCTTTGAGTTATATATTGCACATAACACGAATAACACGTAAAACATTTAATATTAATATTCATTAAGAAAATATGATGTTTACATTCTATTCATTCATTCTATTACATGCATTGTGGGTAAAGGACAACAGGTTTACTATGTTTGTGAATTATTCATATGCAAACGTATACAATTTTGATAGCACTGCATATGGAGTGTGTTTTGCATATTAAACCGTGTGAGGTTTAATTATATGTTCCTGGAGATCAAGGCTCAGTTATGTTCGTGCAGCATCACAGCTAGATCTCATTGACGGACGCGGAACGATTCGTAATGATTTGCCTCTAGGTTTCTAACAGCTTTACACAGGAAAGGAGGGGGGTGGATCACATACTGTATCTCCTTCACCGCCCACGTGCAGCACAGCACCCAGCGAAGGGATGCATGCTGGGGTATTCTGCCAACACGCTCGCCACACGCTGGCTCGCATCGAGGAGAGGTGTTGCTTGGAAGCAGGGGGCTGGAGTGTCATTGCTTTTGTACCACAGCACTGCACTGTCGTTGAACGTTTCTTTGAAAAGGACGAGCTTGTAGCGTTCAATTTTGCTAAACTGCGTTGCTCTCAGCCATCCGCGGTCTGAAATAGTTCTCCATTGTTTACCGTTGCTATAGGCAACTTAACTTGCCCGTTGGTATATCGTGGTTATTGGCAGGGTTATGAATGCGTCTCGGCCAATCACAATGTGCGGTCGGAACTAGATTTTGTATAATTCCCTTTAAAGAGTATGGACCTTGGCTTAATGACCTTCTATGGCTCAAACCACTTCAAATAGCTGGTCAAGTGATGAAAGTAACTAACTCCTTAGTCACAAGTGTATAGAAATAATGAACGATAACACTGATGGGCTTGCAGATATGGTTCTCACTGAATGTTACTGTATTTTACTACTAATATTCTAGTGAGATTACAATAGCATTAATTGGAAGAAATGTCTTAAACCTTGCATTGTCAAGAGCAATGTAGTAGAAACAGCACAATGGAATATGGACTTGGATCAATACCAGACATAAAACAACCTCAGGCATCATGTTGTGTCTCCCTGAGTGAATGTTCTTCAAATTGCATTTCTAAGGTGGCAATATCCGTTTGACATCGCTTTCTGTGATAAGCTGACGCATGAGAAGGTATTTTTAGTATACGCCTGTCTCTCAATCGCATGTTACTGTAGTATTGTGGGTAATGGTTGCTATGGTGTGTGTGCGCTTGGCTACTAGGACAGCATATTGATTAACTCCTTCTGGGTTGCGGTCATATCCTTAGTAATTCACCTATTGTTATGATAATGAAGCTTCTCGGGCTAGCCAATGGGTTATAATCTTGTTTGCCGTTCAGGAGACGTGAAAGGGTTTGCCTTATAAATGTGGTGAACTTTTAACCCCAGTTAGAAGCGCAAGCCCATTAGTGGTCAAGCCTGAAACCCTGAATCACATTTGGTCAAGGATCCAACAGAGACAGATCCAGGGGCAGGCTTTCTGGCTAGAACAGGGACAAGCCCTGGGGAATCAGCCTGCCAATACTCCCTCAAATGTCAAAGAAATGAAACGGCGCCATTTAGTTCATCCTGTCACGAAACACAATACCTACACTGCTCTGAGCAGGAGATAAGCAATGCAATCAGCTCTGCATCATAATTCATCATCCATGTCACTGAGCTGTATGGAATAGAGTCTTCATACCACAGTATTATTACACATGTATTATTATGCAGTCGCACCACCGTACAGTCACTGATATTAATGTAAATGTGCAACCTGTGACACTCCTGTGTCAGTATGACAGCTAACACTTCGTGACAGGTGACAGACAGCTAGAGAGCAAACCCACAACACAGCTCCCCCCCCCCCCCCCCTCCTCCCGTGAGCACAGGCAAAGCAGCCATTCGGCAGTGGGATGGATCCAGACTACTAAAGAGCAAGGAGGGAGGAGAGAGAGAGAGAGAGGGGGGGGTGGGTGGGAGTGAGATAGAGAGAGAGTGAGAGAGAGAGAGAGAGAGAGAGAGAGCAGTGGTGGTGGAAGAGCAAGCAAGCTCGCAAAACATAGGGAGAGGCTCTAGACAGCAGAATATCAACCTGCATGTTGTGATCAGTGCTGTAACCGGAGGTGTCGAACAAGCTTCAAGCGGTTAGGCTCACGCCGGGGTGGTCGTCCAGCATCAAGAGGTGGGCTTCCACCGCTAATTGTGGATCAGCGCGAACGAGGAAGCGGAGCCCGCGGAGGCTGCAGAACGCCGGCTGTCAAGCCCAGCGGCAGTTAGGCGGGAGGTCCCTGACCACCACCACCACCCCCCCACCACCCACCCCCCCATCTCCCCCTCGTTTTCCTCCGGGGAGACCAGAGAAGACAGCCGCACAAAAAAAGGGAAGGTGCGAGGGACCAGTGAGCCATCTCTTTATCCCACCCCCCCCCCCCATTCACAAATCCACCGCATCCCATTATCACGGCAATGTAGAGGCGTTCGCTTTGCTTGGAGAGGAGGAAGGGTCCCGTTGACTCTCCGAGGCTTAGCCCCCCCCCCCCCACGCTCTCCGAAACGCCGGTCCTTTTCATCGTGACTCCCGTCCCCCCTCCGCCTTCTCCTTCACATCCCCAACCCCCCCCCCCCACCCCACCCCCCCACCCTCCCTTCCTCCCTCCCCAGCGTTTGTTCATTTCATTGTCCCTTTCACTCCACCCGAGACTCACAAGAGGCATTGGCTTTTCAGTAGAAGTGCGTGTCTGCGGGAGCTGTCATTGTGTTTGGCTTCTCCACACGCTAAAGACCGGGAGTGAGGGAGCAACAGAGGTAACGGAAGCGGACCCCGAAAGAAGCGCGGGAGGAGGAGGGGAGGGGGGGGTGGTGGGGGGTGACCCGGGACTACAGGAGCAACTGACACCCTCTGGAAGGTGAACTGTGACGAAAGAGGCATCGAAATAGGGACCGGCGGCCGTTTTAAGACAGCTGTTTAATTTATTTTTTCCGCGAGAAGGAACGGAGCCGCCGCGCCGAACGCCGACCGTTGGCTTCCTCCGTTCCTGTTGCTAAGCAAAGTCCCCCAAGCCGAAGTTCTCGTCGGGGAAAGGTGTGCTGCTCCGTCGCAACCATGAAGGGGGACTCAGAGGAGAGCATCGAGAGCATCAGGCCTTCCAACCTGCAAGCCTTCGCCAACATATCCACCCTTCACGGCATGAGCCACATCTTCGCCTACGGCCACATGACATTCAGACGGTTCCTCTGGACGCTCTCCTTCCTGGGCTCGCTGGGCTTACTGCTGCTGGTGTGCATGGACCGCGTGTCGTACTACTTTGAGTACCCCCACGTCACCAAGCTGGACGAGGTGGCCGCCCCTAACCTCACCTTCCCCGCGGTGACCTTCTGCAACCTTAACGAGTTCCGCTTCTCCAAGATCACCCGGAACGACCTGTATCACGTGGGGGAACTTTTGGCCCTCCTCAATTCTGAATACAAGATAGCCAACCCCCATCTGGCCGAGCCAGAGGTGCTGGCCGCCCTCAAGGATAAGGCCAACTTCCCGGCCAACTTCAAGCCCAAGCAGTTCAACATGACTGACTTCTACAACCGCACCGGCCATGATATCGGTGACATGCTCCTGCAGTGCACGTTCCGTGGGGAGGACTGCTACCCGGTGAACTTCAGCATTGTGAGTACCGGCGGTTTCAGTTGAGTCGTGTGTCATTATGTCCTCCCCAGACTGAACCATGGGGAATTTTCCAAATTATTCTGCAAGCTCTCAGCCTTGCTAGCGAGGTTTTATGGGCACACTAACTATTTATCCTGAACGAGACAAAAGTAAACACCGGGGTTCTATGTAATCCATTTGGTGTCCTCGGGGATCACAGAAGGCCGGCTGGAGGTAGACATTTCTTCACAGCTGTCATACCATTCCATTAAACCTGGGCTTTTATGTTTTTCTGGAATTTAGGAGAGGGCCTTATAACTCATTTGAGATTTGGTGCGTTGATCGTCTGCAGAAAGTTCAGCCAGATGCTTAATGTTTTTGTAGCCAGAATTGAAAACCTAGAATTGCATAGAATGTCCTACAGTACCTCTCACTCACTGGGTTTTAGCACAGGCTACCATGCTAGGAATTGGTTACTCAGACTACTAGGTTGGCCAGTAAAAGATAAGAAAGGCCAAGACAAAGATAAGAGATGTGTTGTTCTGACCAACATGTACTCTCAAGCCAGGGTCTTTCATGCGCCAACTGAAATGTCAACCATGTAAGGTCCAACCAATAGGTTCCTGCAATGTTTTGCTCATGAGGTACCATCCTCTGAGTGTGATAGTATTTGTGTCCAATGTCTGTTGCGAAACATTTAATGTAATGTTAATTTATTATTCATGGAAGCAGCTCTGTTATATGTGATACATATGTATGACAATAATTATCTAGTAATCATTAATCAGACAGTGGCAAGTTTGTAATCAATTTAAAATGCCAAATCATAACAGAGACATAGTAACAACACGTGAGACAGAGAGTAGTCTTATTTAGAGAAAAATATCCCTGAGAAGTCTTACATCTCTCTACAACCAATCGTTAATTCTACCTTTCTTTTCAATTTGGGCGAGTTCTGCTCTTGAACACCGAAATCTTCAAAGGAGTTTATTTTGATCCTCTGTGAATATAAGATTCTCCTCCAAGTAAGCTCATTAGAAAGCTAAAAGCCAAGTAATGTATCTCAGAGGATGAGTTGGCTAATCTACTGTCACTACCACTGCTCTGTTGTAATACCTGATATGAAGAACATGTTGAGACTGCCAGAGAAGATGTGTTTGGCTCTAATGGAAAGCTTCTACTTCTCACAGCTCCCACGATTAAAGCAGAACCAATTCACTTCTATTCTTATTTTTCTGCAAATCCTCAATGGAGATCTACAGTCAGCATTTTCTACAGGCTCACTGGCTTGATCATCACGCACTGCAGTCTGTCACATCCATTTGCTCCCTTAGGTGTAAGGGGAACCGTTTCAGGCTAGCCACATTCTTTTAGAGTTATTAAATGATTCAACTGGAACGCCTTTCCCTTGCTTTCAAGGCTCACCTTATTGGATTTTCCTTGCAATATTTGTGGATGAACTTGGCATCATATGCCTTCTAGAAGAATCGTCTGTACTGGTCTGTTCTACTTATTAGCGCCATCCCAATTGCATCACAGGCAGAATACATCAAGGAAATGAAAGAACAGCAAGGCAAGGCAAGTTTATTTGTATAGCACGTTTCAGCAACAAGGCAATTGAAAGTGCTTTACATGGGACATTAAAAGCCTCAAGACAAAGTGCAAGAAACACATAAAAGGTCATATAAAGTGAAATGTAAAAAAGGACATTTAAAACAAAATATAGGAAACTACAGCTCATCCTACCAGTGCAGCAGATGATGCTGTAGCACTCTTTCTATGAGAGTGATATGGTCAACAGCATGTAATTGTAGCCCAATATGTTGAAGCCTAGTTAAGCCTAGCTCATAAGCAGTTTGTCTTTCTATGTAATATACAGTACAGGTTCAATATTTGCAAGACAGAGTGAGACTTTCCATTTTGTTCCAACGGTAGAGATAATTTTAATAATAACATTATGAAATACCAGATGTTGTGAACCCTAGAAAAAGGGTTGGAGGGCACTCAAGCTCCTGCTGAAAATGTTGAAAAGTAACATAATGACTCAACAAGAGGTTGTATGAACACATTCATGTTCTGAATTTGGTCACACGAGTAGTTCTCATGTTAAACACCTGTCCTGTTCATCCAGACATCTTTTTGATGTTGCAGTGACAGACTTTGTCTTTGATATCAGTATGAACATACAGTATGATCAGGCTCATTTAATTCCTTCACCCCCAAATAATGTACTGTACCTGCTAAAACCATACATTAGCATAAGCATAGTTTCTTGTTCTTTTTTGCTTTTCTTTTCTTAAAAAAAACTTGTATTTTGTGTGCAATAGAATTTGTTGCCTGGCAACGGTCAACAGTTTGGAGAAGCTAATCAATCATGGGTAACTGCTGTTGTAAAGCTCGATTGAAAACATTTGCAATGTTTAAGAGCTGACTGAAGTAGACAACCCTGGAGCCTATCTTTTAGGATGCCGATTTCGTTACTCTCATTGAATATTGGATAGTGAATGACTGTACACTGTAGCACATACACCATCACCATATAGTGCTTTATATAGACAGACAGACATACAGACAGACGGGCTACTTTATTGATCCCCCAGGGGTAATTGTGGTTGTATGTTGTTAGATGAAGAAGGTGAAGCACTGCTACGCAATACTCCATTATACTCTCCCCCTGAGGGCACAGAGAAACGTTTGACAGAGGTAGGCAGCAAGCCAACAGTCCAATACCCATCTGGCTGACATCTGATCACAATTCATCTCTCACAACAACATCAGGACCCACCCTCTCACACACTAGGCAAAACGCAAAGTATCCTAGCCTGCGTATGAACCAGGATGGGTGCCGACCGAATCTGAAGGGTCCTATAGGCCCAAATGTGGGGTGGGGCTGTTCATTGGTTGACCGTGCTGACATGGGGTTTGATCAGTGTGCATAGTGACTTGTTATACACTGTACAGCCGCGCACTGCGTCAGTTTCAGGAGACAAATTGGTTTCTGGAGACATACTCTGCTTATTATGCTTAGTGTTATTGAGCTGAGAACCGCCATGACACCACGGTGCTGATCCCATTTCAGCTGGCCGTTCGCCATTCACTCTGAACAGGGAGTCTGGCTCATCGCTTTCAAAAGAAGCTCTTTGGCCCCTGAAATTGCCCCAGAATGCTTTGAGCCTGCTTGCTTTGCTTCAAAAATGTGTGCGTCCGTCAGAGCTTGGACAGAAGCCCGTGGGAAGCAAGTGTGGAGCCGCATGGACTCTCACAATCCTCGCAAGCCCCTGTGGCTTTGGTACCTGGTGATACTTGCTTGCTCAAGCAGTCCAAATTTTGGTTTCACACTGGACACATGCATTTGTGATTAACTCTGCTGACCACCACTAACATCGTTTACAATAAATCCAGTCAGTCGATGTATTTTACTGTATTACGTTCACTTGAAAATGGGGCTACATTCAAACCCATAAACATGTATTATGTTTTGCTTGCAATACCATACATTTTTTAATATAGTCTTATCAAATTAGTGAATCTGTATTCACTGGCAGTATACTATAACAGGAAGGGATACCACAAGAAATGTTCAATTATTCAAATTTCCTTTGGGAGGTGTAGGACAAAAGATTTACAATGCAAAGCATTATGGGAATGATGAGCTTTGACCTTGAGTGAGGAAAGAATTCTGGAGTGTGGTGAAGCTTGGAAATTCTTGTGTCCTTATTACAGGAAAAATAACTAATTAAACTACCAATTAAATAATACATTCATTTGCACAATTTCATATCAATTTCAACAATTTCTCCTCAGGAATAAACAAAGTAATTAACATGTTATCTATCATACCAGGGTTTATATATTAAACATGGCATAGAAAATAATCCCACATTAAGGTGACACTCACTGTGCAGTAAGGCCACTTATTTTCTCCATTTGTGTTTGCTCAATGGTAAGCTAAAGTATTGCTGTAAATAGTGAGCTTCCACTGTTGGAAAGCCTTGTCAGTTGTCAGACAGGTTTGGGCTTTTAATTACCTTCTCCGTAGTTAGAATGCCATTGTTAAAATCGTATTCAGCCTATCGTAGAACTGTATCTAAACCATGCATGGTAGAAAAGAAGATGGAGGATACAATAGGGCTGATACTAGCAATCATCAAGCAATTTAGAATGCTTCCATTTGAACTTGGATAACATAGCGGCACTTTCCAGCACTTGAAATTAATATGATCTCTGTCTAGGTGTGAACTACTGTATGCCTATGAAAATAGAACAGTAGTTTAGGCTCCCGATGTACTACAGTGCTGAGACAAGGCTGTTGTCGATATGTTATTGGCTAGCCATATTGAAGAGACCACGGCCAGGGTATGCAAAGAGTTTCTCCCTCACTGATGGACATGCCAGCTAGTGATCAAGAGGTTGATGATCATGATCTGATAGCTTGGATCTAACGCCCCAGTCTTAAATCTTGACAGGTCATGACAAGCCCCTCAAGGCTGCAGCTCTGTCTTTTTCTCACACATCTTTGTTCAAATCAGTATTCATTGGCGCGTTTTGCTGAGACGTGGTCCTCTTTTAAGAGCAGAATTGGCTTTCATCTCATTTTCTGGATGACAGTAGGTGTCGAGGGCTGGTGTGATGAGGCCTATTAATATGCCTCATTGAGTGTCTGGTGGATCTGCTCAATCCACAATTGAATGTCAACCTGAAAATCAATTCTGCCTCCAACATGTTCTGAATGTTTATTAATTCCCCTTAAACTTAGCCCAGAGAACCTCATAACACATTTGCACAGGTCTTTAAGAGTTGTAAGAACTTACCTCAATGCACCATCACGCACGCCCTCACACTCTCACACACAGCAATACTGTACAGGCAACAGGCAATACACACACAGGCAATACCGTACAAACAGACAGTCATTTCACTTGCTGCCGCCCTGATTGTGGCCTGTCTTGCATAATCATAAACGGTGCTGCGGATCCAAACTCATTTACATTCATAGGCTGCAGTACGACTGTAGGATCTCTGTCCCAGCAACAGGGCCTAAGATCACTGATTTAAATAACATCTCCTGGGTATGACTAAGGCTAACTAAGATCCATTCTGTGTCAATGAGAGGTAAAGTCATGTCGTTAAGCCTGTAGGATATTGCTGTGATTCAATATCGAGCTTTTTGTCAGATGTACTGGTAGTACTGTGCACTGTGAGGATAAGAGAGACGCCACTCTCTCCAATAAAGGGATGGTTTCCATGGAGAAGCTAGCTGTCACACACTGTCTATGATGCTCAGTGCCCCAGGCTGCATCTACGCGTTTGGCAACCCAGTTTAGCGATAGCACCATTGAGTTTAGGGTTAAGGAAGACCCTAACCTTAACCCTAACCCTAACCCTTAACCTTAACCTTAACCCTAACCCCAACCCCAACCCCAACCCTAACCCTAACCCTAACCCTAAACTCTATGGTGTTCTTGCTAAACTGGGTTGCGAAAAGTAATCTCGCCCCCAGGCTATTGTGATGTGGCTCTGCCGTGGTGCGGGTGGGGAGGGGGGGACTGTTTACGCTGACTAATATGGCCAGCTAAGCATTTTTTTGCATTTCATGAATATGTAAGATCCTTGTCTTCAAGGAGACACTGATACTGTATAGCAGAAGACAGAATGAACAGAGCTTTAAGGAGTTTTAGCTGTGGACAGTGAGGTCTAGTGGGTCCTGCTACACGCACAAGTTTTTTTTAGTATGCCCTGACGGGACATTTCTAGGCACCAGGAGGACCCTTGAGCAGTTACACTCCCCCAGCCAAAACGAACCTCCAACTCTGAGGCCTTGGGATACGACCGGAGCTACGTTTTGGCGCTCGAAATACAGTGCTGGATTTTAGTGTAATGGGCAGATTTTGGAGAAAAAAAAACTAGGCTTTTAGGAATAAGCTGTAACACTGTGTTCACTTCACATTATAAAAATCAAACAGGTGATTTATGAGTTTGAGCTATATAGTGGATATCTATCTTAATGGATAATATAACCTAGTTAATATCAACTTTGAAATAAAAATAACAGGAGTCACGAAGGGACAGTTGACGCACAGAGAGAAGGAGAGCAATACTGTCAGAGGCACAAACCTAAATTAAAGGAGAATTCCACCCTAGAACAACATTAGGCTCAACAACTAGACACCCACAAAACAATAAAGAACTAGAGGGGCTTGCCTCCCACCACCACCTCTCATGTTCTGTGCTCTCCTACTGGCTTTTTGAATTGGTTACTGTAGCATCACCTGTAGTTTCCTCTTTCTACTTGGCATCTTTCCTCTCCAATTTCCAAAATGCTGCTAGTTTTGTGAAGACTTCCCATTCACATTGATTAACAGCCAAGCAGAGCAGTAGTGGAGGGAGGAGTGGGCTGGTTCAGAGTCTGCAGACAGTAGTTTACAAGATGTACATTTGAGATGGGTGTTATACAGTTATACATGTTAAATCTATAGTTGAGATATAGTTTTCTATGAAGTCAATCATTTTAATGTGCAGACACTTTATTATCATCCACCTGAAAGTGTTTGCAGTTTACTTTGAATGCTTGAAGTTTACATTATCGTTTAAATGCAAGTTGAGACACTAGTCTATATTCGGACAGAAAAATTATGGTAGGTGGGCTCTAGCGTTCTACCCTTCCGGATCGAGCTGAAAAAGTAAATAGACACCAGCCTGTTGACAAGAGCATAATTGATCATGGCTGGATCATGGATGTATTATAAGAAGTGGATAAGGCATGCAAAGATGGCGGCCCATTCAATCCAATGAAAGTTGCTCAGTGGCGCATGAAGCAAGCCCCCATGGCCAGGAACAGCCAGTTTTTGACATAGTGGCCAAGCTCGGTATCGCAAGTGGCGCCAAGAACCTGAAACCTATGAGGAAACTGAAACCTAATGAATCATGGTCAAAATTTAATGGTGAGTTCCTTGGCCCATGTTGCACCCCTCCACCGAGTTTCATGCATATCGGGCCGGTATTTTTTGTTTAATCCTGTCCGCCTACAGACACACACACACACACACACACACACACACACACAGACAGACAGACAGGGGCGAAAACATTACCTTCCGCCCTGCGGGGCTTTGCCCCTGGGGCGGAGGGAAAAATGTGGTTTCCTTGACTATAGTTGCACTGCATAGCGCATGCTGTTGCTTTCACCGGTTCACGCTTTGAACCTGATTAAACCAAGACCGGACAGCGTGAATTGACGGTCAAACATTAGTTGCCCTCAAATAAACACAATCTAATACCTCGTCTCTGATTCATTAGTCCTCCATCCCAGCAATCAAAGATCTGGTGCCTAAATGGTAATTTTGTGAAATAATTTTCCAACAAATGTTCTAGATCTCCATTTTGGAAAGTGTGTGGATTGCTACCAGTAGCTAGCTAGCTAGACTAGCTAACGTGATTGTGATTGAGATTGACTGGCCTCGTGTCCTCAGGCTCTCCTCGGGTGATTCACAGCCAGCTGAATGGCTGGGCTATCATGACAAGTTTTGATTGGATAAACTGTCCCAATGTTAAAATGTCAATGGGAATTCTTATACTGTATAAGGCACTCGAAAGCAGGCATACCCTAGGCCCACTTTTAAGCATTTTGACAAATCACAGGTTAGGTTACACTACATCTCGACCGATGACATTTTTGATTTTTCATTTGCCTTGACTTCCCTAAGCCAGACGCCTTTTAGCTGGTCACAATGTTAAGTGAATGACGAGCTAGTTAGACCGCTGTCAATGGACCGTAACATGGCCTGTTTATTACACAGATAAGAATGAAGCGATAAGCCAGAATACACGATGCGGTTAAGTGAAAAACATTCAGAAAATCAATCTTTGTGCCTGCTTTCACTGAAAGAAGGCACAGAAATCAAGTTTTATAAGGTTTTGGATGGGTGTGGCAGGCTTATATTGACATATACAGTGTAGGAGAAAACGACTCTGGCTGTGGACCAATTAAACATTTGTACTCACAGATGTAAGATTGATAATGTTAAATACATGGGGACTAAGCTTGATAATGTTAACTCCATGGGGACTGGTGGAAAAGTAGCCTGGCTCCACAGTGACCCTGACATGGTGGAATTGGAGTCTAACCTCTGACTGGAAAAACAAACAAACAAACAGTACTGGTCATCACGTAGAGCGGTCGGCAGGGACGAGGTGGCCATCAGGAGCACCGGGAGTTTTCCCAGTGTCCTGGCGGCGCGCTAACTGGCTTGGCCTACAGGCGAGAAGTACCCCCCGCGAAAAGTACCCCCCCCCCCATCAACAAATCACCCGACAATAAGAATTGCCTTGCCGACAATTTATTTAAAAAAGCCCACTCATTTCACGTTTACAAAACTAAACTGAAAGTGTTCCATCTCACCGCATCGGCGCGTCGCAAGATCACTGGTCTGGGGCTACATTTCCCAGCCTGAATTATTTCCACAGTCCGGCCCTGGTGGTCGGTTGGGGTTGGCAAGGTCCCCGGTTCGATCCTGGCTTCCGGAGTGTGCAGAACACTGAATCCCAAAATCGCTCACGTGCGGCATGGTGGCGCAGTAACTAGTATTGGTGGACCAGACATGGTGGACGCTCCAGCCACTCGTGTGTGTGTGTGTGTGTGTGCGTGTGTGTGTGTGTGTGTGTGTCAGCATTGCTGCCTACAATGTGTGATGTGTGCATGTGTGACACATAAAGTTGTTTGTTTTGTTTTGTATGCAATTCAGTCCTAGAAATGGAAAACAATTCTTAAATGTTTGTTGGTTGTGCCCTTTTCCTAGACAGAAAATAGCTTTTCAATTATTTTTCCTTAATGGAATTTATCTCTGGGGTGGTAGCTGGCTCTAAGCTATTGTCTGGTTTAATTTCTGTTCTCGTCCTCCAATTAATTTTGTTTTCTTTGTGTGCTCAGTGTGCTCTGTCATGCCTTTTACCTTTGATTTGTCCCACAAGAACCATGCATGCTCACTGCAGTGATGAAAAGCTTAGGTTTGTAATTGAATGTAAAATCCATTCCATCACTGCAGTTTATAGAAGGATTTTATTCTGAGTGCAGTATGCAATGACCATTGAACTCCTGTGGGCGTTTATTAAACCAGATGATTCTGCTGTTGTGTCTCTCTGTTAGGAGAGGCGGTGATAAGAGGTTTTCTGATGACTCTTTTCTGCTGACTATAGTCACGTCTATTGTTGCTGTTCTTAAGCTATTCCCATCTCTAGGACACATATGGTCAAGACTCTAGCAGACCAGGTGCAAACAGTAAAAGCCAACTAAGGCACTAATGCAAACAGTGGATAAGAGTGTGAGACTGAGCTATGTATAGAATCCAGCCACACCGTGACTATAAAGCTAGCACAAACTCAATGCCATTTTGTCTGATCACACTGAGTACACTGTACTGTCTGTGATTGAACCGGGGTCTCGTATGCTAATGTACTCAATAAATCTGATTGAGTCTGATCTACGATTCGGTTCCGGCGCACTACTTCCTTCCTCTCTACATTTGAATCTTCCATACCAGAACTCCATCATTCATCAGGCGGTAAGAACTGTGAGTGCTCTTTCAAGCTGGATTCCAAACGCAGTCCCAGTCACGAGTCAGAGAGCACGCAGCGACAGGCTGACAGACACAAAGCTGTTGCAATCAAGCGAGACACACCAGCCTGCGACTAGAGTATGATGTCACCCCTTCACTGTCACAGTCGGTGTTTGTGTGCTGGAAGTGAACAGACCATCGCAGTTCCCCACAGAGTCGGTTCATTTCCTGACACCCTTTCTCTGAGGCTGCCGTTGCTGCCGTTTTTTCATCGGAACACATTAATTGTAGGAGACTACCATTTAATTTCTCTTTTAATTGAGCGTATCAAGCTATTTAGTAACACAAGGTACTCCTCGCATGGATTGTGGATATGAATATGGAGACTGTTAATGATGTTTTGGTTGGCGATCCAGAGTTTTGCTTTTGAAATATATCTGACACAAACTCTCACGATATGATAATCTGACAATATTTTGCCCTCAACACCGATTGTATCACAGTACAGTGATTCTACGATAATCGATACATTATAAGACAATTCCTCAATGATACAGCATAATATCTATATTAACTGAAGATAAAAAATACTACCATAAAGGCAAAATGCAGGAATTATGATTTTTATTCATTCACTGCAGCATTCGCTGGTTGTAGTGAACAATGGAACAAACAATACATTTCATATCTCTTACTGTTAGCTTAATGTCTCTTACAACATACAGTACACACATACTGACTGCAACTTGTCCATGTGTGCCTGCTATCAATCCAATATTAAATAAAGTACCAAAAGCCCAAACTGCCCAGAAAGCAAGAGTAAAAATGTTTAAAGGACTTGTTCGAAAAAATCACAATATTTGCCGATGTGTATCGATAGTTGTATCGCAAGTGGCCACGATACGATAATTGCGGTATTGATTTTTTGTCCCAGCCCTACACAAAACAGTGGACTACTACAGTACCTATTGCCTAACTTATTCACACCAGTAAAACAAATGTGAAAGTATCAGTCAGAGCAAATTACAGCAAAGAGACCGGCTTTAATAGAATGGTCTGTGGCTTGATTAGAAGGGTCTGTGGCTTTATTAGAAGGGCCTATGGCTAAGACTGAAATTTTAAAATCAACAGACATCCACATAATTATATATGTGTGTGTTGATGCACATGATACACACACACACACACACACACCCATACATCTCAGAGGACTGCAGTGCCTATGCTCTCTGAGAAGTTCTAATTCATTATTTATGATCTCCAATCAGTCGAGACAAAATGATCAACAAGCAGCGAAGTACAAAGCTTGCACTCTTATTCAGCCCATGATGTGTTGACGCCAGTCATAATGTGTTGACACATTTTCTGATTAAGCTTTACAGGAACATGCAAACCAAATAGGCTATAGTGGCAAAACAGTCCTACTCAACTGCCTACAGTTCACCATTGGAGCCATGCATCCCCCTGCTTATCTCACACCTTCAACCTTATTCCCAGCCATACTGTAGGTATTGTAAAAATAAAATGCTGGATCATGAATTCAAACAATAACAGGGCCTTGGCGTTTTGGCTTTTAATAAATCCAGATTAGCATTTTTTCTCCCAGCAGCATGTAGCTACTGATTTGAAATCTCATCCCATGGTACCGCTACGACAGGCCAGTCTGTTGCCATGGCAGTGTCTCCTGTGATGCATGTCGGGAATTATCAAGAGCTGCATTACTCTAGAGGTTTAGCACTACAGTATTACACACACGCACGCCCACACACACACACACACACACACACACACACACACACGCACGCACACACACCTGTCCTCGGTTGATCATTAGACGCTACAGCCGGCCCCTATTAGATAATAGCTGGTACCATATTAACTAGGGTCACTTCAACGGCAGTGCGATTCGTCTCCTCAGACCTCTCTCACATGGTCCTCTGTGTTCCTCTACTCTGTGCTCAGACCTAACCGCCCACAGACCCATGATGCACAGCTGCAACAGTCTGTCATTGCAACACTGATGGATCTGCGGTATTGCAGAGGATTTCCAAGTATGAAAGACGGCACTATCCATTAGCCTACTTTGATACAAATCAATATTTCAAAGGGCTAGCCTCGTGAGACCATTCTGATGTCGAGAGCTCACGCCGTTCCTCGCAAATCAGTGTGAATACTGTCGATAGAGGAAAAATTTGAGCCCCATCGGAAAACGATCTCGCCAATCAGCGTCGGCCCTGAGGAATTTGAAATACAAACCGCTACGCCGGGCGGGGTTATGACAGCGAGGAGCGGTTGAAGTTAGCGCGTGATAGACCTTTTCAGATTTTGTTTCAGATGGTTCATCCAATCACCTGCCGAGTATTCTTGAAAGTGCCCGTCCCTTTCCAAACAGTCTCCAACAGAGCGTTCCCAGATGGTTATGTGAAGCAAACCATCTGGAGCGTCTGGTTAACAAACAGCCATGAGGAATACCTGATACTTTTTGGTTGTTTTCACTAACAAGCTATTGTGAGGCAGTTTTGTGTTTGAAGCACCCATTGAGAATGGTATTGGATCTGAGTACTGTACCATTTATTCTGCTCCTCCTCTACACCATCCCTGCATGAAGGGTCTCTAGCTGTAATACTGTATTTGTGAAAAGATTAATGTGATGAAGTTCATTGTCGAGAGCAAATCTAATTAACTGTCAGACTCATTGACTCACTTATTTCCAGCTCGCTGCTCGTTTGACGATAAGCTAAAGCTATCTCCAGCGTTTGAATTAGTGGAAGCGATGCGTTCTCCCCATCCGGATTCGCGCACTGCTCGGATGGCGTTACGGCGGCACGTCAGACGGCGAAGGCCTTCCCCGAGTCCCCCGTATCCCGTTTGGCGTGCGATTCACCGATTCACAGCGGGACGCCTGTAACGAGTTCCGTTTTTTATTAGAGAAGCCTTTCCTGTCTCCATCTGCGCTCGGGAGGAAGACTTCCTCCCATTACCCAAACCTCCCCCGAGGCTCATTAAGGCTCTGAGACGCGAGGATACGAAATAATGGCTTCTTCGCAAGACACTTGAGCCTCAACACAGGTGCCTCGTGTTTGAAATGAAAGTGGCCAGGTCTTATCAAGGTGCTCTGCTGTCAGATGGGGGCTACTGTGAAGTCAGCGGCGTCACAGAATAGGCACTGTGTCTTCTCTATCTACTCTGTCTACTTCTAACAGTGTAGCTGCAGCCTGTGTGGTCTGGTTCACGGACATTTTAACTCCAAAGTGACCCAGTGTCATGTGGCTTATGTTGCTGAGACAGAATGAAATGCGACGCTGGGCTCCAGCCGTGCGAGTCTGCCTAGTCAAAGAGGGAAACAGACCCACTGCATTCAGCACCTGAGAAAGGCAAGCAGTGAAACAAGCTGTGTTGTTGTTGTTGAACTCGGAGGTACATTATGGTTATCTGCAATTTAAATGAGCTCACCTATGTTGTTTTAACCTGTGCATGGAGAGGAGGAGTGATGACTCATCCCTTTTTTACATTTTCTCCTTCTGTGCTTATCTCCAAGTCGGTGTGTGTGTGTGTGTGTGTGTGTGTCCTACAGCACAGTATGCTGCTGTCTCCTTCCTGCCTCCCCTCATCTCACTGGGTGACTGAACACTGCTGGTTTACTCCACGTCCGCTAGCAATGCACAGCTTTACTCAGTCTGTTTGGATCCCAAACATGTAAATCCCCCAGAATACGGTCTGATCTGAATAGTGTGTTAGTGTTCTGTGAAGAATGCTAATTGCAATTCTCCTTTGTGCACAAACTACTGTACATGTTTCACTTGTAAAATGATTAACTTGGGATGTGTCGTATCATGTTCACCAAAACAGGCCCTTCATAACTCTTGTTATATTACCACAGCAGACACAAATCGACCACTTGTAGCACCTTTGTTTTCAGTAAGAAAGCTTTTAAGTCTGTATTTTAGAAAAAAAAGATATTGAAAAATGACTGTTTAGCAGCCTGAGAATACAATGATTACAGAGATAATTTAGTGCTGCGCTTATGGTATTGTCTCTCCATTTAAAGTTCAACCAATGCAGCAATCGGATAATTAATGTCCCTTGGAAAGTTCAGCCATACCCAAGGGAATCTCTCCCCTCCCTGTAAATGCAGTTCTGTGTGTGTCTCTCTCTCTCTCTCTCTCTCTCTCTCTCTCTTCCCCCTCCCCCCCTCTGTCTTCCTATCTGCCAATATAGCCGATTAGGGCCCTCCACATATCACAGCCACAGGAGTGCACTCCTTCTTGAAGGCACTTTACACTGTTCTTGTTATTTAGAAACGACTGTTTTAAGTTGGCTGCTGGAGTTGTCCCTGATGGTTGGATCCAGGCCACTTGTTCCTACAGCAATCGTTTGATAATGTGCCTCTTTCATCCAGCACCCTTTGATACTCACACCGCTGATCCTCCTGTCTAAACGCCTCGGGCACGGCGGTTCGAGCAGGCCTAGTTTACAGTGTTAGGGCTCGGTCAGTGTTCAGCGATCGATGTTCAAGGTTGGGTCAAGGCCACGCCGTGCCAGAGAACTGCAGGAGCTCCACCGACGGCTCCGGAGCGGAGGAACCCGGGGCCGGAGCTCTCCTCCCGAGGACGGCGTTGGTGGGGAGGCTCTCGGCAGACCAAGCCAGTCTGTCCATGCCTGTGCTGACTCAGACGCGGCACATCTGCCGGCCCATCTCTCTCCATCTCCCCCCCGCATATAAATCGAGGTATCGCCTAACGCGTTTATTATCTGGCGCGTGGCCGACTGCCGTTTCCAACTTTTTCCGCGGCGACGTGCCAACGCTCATGGCGGGGGCGTGGTGGGGGGGGGGGGGGTGCGATGGTAGACGGGAGCTTTGAAGCAGTTCAGATGTGTCGAGCGTGAGTAACAGCCGAAGCTCGGCATCTGTGTTGATGACGTCATCACAAACTAACATTAGCTATGCTTTTTGATTTATTGTGTACACTCGACGCCTACTGTATATCATACAGTAGTAAATGATGACGCGAATGCGAATTCCTCTTACAACCCACGTCTGTCCTTAAGCGTTGGACAGTGGGAGTGCCGTCTGTACCACGTCTGTACCAAGCCAACATTATTAATCAGTCAAGATGCCAGGTACAGACAGCTCAGCCCACTGCTCAGATTTACACTCACAAACATGGATTTGTATACCTCTTGTACTGAACTGCCACGGTCCACAGTATTGAAAGCAGCAGTTGGGTCAAGGAGCACCAGAACAGCAGAATTACCTGAATCGACATGAGATTATTGAACACTTTTGAAAGGGCTGATTCAGTGCTGTGGTGTTGTCTAAAACCAGACTGGAACATTTCATAAATACCATGGGCAACAAGAAATCATTGCAGCTGAATAAAAACCACTTTCTCCAAAACATTAGACAGAAAAGTCATACGGGTAAACGCAATGTGTTGACTGTTACAGTACGTGTTCAGTCAATTGATTCCCCAAGCTGTGTTGGAGTCTAATCTAATTAGCCTGAGTTGAAACCGATATGAGGGTTAAAGATAGGCATTCATAAAGAATCAGTCTTGGTCAAGATTTAGGATCAAGATCCATTTTATTGGCATTGTATACAGTTCACACATTCTAGGAATTTGACTAGAGTAATAATGACATACGCTGTTGCAGATGATCATGGGACAGGGTGCAGGACAGGACAGGACAGGACAGGACAGGGCAGGACAGGGTGCAGGACAGGGTGCAGG